>NC_132786.1:9500757-9803787 GCF_048418805.1 Vulpes vulpes | reverse complement strand
GGTTAGTTAGAAAGTTGGCCATCTTTGTCCAACTTTTTAAATCCTGGCTATGCCTACATAATTAATTACATATACCATCTGAGACTTTCTGATAAGCAAGGGGCCCTTCCACCAGTAGAGGCAGGTTTCCAACCTACAGATAATTTCCTCCCATCTATGGCCAGCCACAGAAAAGATTCACGCTTTGTATTGTCCTTTTGTTAGCTCTCATTGAAAAATTATATTATAGAAAATATCAAAAATATCAAATTGTCCTTAAGAAGAGTGTGTAATCTGGGGCTTACCCTTCTGTTTTGATCACTTAAACATTGTCAAGCTTAAAAAAAAAAAAAGAAAAGATACTTCTGGCTGCTGAGAATTTTGTGCCCCAAATAATATGTTAATCAAGTTTACCAAGGTAACTAAATGAGGGGTGTGTTTTCTCTCTTTTATTACAAAAGAACGTTTATTCGCAGTTGAAAATTATTGTGGGACTGCAGATCTATTTGCTATAACTGATTGGGAATAAGGATTCTGATTTTTAGCCTGGGTAAGCACATATTTCCAACACTTGTGATATGAATTTTGATAAGGGAAAGACTTTTTTGTTTGGTAACAGAAGGAAAAACAGGACTTATTTATACAGTGAAAGTTCACTCTATAGAGGAACTTCCCTCCAGGTACACATCTTCCTCTTACTGTAGCCGCTTCCACACTTGATAGAGATGCCAACATGTTCCACAACCAATCTTAAGGAAGGAGCCTAAATAATTGCTGCTCCTCTAGGTGAAGGGCACTGATCACTGTCTTGTATTTGTTTATAGGGAGGTGCGTTTTTGCTAACTTGAAGGGATATACTGTATTTTAAATAAGTGTGTGACTTAATATTTTGGGATTTTTTTTCCTCCTTTAAAACTGGACCTGAACACAGCTTTGAGTTGATATTTGTAATAATCTCAGGACCTGAAAGATTGTAGCATTTAGTGTGTCTTAAAAATTATGTACTGTACCAGCCATGGATTTTTGTAAATATACCTGTCTCCCTTTTTTTGTATTATTTTAGTAAAAAAAAATAATAAATTTAAATAAAAGGGGGTGGTGATGACATGTGAATGGGTGTGGGTATGTATGTGTGTGTGTTTGTATAAGGCTCTTTTGAGACGAACTGGTGCTTGTTTAATTTCCGGCTCTGATCAGAGCAGGAATATGGACAAACTGCTGCTACTGAGCCCTGCACTGAGCCTGGGTATTTCCATTTCGTCTTTCCCCATGGTTGATTGAATATGGGCTGCCAGGAGTTGACTAAGAAGTTAAATTCTTCTTCCCACCACCATCTTGCCTTTGCATTCTCTGTTCTACACACCCTTTGAACTTTAATGGTAAAGCTTTCCAAACTCTGGGTGGTTTGCTGGTCTCTAGTTTTTAGAGAGCTCTTGTCACTATTTTATAAGAAGAAAGAAGGACAGGTAAATTTTTTTAACCAAAAAATAATCACATATTTCATAAAACCCCAATGAATTTTGGATATGTGAGAGGGCTTAAACATTCCTAAATATGGATCTGTGAATTTAGTAAATTAGCCCCATGGATATACTCCTTCAGTGCAGGGAATTTTTTTTTCTTTCTTTCTTTCTTTTTTTTTTTTTTTTTTTTTGCAACAGCCTTGCTCATATTCCAGGTATAGCTAGCAAACCCCTGTTTTAAAGCAGGAGCCTTATTTGATTCAGTGTAGATGTTTCCTGTCTATCCTTCTGTGACAGGACCTTTTACATGAGTGTTTTTTTCTTTTGTATGTGTTATGTGTTGTATTAAATAAAGAGGAATGTACATACTATTCTTGTGTCCATTGTATTATTTGGCCAACTTGGATTTTGATACCTCATTCTTTCAGTAATGGTTCAGTATTCGTTGTCTGTATCGTACTGTGCTGGGTGCTATCCGTTACAGAAGTAAAGGGCAGGGTCCCCACCTTCGGTGTATTAAACATTTTGTAACCTCATGACAAGTTAAAAGATAACAGTTCAAAATTTGTCACAAAGTTGTGGTCCATTGCCGCCTGACCTCTGAGTTCATATCGGGGAAGAAACTGGACTGGAGAAATCTGGGAAGGCTTTGTCAATTGGATGGCACTTGAGCCGGTCTCAGGATAGGGGATGTGACTAGGAAGAAGGAAAAGGGAATGTCCTGAGCAGAATCAGGAAGCAGGAAATAGACTAGGCTGGTGTGAAGTGTACGCTGGGATTAGTAGAAGCCACACTGGGAGTTCCAGGACGCAGGATGCAGGCTCACTAGGTTCTCCCTTTGGGTTATAGGGTGTGTGTGTGTGTGTGTGCGCGCGCGCGCGTGCCTGTACTACCAGGGCCAAAGTTTGAAATGTAGATATGGGAATTATCTGCAGAAGTGAGCATCTTTTGGGTTGCCTGGCTGGCTCAGTAGAGCATGTGACTCTTAATCTCAGGGTGGTGTGTTCAGGTCCTACATCGGGTACAGAGATTACTATACAAATAGTTTAAAATAAAAACCAAAAAAAGTGATCATTTAAATCCTTATGTGTAGAAAACTTACAGGAAAAGTATTATTAAGATAAGGAGTAGAGACGGGGATCCCTGGGTGGCGCAGCGGTTTGGCGCCTGCCTTTGGCCCAGGGCGCGATCCTGGAGACCCGGGATCGAATCCCACGTCGGGCTTCTGGTGCGTGGAGCCTGCTTCTCCCTCTGCCTGTGTCTCTGCCTCTCTCTCTCTCTGTGTAACTATCATAAATTAAAAAATAAAATAAAAATATTTTTTAAAAAAGATAAGGAGTAAAGGGATGCCTGGGTGGCTCAGTGGTTGAGCATCTGCCTTCGGCTCAGGGCGTGATCCCAGGATCGACTCCTGCACCGGGCTCCCTGCAAAGAGCCTGCTTCTCCCTCTGGCTATGTCTCTGCCTCTCTCTCTCTGTGTGTCTCTCATGGATAAATAAATAAATCTTAAAAAAAAAAAGATAAAGAGTAGAAAAAGAATTCAACCTGAGAACTCTAGGGAGGGAGTAGGGAAAGGATAAAGAGATAGAAAGCATCTTGAAGAAATTGAAGTTTGTCATTCGTAAGTGTATATGTATATATGCATAGAAAATATGAAAAAGGACATAAAACCCCAAAATATGAAGAGTGGCTGTATGATTGCTTTTTTCCCCTTTTACTTACGTGTATTTTTGGTGCTTTCTCATTAAGATGAACTTTTAAAAGGGATGGTCCTCGTGCATGGGGAAGGAAGATAGGCTGCAAGTGCTTTTACTAAAGAACAGCATTTAAGGACAGATTTGCCAAAGCATGTTCTTGGGAAGTAATAGCCCCTAAAGATACCTGTCGTTATTCAACTACACTCAACTACATTGTCACCACATTGTAAATGTGTATCCATATATTAAAGGTGTTATTGAAAGCAAGATTTTTTTTTTTTTAATGTAGGCTCCATCCCCAGTGTGGAGCCCAACACAGGACTTGAACTCATGACCCTGAGATCAAGACCTGAGTGAGCTGAGGTCAAGAGTTGGAAGCCCAACCAGCTGAGCCACCCAGGTGCCCCTGTAAGCAAGATATTTTTAAATCTATAATTTCCCCAAGCTTATTTGACATGGAGCGTTTTTTTTTCCATGTAATTCCAATCAACAAATTATATAAGGCATATAAAGCAGCACTTAGCACAGTAACATGTAGCAATACACACTAGTAAGCTTTAGCTCTTATCAATCACAGTAGTTCTGTTTTATGATTTATTCTGTATTTTATTTTTATTTTTTTGAGAGATAGGGAGAACACAGGGGAAGAGGGAGAGGGGGCAGCAGGTTCCCCGCTGAGCAGGGAGCCATGTGTGGCTCCATCCCAAGACCCTGGGATTGTGACCTGAGACAAAGGCAGATACTTAACAGACTGAGCCACCCAGACAGCCCTATTCTATATTTTAGAAAAGGTTCTAAGAAGATACTTGGCTCAAGCAGTTAAGGATTTCAGAATAACCTTTATAGAGCCAACAAGTAATGATAGAGAAATGAAACCAATCTTCTAGAGTTGAATGAAGGTCAGGTGTCCAGAATGTGGGGTTTTTCAAGAGAGTATAGAAAAATACATGGAGCAGGAAGTATGCTTTACACTGTCCACGTAGGCAGGAAATTGTCTCAGACCTGAGCTTTAGGACAGGACAGTGGTTGCCCATGACATGGGCGCATGGAATAGAAACCACAGATGGAGCACTAAGGCAAAGTTAACAAAATGGTGATGGAGTTATTTTGCTTTTATAAGTTGCTTCTAGGGGGAAAATAGATTGTACAAAGATTTCTGTGCAATCATGTTACAGTCTGAAACAGTCTAATGCCGTGTTAGGATTGGTTAAGTAAGGAAAAATAATATTAAATAAAAAATTTAAAAAATAAGAAATGACCAAGATGTTCAGGCATTGACTACTCTTTAAGTTATAAGAAATACACAGAGGCACAGGAAAATATATAGGAAGACCTAACGCTGGAAATATAAAGAGTGGTGGTACGAATGCTTTTTCTCTATCCTTTTACCTAAGAGTATTTTCAACAAACGTGGATGACATGGGAGAGGTTTTTTTGTTTGTTTGTTTTTAAGAAACAAGCAGGTGGACTTGGGTGAAGAAAGAAAGAAAATGGGAAAGATGCTCTTGTCTTATCACTGGGAGAAGGGTAAAGGAACAAACTTCTACTGGGATTTACTAGCCCCCAAATGTGGATCTGTTTTGGAGGGAAAGATACATAGTTGGTAGAGCATGTAACCCTTACTCTCAGGGTCATGAGTTAAAGCCCCACATTAGGCATGGAGCCTACTTGATTAAAAAAAATAAAGATTTTTAGGGGCAAAAGATTATCCTTGCACTTGAAAAAAAATAAGTACTAAGTACATGAACCAACATTGAGTGCAAAGCATGTCTTTTGTAGCCATGGTTCCTATTTTCTTTCCTCTGAGTAACCAATGCTACCAATTTCTTCAGGTATAAGTATAAATGTGTACCTGACTCTTTCACATAAATTTAGCATACATACCTTGCTGTACAGTGCCTAGCATTTTTTTTTTCACTTCTCTTAGAGATTATTTCACATCAGTATATGGGGGTCTGATTTGTTCTTTTTGGCAGCTCATAGTATTCCATACTTGTGGTGTCACCACTGTCTATAGTATCTTTTTTTAATTGATGAGCATTTAGATTACTATCACAAGACAAACTGTAACGTCCTGGGTGTGCACATCATGCAGACAGAAGGTCATTTTGGCATAGGGAATAATAATGACCTAATATACTAGATTCGAAAGTCAGTGTCTGGAATCTTTGACACTGCTGCTTAGCCAAATAAAGCTTTGAGAAATACTTGAGAAACAGTTCCAAAGAGTTTTGAAAATTAGAAATAAAAGCAGAGGAGCTGATTCTGGGCGCGCCACAGGTTGAATTACATTGCAGGTGAGATCGTGAGCTTTTGCGAAGGACAGCGCCCTCTGATGCAGGTAGACTCTGGTATGTCATGAGTGTCCTTACCTCAAAAACGATGCTGCTCCCCATCAGTGTATGCCTTGACATGCCTTGTTTTTTTCCGTCTGTATATTTACATCTTCTGTGACCCTGTGTCTGTCCCTTTACATTTCCCCACTATCTGTTTTCCTAGTAGGTGGCATAGCATGAAGGAGAACAGGCTGACATCAGACAGATGGGTTCCCAAGTCCCCACTATGAAGCTGTGGCACTAATTTAGACAAGATGCTTAGTTCCTTTTAGCCTGTGGCCTTCTTTCTACAGTGAAGATACCCAATGGTGGGCATTGTGGTTGAATTAGAGACTAGATGTGGAAAGCACCTAGCATAGTGCCTAGCACATAAGAGCTAATTAATGGTGGCTACATTATTCTCTCTCTCTTCTGCCTTTTTTCTTAAGTTCATTTCTTAAATTCATGCCTCCTCTTGCTCTCTCCTAACTTCCCAAACTATAGAGGTAAAGTTGTAGTGTAAAAAACAACAGTTGTTTTTTTTAATCTTTCCTTTTTTTTTTTTTTTTTTAATACTTAAAGTACAGGAGTGGAAAAACCTCAGAATTCTTTGATCAGAGATGCCAAACCGCTGGCTTAAAAAAGTGAAGAGAAACTTCTCTAAAAACTAAAATCTGTTAAAACATTAGAGGGAATCTTTTGGTTCATATAACTGAGTAGTTAAGCGGTAAGCCTGGTGTAGGTGAAGCTTTATCCAGTGATCCAAAGTCATCAACATCTAACCCTGTCTCTGCACTGACATTCAAAATGTCAGACTTCACAGATGGCCCTCGGACAACGTCAGGCTCTCCATAGAGATGGAGATGTCCACTGCAGCTCCAAGCTGTATGTGTGTTTTGGATGTAATTTATTTTTGCTTTGTTGGACCTCAAATGCAAAGCAATGCATTAATCATGTACCTCAGTTCATAGCATATGGTCATCATCACTCAGTGCAAGAACTCCCTCACTTTATTATAAATTCAGTTTCCCTTTCCTTCGTCTCCATTCTCCATACTTCATAAGTACCCACTTAATATGTGCCCTTGCCATGCCTGTATACTTCTAAAATAGTGTTATTATGTGTGTATACAAGTTTAATTTCTGCAAATGGCCTGGGGCTATAAATCTTGCTGTTTCCTACTTTTCTCACTTTTCTTGGATTTGTCCGTATTGCTATGTGGACAGCCTTTGTTTTGCTAATCACCACATAGTATTCCACTCTATATATCCACCACACTTTACATATCTGTTTCTCTGGGGATAGATACCTAGATTGCCTCCAATTCCTTAATATTGCAACAAAGGCTATGGATGGTCTGCGAGTTGCTTGTTCGTCTCTGCTCATTATTCAATTACATTTTATCTTTTTGTTGTAGATAATCTCTTACCAGTTTGAGAAGTGTTTGATATTTTAGTCTGTAACCTCTCTTTTAATTTTGTCAATGACATCTTATATTGAACAGAAAATCTTATTTTTTAATAGTCAAATTGCTCTATTTGTCTACATGTATGTGTTGAGGGGTTTGCAAGGAGTTATTTCCCTACCCTTAAGTCACAAAGATATCCTCCTATACTTTCTTCTATTAACTTTATAGTTTTACGTTTTCTCTATAAGAATTGTGTGTATTGTTCATGTATTGATTTCTGCGTACTTTACAGTTGTTGCTTTTATGAATGGTTTGCTATTTTCTATTATATACTCTAATGCTATTTACTGGTATCAAGGAATGCTATTGATTTCCGAAAGTTGAGTTTGTGTTCCACAACTTTGCTAAACTCTCTTATTTAAATAACTCATCTGATTATTTTGTTAGCTTTTCAATGGAGATGATCATATAATCTAAAAAAATGAGAGGGGTGCTGGCTGGCTCAGTCGGAAGAGCGTGCGACTCTTGATCTCAGGGTTATGAGTTCGAGTCCCAGACTAGGTGTAGAGACAGCACAAATAAACAAGGAAAAAAAGACAATATAATCTCCCATCCCAATTCTTTCACTTGTGTCTTATTTTAGAACATTAGACTTGACCTTTAATATGATGTTAAACAGGGACGCCTGAGTGGCTCGGTGGTTGAGCACCTGCCTTTGGCTCAGGGTGTGATCCGGGATTCCCATGCAAGGAGTCCCACATCCGGCTCCTTGCATGGAGCCTGCTTCTCCCACTGCCTGTGTCTCTCATGAATAAATAAATAAAAATCTTTTAAAAAAATACGATGTTAAACAGTAGGGGTGAAAGTGACATTTTTGTTCCTTATCTCAGTTTTTTCCATTAAGTGTGGTGTTTATTTAGATTTTTGGTATATTATTTTTATGAAGTTAAGTAGTTGTCCTAATTTTCTGAGAATGTTGATCATAAGTATGAGTTGGATTATATCAAGTGCTTTCCTCATACACCAATAACATGATCGACCCCTCCAGAAAATTTCTTAGAAATGTATTCATAATGTTTCTAATAATCTTTGATGTATCTTTGTTTTCCCCTTTCATTTTGTTTTGTTTATATGCATCACTCCCTTTTTCTTCTACAGTCTTGCCAGTCTTATTCAATCTTCTTCAGTCTTGTTAGTCTTTTAAGGAACCACAAATTTTATTGGGTATATACATGTTCATTATGGTTTTATCTTTTTGATCTATTGTTTTATCCACAAATATGTAATGTCCCCCATTTTTCTTTATTATATGTTTTGCCCTAATATTAAGTTTGATATCCGAGGTATCTTATTCTAAATAATATTCCATTCTATGAATATATCACTTTTTTTAGAGATTTTATTTATTTGACAGAGAGCACAAGCCGGGAGAGTGGCAGAGGCAGAGGGAGAAGCAGGCTTCCTGCTCAATCCCAGGACCCTGGGATCATGACCTGAGCTGAAGGCAGATGCTTAACCAACTGAGCCACCACCCAGGTGCCCCATATATCACATTTTTATGTATCCATTTATCAGTTGACAGACATAGGCTGTTTGCACATTTTGGATAGTACGAATAATGCTGCTGTGAACATTTTTGTACCATAGACCCCCTTACGCAATTGGCATATGTTCCAAGACCCCCAGGGGATGCCTGAAAACCATGCATAGTACTGAACTCTGTATATACTGTGTTTTTTCCTATATATACATACCGATGATAAAGGTTGATTTATAAATGAGGCACAGAAGAGATTATCAATTATAGCTAAAAATAAAATAGAACAATTGTAACAATGTACTATAAGTTATATGAATGTGGTCTCTCTCTAAAATATTGTACTGTACTCACCCTTTTTTTTTTCTTAAGATTTTATTTATGAGGGCAGCCCGGGGGGCTCAGCGGTTTAGTGCCGTCTTCACCCCAGGGCGTGATCCTGGAGACCCGGGATTGAGTCCCGCATCGGGCTCCCTGCATGGGGCCTGCTTTTCCCTCTGTGTCTCTGCCTCTCTCTCTCTCTCTCTCTCTCTGTGTGTTTCTCATGAATAAACAAAATCTTTTTTAAAAATTTCATTTATGAGAGAGAGAAAACACAAGTGGGACAGGGGGTGGTGGGGCAGAGGGAGAGGGAGAAGCAGGCTCCCTGCTGAACAGGGAGCCTGATCAGGGGCTCAATCCCAGGACCCTGAGATCACGACCTGACCCGAAGGTAGACACCCAACAGATTGAGCTATCCAGGCACCCCTGGGCTCACCCTTCTTGTGAGGATATGAAAAATAAAATGCCTACATGAGGAGATGAAGTGAGGTGAATGACAGGCATAATAATGAAGCCTTAGGCTGTTACCCACTTTCTGATGATGTCAGAAGGAAGATCATCTGCTTCCAGACCATGGCTTGACCATGGGTAACTGAATTGCAGATAAGGGGGACTACTGTAAAAGTTTGTGTGGATATATATTTTCACTTCTCTTAGGTATGTACCTAGGTGTGGAACTGCTGGCTCATATGGAAACTCTCTGTTTAACTTTTTGAGGAACCACAAAACTGTTTCCCACCATAGCTGAAACATTTTGCATTTCTACTAGCAATGTAGAAGAGCTTAAATTTCTCTGCATCCTTGCCAAAACTTATTTTCCATTTTCTGATGACAGCTATTGCGGTAGGTATAAAGTGATACTCATCCTTTTGATTTGCATTTCCCTAATGACTCATGATGTTGAGTATTTTTGCATGTGCCTATTAAGTACTTAGTATATTATACTAATATAATTATACTAATAATTATAGTATATGGCTAAGTATATTAACTATAAAAGTACTTCTTAAAGGAGAGTTTCCAAAGAGACTTTGTGCTATAAACTTTCTAAGGCCTTGCATGTCTGAACTTCTCATTTTTGCATTCTCAAATGTATATAATAGTTTAGCTGGATATAATATTCTAAGTTATTTTCCTTCATCACTTAGAAAATATGACTTGATTGCTTTTTTGTCTCTACTGTTTGTTAGAAAAACTAATGTCAAGCTAATTCTTACTCTTTTGTGGACTATCTGCTCCTTCTTTCTAGCTTTTAGGATGTTGTTTTTGTCTTTGATGTTCTTAAATTTTACAATAATGTGTCAAAGTTTTGGTTTTGTCTGTTCTGTGCTCTGTTGGAATCCTTTCCAACTTTAATGTTTGAAACTTCTTTTTTTTTTAAAAAGATTTTATTTATTTATTCATGAGAGACAGAGAGAGAGAGAGAAAGGCAGAGACACAGGCAGAGGGAGAAGCATCCTCCATGCAGGGGGCCTGATGTGGGACTCGATCCCAGGACTCCAGAATTATGCCCTGGGCCAAAGGCAGGCGTAAAACTGCTGAGCCACCCAGGGATCCCCCTAATGTTTGAAACTTCTTATGATTTCTGTAAATATTTTCTTTCCTAAATCCATTTTCTCTCTTTCTGGGACACATATTGTACAGATATTTACATTATTATTATTATGATCTCTTAAATGTTTTTTCATATTTTCCATGTCTTTCCAGTACCTCCTGGGAAAACTCTTTCAGCTGGCCTGGATTATTACTCATTTTTCAGCTATGCAGACATTCTTTTTTTTTTTTTTTAAGATTTTATTTATTTATTCATGAGAAACACAGAGAAAGAGAGAGAGAAGCAGAGACGCATGCAGAGAAAGAAGCAGGCTCCATGCAAGAAGCCCGATGTGGGATTCAATCTCAGGACTCCAAGATCACACCTTGGGCTGAAGGCAGGCGCTCAACCACTGAGCCACCCAGGTGCCTGCTATGCAGGCACTCTTGTTTTTATCCAATCTCTTGGGTTTATTCACTATTACATAGATAGTACCTAGTATTACCATTTGGTTCTTTATAGCTTCTTGTTTGTTATTATTGTCCTCCTATCTCAGCAAGGATCTTTATTGTGATTATTTTAAGTTCTTGATTTGTCTTATTCCATTCTGGTTCATCTAGTACAGTTTGTTCTAGTTATTGTCTCTTTTGGTGTGACTCTACTCCTCAAATATCTGATTATTTTCACTTGTGAGCTTTTTTTTTTTTAAGTTTATGAACAGCTGTCTTAGCTGGGGATGTATACTAAGGGGTGAGGCCAAGGTGGTACCCTAGCATGTGCTTCCCAAGAACTGGGTTGGGATCCTCAAGGGGCATTTCCTAAAGGCAAGTCCCAGGCACCAGAGTCAGATCTTGATCCAAACTGTGGATCTAGTCTTTCAGTTATTGTTTTCTGCTAACTTGCTTATAGTGGCTTATTTCTGTATGTTTGGCAATATTTTACTATATATCTCTGTATTGTAACTTCAGCTATGGGCATTCTTTGAGGCCTAGATTTAAGCTATGTCTCTCTAAAGAGTATTTGAGTTTGCTTCTTCCAGGCTCCTAGGAACATTATCAACCCTGGACCACTTCAAACTAAATGTTAGCTTAAGGATTTTGGGGCGGGGGGGGATCCCTGGGTGGCGCAGCGGTTTGGCGCCTGCCTTTGGCCCAGGGCGCGATCCTGGAGACCCGGGATCGAGTCCCACGTCGGGCTCCCGGTGCATGGAGCCTGCTTCTCCTCCCTCTGCCTGTGTCTCTGCCTCTCTCTCTCTCTCTGTGTGACTATCATAAATAAATTAAAATAAAAAAATTCTTTAAAAAAAAAAAGGATTTCAGGGGGGATCCCTGGGTGGCTCAGCAGTTTAGCACCTGCCTTTGGCCCAGAGTGTGATCCTGGAGTCCTGGGATCGAGTCTCACATCAGGCCCCCTGCATAGAGCCTGCTTCTCCCTCTGCCTGTGTCTCTGCCTCTCTCTATCTCTCTGTCTCTCATGAATAAAAAAATAAAATCTTAAAAAAAAAATAAAAAAGAATTTCAGGGTCTCAGAGAGAGGATGAATTTCAACCACAAATGAATGTGACTGTTTACTGCTTGTGGTTAGGAACTCTTAGAGAAGGCTCTCCACCTTGCTATCCCACCCTGAGCTGAGAGGAAAACAAAGGTCCCTGGGCATCTAGCAGGCTCAGTCCATAGAGCATATGATTCTCAATCTCAGGGTTGTGAGTTCAAGCCCCATGTTGGGTGGGTGTAGAGAGTACTTAAGAAATAAAATCTTAAAAAAAATACACAAAAATGGAAAAGTCTCTCCTTAGTGAGGTCAGGGATATCATTTTCATTCCCACCAATGAGGTCAATTTTGGGGGTTCCATTTTTTTTAAAGATTTTATTTATTTATTCATGAGAGACAGACATAGAGAGAGAGAGAGAGAGAGAGAGAGAAAGAGGCAGAGACACAGGCAGAGGGAGAAGCAGTTTCCATGCAGGGAGCCTGATGTGGGACTTGATCCCAGGACTCTAGGATCACACTCTGGGCTGAAGGCAGGCACTAAACCTCTGAGCCACTTGGGCTGCCCATATGGTGTTTTATATTGAGAGACTTCTCTGCACATCTAATTTTTCATAATGTCAAAAACAAAAGTCCTATATTTATTTTTTATAAAACATCAATATGCACATATTAATTTTATATAAAATTATAATTAATATATGCTATTTAGTATTTAATTCTATATTAACTGTACATTTACAGGCCGGTTCAGAAGTCAGACTATTGCATGTCACCCCCGGTGCATCAGGTGTCCTGATGAAAGGACAGGCGTTCCATGAGGAGGAAGGGTTGGCAATGGTAACTTCATTTACTAAAATAGGACTCTTTCTGTGTCAGTTTCACCAGAAACCCCAAAGGCTGAGAACAAAACAATAGGCGCCAAGTCTGTCCACATCCGAAAGGGAGGAGGCGCTAGATCACCTGTGCACCCCACGCTAAGAGATTGTGAAGTGGATCCTGGGAAGCACTAGCTCAGTCCTGGGAAGGATTAGCTGGGCCTCCACCTCAGCCTATGTAAGAGAATGTGAGAGGATTTCTTTGGAAGTAGTTGTCACTACTCTGGATGTTTCCTGTCCTCCAAGCAGGATGGGGTGGGGGTGTCTCCTCTTTGCCTCGTGCCAAATGAGGGGGCACTTTAAGAGGATCATTTAAAGAGCTTGACACATCCTGCAGAGTCTGATGGACACACAGACCGGCGTCTGACTCACTCCTAAAAGCCTAAAGACAAACTGTTGGGTGGCTAGCTCCTGGAGAAGGCCGAAGTGGAGAGAAGGCTGCGTTGGGAATGGCTGGCCCGCCCAAAGTTCCTGAGTTCCTGTGGGCCTGATGGTGGCTCTCAAGAAAGGGAGCCAGGTTTGGTGATTTTAAGAAGGGAACGCCTGGAGGGAGGGGATGACACCAGTGGCAGGGAGGCTGCTGGCGACGAAGGGGCTGGGGTGGAATCTGGAGTCACCAGAGAAGGCATGGCCTACAGGGCCACTGCAGGTGTGAGACCCCCCGAGGATGGACGGAGTCTTGAGAAGCCATGAGAAAGCACATGTGAGCAAAGCAGCCCAGAACTCCGCTACCCCCAGAGAACCCTTAGCACCCACGTACAACTGTGCTGCTCGAGGAAGGAGAGCAGGCTCAGAACGGCAGCAAGTAGTGTGTGAGGTAGTGTGTGAGGAATCAAAATGGCCCTAACCATGACCCCTGCTCTCCCTCAGGTTGCCAGGCTGGGGGAGGGGAAAAGTTTGACGTTCATGGACATTGGAGGTTTGAATAGATCACTGGATGAGACTTGTCACCACTCAGGAAAAGAGACTATTTCTGAAATGAGGAGGAGGAGGATGATAACTCTTCAACCTGGTTGTTACACGGCAGAGACTGGAAAGGCCAGAACTCTTGTCCGGGCAGGAGGAAAAACAAAGCATTACAGCAGGTTGGCAGGGGCACTCGAGAGAAACCACGCCGCCTCCTGTTTATCCCTTGCCAGTCTAGCTTGTTCTACAAACAGGTTGCATTTGAGGAGGTGAAGGGACCAGGGAGACGGAGAGGTGGGCCGTGTCTCGGCCTCCAACAGTCACAGCCAACCACAGGGAGAAGTTCTACTGGGTGAAGTTTGGAGTTTTAATGTTCTACAGGCTGGACTGTTTTTTTAAAACCAAAGAAAAAAAACGGCTAATTGTCCTGTTATCTCTTGGAATAGCTGTGCGAACCACCCACGACTCCCTGCTGGAGGGGAAGAGCTCGGCCAGGAGGCTCCCAGCAGCCGCTGCTCTCTGCCGGCGCCGAGCAAGTCGCCTCGCTTGTCAAGGGTCACATCTACTTCTGAGTATCACAATGTGCTGCAGTTTATACGCTACAGGATGCGGTCAGTTAGGTTAATTTGATTAAAAGTATTACCTTTCAATAGAAGAAAACTACTATGTAATGCAAAGTAGCCACGAAAATCCTGTAAACCACAGAGACCGAGTGATCAGCTTGTTGGAAAGTATTTCAAGACTTGTCAAACTTCAGAATTAGTCGCCATTTTTCTTTTACAAGCAGCAAGTGTTTCTTAATTGCTCTCCTTCTCTGTGATGACAGAGGCTCATCAGCAGGATTGCCGCTGTGAGGCCTACAGTCTGGTTTTCCAACAGCCAGCACTCATTCGCACAGCCCTCTGTGCTACTGTCCGCGTTACAGGGCCCAGAATTATATCTCCCAGACCCCTTTGCTCTCAAGGTTCTGGATGAGCTTTCTTTCTGCCCGTGTGTGCATGTGAGATTTTGTAGGTGGGAGGAAAAAGTGGTATTTTTTTCTCTAGCAAAATGGGTAGGTCAGGGCAGACTTAACGTCCTGCCCTCGCCTCTGGGTGATCTGTGAGCCCCCGTCTCAGTACTCAGCGCAACTCTGATCAGCAGTGGGGGTCACTTTTGTGACCTGGGAGACAGCCCCAACCTCCTAGTAACTGCTAATAACTGCTGAACCTTGGTGGCAACTTGCCCCAGACTCCTGCAGTCCTTCAAATCGTGGCCCATAGCATCTCAATGCCCGACACTCAATTCCTGTTCTCTTGGAAGGTCTGCAGTGGGTTCTCATTTGTTGACTGACCCCGGATGGTCACAGCCCCTACCTAACTGGTATTGTGAAAGAAATAATGGGTCCCTTTAAGTTCAAAGGAATTTTTTTAAAGCTATAAATGAGTCATCAACTGCCTTTTTAAAAGAAACTCATGAAGAGAGAACTTTGAAAATCAATCTTTAGAAATATTTATCACTATGTGATTCTGTTGCTCCAAATAATGTGTTAAACCAAGATTTTCAAAATACTGAAATGTACCAAATTACATTGCTTTCAATAAAATAATCATCTTTCTTTACTGAGAGAAATTAGCCCTTTTTTTTACTGTTAGTAAATAAAATAATTTTCCAAATATTGTATATTTTTAAATTCCTTTTAACTCTATTCTGTGCATGTTTTTAATGTATGTACTACATTGATTCTGCAGTACATGTATGTAGTTTTAAAATAAATACAAATACTTAAGGGGGAGGCACAATCAAAAAAGTTTACAGGGGCACATGGCTGGCTCAGTCAGTGAGTTCAAGCCCCATGTTGGGTATAGAGTTTAATAATAAAATTACCCTTATTTAAAAAATTATAATCATTGCTTTTGGACACATACCTACAGCATCATAACTGATGGAAGCCAGTGCCTACACATGTATATTCTCTCAGATACACCCTCTTTCATTAGTCCCATCAAAACTCTCCCAGATTCCCATGACTGGCCACATAGCCAAGTCACTGCTGTAGTTGCAGAGTTAAGATTGAACCTTCTGAGTCTGTTCCAACAGTTTCTCTGGGCATGGAAAACTGATTCCAGAACTCCTCGTTTTCCCTCAAAGGCTCAAAGGACAGAATGGCGGCATCACGATGGTTGGGGAATGGAGGTTGGGTCTCTCAACATATGTATAAAAAAGTATGGGCACTGTTCCACCCCAACATGTGTGTACACATAAGATCAAGATGCTGGATCCCTCACATCACTGGAGTCCCTGCTCAAACATCACCAAATCAGTAAGGACATCCCTAAGTGCATTATTAAGCAGCAGGTTCCTATCTGCTGCCTCCAGCTTTACTTTTCTCCATAACACTTATCACCATTTGATAAATTTTATGTTTTATTTGGTTATTGTCTGTTTGTCTAGAATGGAAACTTCATGAATATAGAAGTTTTCCATATTCCACTTGCTTTTACTTCCCTAGCATCTAGTAGAGTGCCTGACTCAATGCAGATGCTCAATAAAAATTCGCTGAATGATAATATATTTACTTTCCCAGATACTCTTGACCAATACATAGGAACATGACCCAGGTCATGCTAATTAGAAGTACTCACCTCAGAAAGTGACTCCTGGGTAAAGACTTAATCCATTCTGGCACAAGGAAAAGCAGAGAAGCCACTGGTATTAGCCAGTGTCCTGGAGCAAGAGCTCTGGTGTAGGTCCCAGCTCCTGTCTACTGTCATTGTACCAGCCTTGCAAGTTCTTAGCAGTTGTGCCTCATGGTGTTTTCACTGGCTCATTCTGGAGCATGATTTGGGGTCAGGTTTTCATCTGTATAGCTTCTAAGTCTGGTCTCTGGCCTTACCAGGAAATTCTGAAAATCACCCATTATCTTTTTATCTTTTTAATAAAAATCCATTTTCTGCTATAACTTACAAAATTAAAAAAAAAAAAAAAAAGCTTTGGAGTTAGATTGCCTGGAGCCAAATACCAGTTAATAATGTTGATTAAACCATGAAAGTATTCTGAAATTGTTCCCACATTTGTAAGTGGATAAAATCAGAGTACTAACTCATAGGATTATGGTGAAGGTCAAGCGAGACATTGCCTGTAAAGTGCTCTGGACATAGTTCACATACTTGCAACCCTATGTTATATAAGGGCCAACAGAAGAGTTTTGTTTGATAAACTGTTTTTAACTTGATTGCTAACATTTGAAAGTTAGGACATTTCATAAAAATGCCAGATTTACAATTATTGAAAAATCAGCAGCCCTGGCAGTACTGGGACCGTATTCCTACTTTGCAACAATGGGACTGAGCTGAAAATGTCTAGCCCCTTTGCAAGAGGTAGGAACCCACCTGGTCTGATTCACTCTTGTATTACCTGCCTTGTCTCTGCTGTAGAGTTTTTTGAGTTTGTAGCCCTGCAACTAGGAACATGAAAATTTTCTAAAGCTGCAAAATTGAGAAATTTGGCCAAATGGTCTCTACGAACTTTTTCAGACTGATTTGCTATTTTGTTGCTGTGAAATAATTCCAAAGCTTAGTGGAATTATTTTCAAAAGACAGCCATCTTATTGTTGTTAATGATTCTTTGGGTTAACTGGGTTTAGCTGGGCAATTCTCTGCTCCATCTGATGTTGGCAGAGGCTGGTCATCTGGAAGTGCCACTGGATTAGGACATTCAAGATGGTTTACTCACTAGGTTGGCCATCTGTCAGCAGAGAGCTCACTTGGGGCCAACTCCATACTCCTCCTTAGGCCTTGGGGTTTTCACACATGGTAGCTAGGTAAGAAGCAGGAAGTGAAAGTTGTCAGTTTTAAGGCCTGGTCTTCTACAAACAGTCCAGAATGTCACTTCTGCTATATTGGTCAAAGCTAGTCACAAGACCAGCTCAGATTCAACAGGTGGAAGGGTGGGTGGGATGAGAAATGAGCTTCACTTCTTGATGTAAGGAGCAACAAATGCACGAGCCAACTTTGGAGACTAGTGGCTAGGTACAGCTAACATTTCATGATCATTTATTCCTTTTTTTTTTTTTTTTTTAAGATTCTTTTTATTTATTCTTAGAGAGAGAGAGAGAGAGGCAGAGACACAGGTAGAGGGAGCAGGCTCCATGCAGGGAGCCCAACATGGGTCTCGATCCTGCGTCTCCAGGATCACGCCCTGGGCTGAAGGCGCGTTAAACCACTGAGTCACCCGGGCTGCCCCCATTTATTCCTTCTTAATATAAGAATGACTTAGAGAAGAAGAAAACAGCTTCTTGGCCATTCAGAATTCAGAATTATTACTCTGTACAACAATATATCAAGTGATCCAACACCTAATTCCAATACATTCTCCCACTTCCTCAGTGCTGGCTTAAATTTGTTACATCCTTGAAAGCTCCTTAAACAAATTTATATTGTTAAATAACAAAAATTCAGCTGGCTATATTTGAAAGATTGAATTGGTTTTGTTCACCAAGTCATGACTTGGGAAGCATCCCATCTAGCAAGTATAAGGGAGCTTCAAAGGACTACATAAAGAGAGGTTTCTAAAGGTAGAAATAGTTGAAAAAAGTAAATTATTGGCTAAGGAACCCATTGTTTTAAGCAATGCTGCCTTCCTGAAGGGAACAGAAGGGGCCCATCAGGAAATTTCCTAGTGCTGACCAGGACGTTTCCATACCCCCTGGTTATAGGTTCCATTTCTGGAGGGGTCATAACTGAAAGTCAGGCGAGGTGTTAATTCTTGGTTTACTGACTTGGGACCTTAACCTAAGTGAGGCCATTTTTGCCAGCGGTTTTCTCCTTAACAGTATGAACAAAAGAATAACTGATAACATTCTCAACGCCTAATACAGATGTGCCTTTTAAAATCAGATACTTGGGAGTTACGGGGCTGATCGATATTTCATGGGTGTCACAAGGAGAGACTCATTCATTCACATCAAGCATTTTTGGCCGGTTTCCTCTGATGTCGATCCCGGGAGTGTCGGGGTTCCAGCCAGACTGTGAGCCAGCTACCTCCAAGTGGTGACCCGGCAGGGACCCCGGGGCAGGGGGCCGTCCAGAGTGGGAATTCAGGAGTCGGAGCAGCCGCATCCTGGCTCACGGGGAAGACGATGGAGCGCAGACTCAGGTACTTTACTTGCAAAAGGTACGGTTAACATGTAATGAGCCTTTTTAACTTTGCCCTGTGGACCACAAAGGCCTGGAGCAGTGCGGGGCCCAGACTTCCCGAGGAAGCCGGAAGCCCAAGAGGTAAACGGGGATACGAATACCAACGGCTAGGCTTCAGGCTGCGGGGCAGGAGCGGAGGAGACGGTGGGAGAGGCTGGGCCGGTGGCGCGGAGGGCGACAGGCAGCGGCAGCGCGAGGCCGGCGGTCACGACAGCCGGCGGCCCAGCAGTCTCAGGGGCGAGGGCCGCCTCTCCGACGTCCTGGCCTAGGAGCTAAGGCCGCCGACACCCAGAAGCCACTCGTCCAATTCACGCAACCAGGCTCAGATCCAGAAAAAGAGCTTCTGGTTATTCCTGATGAACTAATTCCCAGGGAGTTAAACAATAACTCCCCGCCGTCCCGGGCTTATCGATGACCCGGCAATTCACAACACAAGGTCCACGTCTCCAGGCCGCCATTGGCTCCGCGGAAACGGTCTCAGCTCTTCAACCGGAAACAGAAAACTGACCGAGGCGGACGCCCCCTAAAGGCGGGCTGGGGGCAAGCGAAATCCGGGCAGCCGCGACCCCGGAAGGGGCAGGCTGCTTCCGGTAACAGTCCGACGCTGCAGAAGCTCCGAGGGCGAGTCTCCGAGACGCGGCCAGCGTTCCCAGCGCGCTCCGCTCCGCGACACCGCAGGCCCACGTTTGCGCAGGCGCGGGGGTTACCGGGCAGGCACACGCGTACGCAAACCCGTGCGCGCTCCCGTTCTCCGTCCGGCGCGTCGGTGCTGTTTCGAGGGTAAAGCCTTTGGAGCCGGAACGCGGACTCTTGTCCTCTGAACTACAACTCCCAGCATGCCTCACCACTCATATTGGTACTAGGTGTGGTGTCTCAGGATAGGTTAAAAGGAGGTCTAAGTGACGGTGACGTACCAAAGAGGAAAAAAAATTGAATACGTTGCTGGAGCGCCTCGCTCACAGAAGCCCCAGTGGCCTAATGGATAAGGCATTGGCCTCCTAAGCCAGGGATTGTGGGTTCGAGTCCCATCTGGGGTGGTCGCGTTTTCTTTTTCACCCCCGCATTGAAAATGACTTTTTCCGTTCTTAAAGAACTGTACAGAAATATGCGAACTTAATTTTACTTTTTAAAAATAGGAAGTGTATGTGTGGTTTTCCTAGGTGTTGGACTACAGTGGGAGGGAAGAAGAAACTGCATTTCCTTCTTCCGAGTCGTGCAGTGCCGGACGACTTCTGGGAAGTATTCTGAATTCCGCTGTCCTCTCTAGATACCAAAAGGTTATCTTTCGCGTTCTGTTTCAAACCAACAGCCATTCCCACAGGCTCACTTATTCTCGAGACTCAGCGGTCAGCTAATGACGTTTCAAGTGACGCAGTCAGCAAAGAACCTCCTTTCCCCTCAGCTCGGCCTTGTTCTCAGACTTTCTTAAGGACCTGGGGCATTGCTTACACTCGGCTTTCGTTTGCTTCTCTCTTAACTCCTTAGGGCGCCGCTCGGCGTTTGATTAGTAAGGCTCCGCAGAGACGGGAAGTGAGCTATTCCATTACCCCGCGTTCGAGGGGGGTGGGAACCCGGCCGCCTGGGTCCGACCGTACCATTTAGCCGCTGGGCTCGGGGGGAGGGAGCCCGAGGGGCGTAGGGCGCCATTGGGCGCCGGGCTCCGAGGACGGGAAAATGGCGGCCTTAGGGTCCCCGGCGCGCACTTTACGAGGCCTTCTCCGGGAATTGCGCTATTTGAGCGAGGCCACGGGCCGACCGTATCGCGACACCGCAGCCTATCGGTACCTCGTGAAGGCCTTCCGTGCACACCGGGTACGGAAACCCGAGCCGGCGCTGCAGCGCCCCTTCCCCGGGGAGGGGGCGACGGGGTGGGATGTGGGCGGGGGGGGCGGCCGGGTGCGGCGCCCGCCTTGCGGGAACCCGGCCTCCCCCCCAGCAAAGCCGTGCCCTGGCCCGTGGTCTGTGGCCGGAGCCCCGGGGTGACCGAGGGCGGCAGGACCGCCGAGTCGCCCCGAGGCTCTGCGGGGCCGGCGCCTGCGCCCGCGCCCAGGGAGGCCGAGCGGCGGCCAGAGGTGCTGGGTGCGGAGCCTGGGGGGCTCGCCGCAGCGTCCGCCCACCTTCTCGCCGCCCCGGGAGGCACCCCGACCACCCGTCTTTGAGGCAGAAAAGAGACCCGGCATAGGAGGAATGTGAAGGCCTTGGCGGGAGCTGTGTTTTACTTCTCTGGTCTCTGTGCACCCCTCAAGGGAACGGTGCTTGCAGGGCTGAGCTAGGCACCTGCAGCGAGGTGTCCTGTCCCTACGTTAACGTGGGGCCTGACCTCCTACACCGACGCTTTTTTTGCCTTATGTAGCAGGTAAACAACATGTGGGAGGCCGTCCTTGGGAAATTGCTTCCTGAAACGCACACTCCGTACATCTTCCCTTTAGGCGAGAGCGGCTTTCAAGCGGGGCAACAGGCTCAGGGACGCTGACCTGTGCGAGGACCGGTCTAGGAACACCTAGCACCTGGGTTCCCAGATGGGAGTCTCACATGTACTGGCTGTCTCTGGAGCTACGGATGGGTCTTGGAAGGAAGTTGGAAGCAGCGATCTCTGAGATAGTGTGTTGGGGCGGTACTTTGGACCGCAGGGTAGGAAGCCCACTGTCTTTTGGGCAATTTGGAGAAAGGGAGCCAGCCTCTTGGGAGTCAGATGCAATGTGTTAGAACTAAAATTCAAAAATTCAAAATTTTTGTATAATGTATTGAGTAAACTCTATGCCTAATGTGGGTCTAAAATGCAAGAATTTTAAAAAGATTTTTTAAAAAGATTTTATTTATTCATTAGACACACACAAACACACACACACACACACAGGCAGGCTCCAGGCGCCCGACGTGGGACTCGATCCTGGGGCCTCCAGGATCAGGCCCTGGGCTGAAAGTGGCAGTAAACCGCTGAACCACCCAGCCCAAGAATTTTATTTTATTTTAAAGATTTTATTTATCCATTCATGAGACACACACACACACAGAGAAAGAGAGGCAGCGACCCAGGCAGAGGGAGAAGCAGGCTCCATGCAGGCAGCGCGATGTGGGACCCGATCCGGGACTCCAGGATCTCGCCCTGAGCCAAAGGCAGACACTCAACCACTGAGCCACCCAGACATCCCTACCCAAGAATTTTAAAAAGATTTATTTGAGGGGAATCCTGGGTGGCGCAGCGGTTTGGCGCCTGCCTTTGGCCCAGGGCGCGATCCTGGAGACTCGGGATCGAATCCCACGTCGGGCTCCAGGTGCATGGAGCCTGCTTCTCCCTCTGTCTATGTCTCTGCCTCTCTCTCTCTCTCTCTTTCTCTCTCTCTCTGTGTGACTATCATAAATAAATAAAAATTAAAAAAAAAAAGATTTATTTGAGAAAGATTCTTATTTGTGTGTGTGAGAGAGTGTGGGTAGAGGAAGAGGGCGTTGAGAAATCACCAGCGGACTCCTCACTAAGCCTGGACCCGCTGCAGTCTCAATCTCCCAACCCTGAGATCATGACCTGAGCTGAAACCAAGAGTCCAGCGCCAAACTGACCCACTCAGTCGCCTCTAAAATTCAAAAAAAAATTTTAAAGGTGAAAATCTTAAGAGACTTTTAAGAACTTGACTAAAATTATGAATAAGGTGGACAGGAGTCCTGTCCTTCTTCTTTTTTTTTTAGATTTATTTATTTATTTATGATAGACAGAGAGAGAGGCAGAGACACAGGAAGAAGGAGAAGCAGGCTCCATGCCAGGAGCCCGACGTGGGACTCGATCCGAAGACCCCAGGATCGGGCCCTGGGCCAAAGGCAGGCGCTAAACTGCTGAGCCACCTGGGGATCCCAGAGTCCTGTCTTTTAAGAAATCTGCAGGCTGAGGAACCATAGGGCAAAGCACATAGAATAAGTAAGAGCCAAGAGAATAAACAACAGGAGGATCTTGTGTGGGGACGTGGTGGGATTTGAGGAGGAAAGTTGCTAAGCAGGGACTTGAAAAATTAAGAGTTAGCAAGCAAATGAGGGTTAGGGAAAATGAAGTCCAGGGCAAAAAGCTGTACCACTGAAAGTCCAGAGGTAAGAAGGGACAGTTGAGAACGATTGAAGCTTAGGGTGATATGGTAGGTGAAGTAGATGTGATAGGAATTTAAACTTCGTTGTAAATGTAATGGAAGGTCGTTTACGGTGACCTTCCTTAGGATGGAAGTTCATTCTACGATTTTTAAGGTGACATGTTTATAGGTGTACCTTGTGGAGGCAATGTTACTTCCCTTGAGAGAGGCTTGGTAATGGCTCTCAAATTCCTTGGAAATACATAAAAATCCATGCTCCAAATTCCAGAAACACCATTCTGTGGAATGTATGTGAGGACGTGGGGAATGCTTTCTGTTTCTGTTGGCTCAGAGCTAACTCGGTAACCATCAATGCCCATTTTCCATATCCTTTCTCTAAACTGAAGGGTTTCATTTAGGGAGGAACTTCTGCTTTTCCTTAGAGAAGATAGTTTTCATTTTCGTTCTTTCTTAGGATTTTTTTGAGAGAGAGCACGGGCAGGAGGGGCAGAGGGAAAGGCAGAGAGATCTCAAGCTGACTCTAGGCAGAGTGGCACTCTATCCCAGGACCCTGAGATCATGACGAGCTAGAGCTAAAACAGAGTCAGATGCTTAACCAACTGTGCCACCCAGGCACCCTGAGTTTTCTTTTTCATTTGATCTCTTTTGGTCTCTTGTTATTCATTTACTATGTATGTTGCTGGCCCTTCTCTCCTGACTCCTGCTGCAGGCTCAGCTGAATCAGGATCCATATTCTCCTATCCTACCTACACTGACATAGAATTCCTGTTTAAAATCCTATCAATTTGGGCTTATATGGTAGAAATGGATGTTACCATTTGTTGATGTGTGACAGTGTTGGTCACTCATAAATTTTTATTTATTAAAAGTTAAATGGGGGCAGCCCGGGTGGCTCAGCGGTTTAGCGCTGCCTTCAGCCCAGGGCCTGATCCTGGGGATGAGTCCCACGTCGAGCTCCCTGCATGGAGCCTGCTTCTCCCTCTGCCTGTATCTCTGCCCCCCCCCCACACTCATGAATAAATTTAAAAAAATCTTTAAAAAAAAGTTAAATGGTTAGAGCAGATGAATTTGTTTTTTGAGCAGCTTATGAGTGCCATTTTCACATGTGATCTGCACCTCTGTGTGTGTGTGTGCATCATGTGCAGATCTTAAACCAAACTTTCTAGTTTTCAGATTCTAACTCTATGTATTCAAATAAAGAAAGGTGAAAGAAAGGTGTTTATGTAGGCAGTGGTACCCAGAGATTATTTCTGCAATTAGGTATACGCAGAGCTCCTTAAGTCACTTGAAGCCATGCACACATATCTTTCACCTTTCCTGCCCTCTGCTCACAACCTCTGAACACAAAACTAGTCAAATACAGGACAGAGTACTAAATCTAGAAATTAATTATGATGACTTCTGAATAGATAGAGTCAGAATCTGGATTTTTCAGATGGATAAATAAACTGAAAGCAAGTATAATTAGTAATATGAAAATATGCATATTACTTATACATAACCTTCATTTTGTTACTGCTGAGAACAAAGCTATTATTTTTTCAGACAAAATGGTTTTGCTTTTCATTGAGCTGAAAGACCTACCACATTAACCAAAGTCAGAAATATAAAAAGCAGGCGATCCCTGGGTGGTGCAGTGGTTTAGCGCCTGCCTTTGGCCCAGGGCGCGATCCTGGAGACCTGGGATCGAATCCCACGTCGGGCTCCTGGTGCATGGAGCCTGCTTCTCCCTCTGCCTGTGTCTCTGCCTCTCTCTCTCTCTATCATAAATAAATAAAAATTTAAAAAAATATATAAAAAGCAGGCTTTCATTTGTTTGAGGGGGAGAAAATTCTATATTTTATTCCTGAGGTGACATTAATGCTAATAGTTCCCCATCTCTTCAGTGGTTGAAACCTCTCTGGGCTTTAGTTTCCTCATTTGTAAAAGATTTGTAAGACAAGGGAGTTGAAAGGATTTTTTTTCAGTATTAAAATCTGAGGACACTAAATGAAATTCCTCAGTGATACTCCTTGTAAAATTCCTCTTCAATTAATTGGAGGTCAGCTTTCCTAATGAACTATAGTGTGCCTCTACATATGTAATTAGTATATGCATATACATGTTTATATTTCCTCTGTACAACTTCCTTTCATTCTAGAGAATGCTTATGAAATATCTATTGCCCTGTATCTTAGCTGGGCTGTTTTTTTTTTTTTTTTAATTTTTAAAATTATTATTATTATTATTATTTTTAGCTGGGCTGTTAATAAAGTATGTGACCTTGCTACTTTCTAGGTCACCAGTGAGAAGTTGTGCAGAGCCCAACATGAGCTTCATTTCCAAGCTGCCACCTATCTCTGCCTCTTACGCAGTGTTCGAGAACACGTGGCCCTTCACCAGGAATTCCATGGCAAGGGTGAGCGCTCCGTGGAGGAGTCTGCTGGCTTAGTGGGTCTCAGGTTACCCCAGCAGCCTGGAGGGAAGGGCTGGGAGCCATGAGGATGGACAGATTTCTCCGATGCTGCCGTCATACAAGGATTTAATCATTTCCTTCAATATATATTTATCATTAAATATCTGTATAAGTTTAGGGTTTTTCTCTGTAATTTTGTCGACTGTTTCTTAGGGAGGTTTTATCCTTCCAGTGAACTGAACTTCTTACATTAGGTTGATTCATGCTGTCAATCT
This sequence comes from Vulpes vulpes, assembly GCF_048418805.1. Taxonomy (NCBI): domain Eukaryota; kingdom Metazoa; phylum Chordata; class Mammalia; order Carnivora; family Canidae; genus Vulpes; species Vulpes vulpes. Next base: position 9,778,341 of record NC_132786.1, on the reverse strand, counting down.
ACTTTTAAAACTATTATTTTTATTTTAAAGGTATACAAACTTACTGTTTGAAGTAACTCATATGGTACAGAAAATAAAATAAAACCTTTTTTCTTTTCCCTGTCCCTCCCCTATTGCATCCCCATTACCAGGTGGTAACTTTTGCTAACAGTTTGGTGTGTGTCTTTCCAGCTATTTGCTATGCTTATACAAGCATACATTTATATGTACATATAATCTACTTTATTTAAAGATATACAAATACTGTTTTTTTTAATTTATTTTTTATTTTTTATTTATGATAGTTACAGAGAGAGAGAGAGAGGCAGAGACACAGGCGGAGGAAGAAGCAGGCTCCATGCACCGGGAACCCGATGTGGGATTCGATCCCGGGTCTCCAGGATCGCGCCCTGGGCCAAAGGCAGGCGCCAAACCGCTGCGCCACCCAGGGATCCCCCAAATACTGTTTTTAAGGGCTCAGAAAACGGATGGCATATCAAATAGGGTTACGGATAGAAGGTTAATGAAGGGGTATAGAAAGATGTGGGCTAAACTATAGTTAACAAATTGTGAAGCTCCTAGGGGCTAGCACCGGTTGAAAGCCATTCCCTCCATACGCTGACGGAATTGACCCTTAGGTATAGGAATATGGCCACCACGCACCTGCAGGCTGCAGGCAGGAAGTCCAGGGAGAGGGAGATGGAATGAGTGTACTGACTTCTGCTTTTTCATCTGTCAAATTACTCTTCCTCTTGAATTTTCTTTCAAGGTGAAAGATCCATGCCCTCGGCTGACCGAGTCAGCTTTGGCTTCGTTCTGTTTTCCTGTCTTTCCCTACTCTTTATCTAATCAGGAATTTCTGCTTCTGCGATGGCTCTAACATCCATTCCCCCCTTCTCAGTCTTCATTACCTCTCTTTTAGTTCTAGCACTGATAATCTTTTGACTGAACTATCAAACTAGTCTCCTAAATGGTCTCTTTGCCTCTAATGACCTCAAATAGAAATTACTCTCTCTGTAAACTACTAGCAGTTCTTTATCTGTGTCCACTTTGTGATCTGTGTCAGTTTCTTGAAGGCATGCCTTTACAACTTCTTTTTTGCTGAACTGCAAGCTCCTGAAGAGTAAGGACCATGTGTCATTCATCTATGTAGTCTCCAAAGCACCTCCTTTCACAGTGATTTTTGCACATAGCATTATTCAGTATTTTGAATACGTGGCTCAGTGAGCACTACTCACAATCCGAACAGATGTATTCATAAAGCATTTTAAAACATCATCTAAGAGATTAACTTGAAAACAATAGTATTAGAGGACAAGTGAGCATTTATTCAATTAATGGATCAAAAAAATAGAAATACTTAGCATACTTTTCCCCCCGTTTTACTTCATGGGCATGAGTATATTGTTATCTGAAGATATTTTACTTTGGTAAAATGAAGAAACCAAAGGATTAGGGTAGGTTGATATTTTGATTTCTTTTGTTGTTACAATATTGTATATACAATAAAGATTTGAGGAAGAATTGTTTAACCAGGGTAAGATATTCTAGGTTTGAAGTGATAGAAATCTAGGTTTTAATCTACTTTTATAATTTACCAGTTGTGTTATCTTGGGCAGGTTAGTTGACCTGAGCTTATTCCCTCTTCTATAAAATGGGAATGCCAACAAGATGGTTGTAATAAATACATAAAAAATGAGTGCCTGACAAAAAAGAAAATCTTATACTCTCATTCTTTTATCATGAACCTTTCTCTAAACTCTTGCCACCTGTCTTCTGGATTATACACAGGGTTTTTTTTTTTTTTTTTTTTTTTTCAGGTTAAATACTTTGCTCAGACCATTTCTACCCATATATATTCAAACCTGTACCTCTTACTAATGGACTTATTAAAAAAAATTAGCTGAACTTGTTTTAGAAATAGAAGGAAATGATTTTGGAACATAAGCTATTAAAGATAAACTTTCTGTACTGAGAAGTTCCAAGAACTGGGGTTTTGGCACTGTGTTCACTTACTATAGATTGGTTTTGTTTTAAATTTATCCATTTTAGAGAGAGCACACACATGAGGTAGGGGAGAGGGAGAGAGAGAGAGGGAGAGAAACTCAAGCAGCTTCACACCACGTGGAGCCTGACACAGGGCTTGACCTTACGACCCTAAGGCCATGACCTGAGCCAAAACCAAGAGTCAGATGCCCAACTGACTGAGACACTCAGGTGCCCCTACTATAGTTTTTGACATGGTACATGCTTTATCACATTTCTCCGTTTGCTGTCTCTTACCCTCTGTCTTTTGATTTCAACTGCTTCCTTTCGTTGAATTAGAGTAGCATTTAAATATGCGCAAGGCTCTTCCATCTAAAAACACTCAACCATAGGGTGTACCTGGGTGGCAAATTCAGTTAAGTGCTGACTCTTGGTTTTGGCTCAGGCCATGATGATCTTGGTGGGATTGAGCCTGCATCGGGCTTCATACTCAGAATGGAGTCTGCTTTAGTTTCTCTCTCATTCACCCTCTGCCTTTCCCCACTGCATTCTCTCTCTCTGGAATAATCTTTAAGAACACTCAACCTCACAGAGATGCCTTTTCAGCTACTACCTCTTAACAAATTGAGTGTATTTAATGAATGAATTATACTCATTTTCTACATTTTATTTTTTTATGTTTTTTTAAGTAATCTCTACACCCAATATGGGGCTCAAGCTCATTTTCTACATTTTATTTTTTTATGTTTTTTTAAGTAATCTCTACACCCAATATGGGGCTCAAGCTCACAACTTTAAGAGTTGCACGCTCCTCTGCCTGAGCCAGCCAGGGACCTCTCATTTTCAACTTTTTAAAATATGAAATAGGCTGTAGTGAGATATAATTTATGTATAATAAATATACCCATTTTAAGTGTGGTCAATGAATGACAAGTGTATACATCTGTGTAATGACTACCCCATTAAAGCTATAGAACATTTCCATCAGCCCCAGAAGTTGCCCTGTTCCCCTCTGCAGTCAATCTACCTTCCCCACACCTGTTCCCAGGCGGCAACTACGACCTGCTTGCTGTCAGCATAAATTAGTTTCACCTGCTCAGAATTTTCATCCAAATGCACTCATAAGCTTCTTTTCCTCAGCATACTGACTTTGAGATTAATAATCTATGTTGTCGCATGTATCCATTTTCTGGGTTTTTCATTGCCCAATCATCCTCAATCAACTGTAGTCTGGTTTCTGCCCCCGCCACTCTACCAGAACTGCCTTGCAAGGTTACAGATAACCTTCAGGTCACTAAACTCAGCAGATCGTTCCTTACCTTACTTGATCTCTTTTCTTGCTCTAACCATTTGTCTTTAGTTTACTCTCCTGCATATCCCTAACATGTTGACGTTCTTCAGTTTCAAATCTAGGTTATTACCTCACATCTGATATACTTCCCCTGGGTGAGAGCACCTCGACTTCCCAGGCTCCATTTATCATCAACAGCAAACTCGAGTCCCAAGTTCTCCTGTAGATACCTATGTCCAGCTACTTCAAAGACAACACCACTTAGATAATTTAAAGGCATCTCAAATTCAATCCATACAAAATAGAACCTCATCTCATAAATGTCCTCTCTGGTACTGACATATGTACTCATTCTCGACTGCTTCCTCCTTCATACCCTCAGTTAATCACCGAATTAGGTTCTATCTCCCAAGAATCCCCTGAATCTAATACTCTAGTTCAGACCTCTTATCTCATGCATCTTCCCTGAAACACTTACTTGTCCCTTGTAAATGTAGCACATAAAGGCATATACTTGGCTTCAGGGTGATTTGCCAGTTGTGTAGTAACAGCTTTGTACTGAAACTGATCTACTTTTGGTGGGTTTGTAGGGTTTGGGATACAAAAAGTAAAGGTTAGGACCCACCAAGGTAGGCACTTTAATACTGTGCACCCACTTGAATCTAGACCCCTGAAGTTCAACCTGAAAGATGAACTGTATTTTAACCCAGATTTTTGTCATTTTGGTGGTCATGAGGAATTAAGGCTTTGAGCCTGTATTATGGTGGTCCTTGACTAGTAAGTTCTTCTGTTATCTATCAGAGAAAAAAAATCTTCTCTGGAGGAAGATAGCATTATATCCTACTCAGGCTTATATTATCATATGTACTTTTTCAAATACATGTTCAACATATGAAGATAACCAGACACACAAGAAAACAAGACTCTGTAAGTAAAAAACAGCAGAAACAAGAGACAACAGAAGCAAACCACAAAAAACGCCGGATAATTTGGATTTAGCCAACTTGGATTACAAAACAATTAGGTTCACTAGGGTCAAAGAATAGCCAGGCTTGGAAATTCTATCAGGGATGCAGAAACTATTACAAAAAAAAAAAAAAAGACACAGTAGACTTGAAAAAGAACCCAGTAAAAATTCTAGAACTGAAAAATAATACAATTGATGGATTTTATTTTTTAAAAGATTTTATTTATTTATTCATGAGACACACAGAGAGAAAGGCAGAGAAACAGGCAGAGGGAGAAGCAGGCTTCATGCAGGGAGCCTGATGTGGGACTTGATCCCAGGTCTCCAGGATCACACCCTGGGCCAAAGGTGGCGCTAAGCCACTGAGCCACCCAGGCTGCCCTAATTGATGGATTTTAATTGCAGACTAAAGGCAGACTAGATGCAGCTGAAAAGAGACTAGTGAACTAGAAAATTTGTCAAAAGAAAATCAGGAAGGCAGCTTGGCAAGACAAGGTAGAAAATGCAGAGAGTAAAGAGATAGGATACAGTGAAAATCCTCTTAAAAACATTTATTTGGAGCTCCAGAAGTTGATGAGAGAAACAATACTAGCTAAACATGGAGCACCTGGGTGGTCCAGTTGGTTGGCAGGCCAACTCTTGATTTCTGCTCAGGTCATGGTCTCAGGGTCCTGGGATCAAGCCCCACATCAGGCTCTACATTCAGTGGAAAGTTGGCTTGGAATTCTTGCTCCTCTCCCTCTGCTCCACCCCACATCCCCCTCCCTGCACACATACGCTCTCTTTCAAAATAAATAAATCTTTAAAAACTGAATGAGGGATGTCTGGGTGGCTCAGTGGTTGAGTGTCTACCTTTAGTTCAGGGCATGATCCCAGGGTCTCGGGATTGAATCCTGCATCAGGCTCCTTGCAGGAAACCTGCTTCTCCCTCTGCCTATGTCTCTGCCTCTCTATTTCTCATGAATAAATAAAATCTTTTTTTTTTAAAATAAAAGCTGGATGAATCCTAAAAGCAGAAAAAATAAATCCACACCCAGATACATTATAGTAAAATTGCAGGAAACCAAGAGCCAAAAAGGACAAAATTAAAGCAGCCAACCATCTGGAAAGGAGTAACAGACTGAAAACTGACTTCGCAGGAGCAATGGAAGCTAAAAGGCACCAGGAAGATGGAATGTACATGCTGAATGAAACTTCAAACCTAGAATTCTATACCCAATAAAAATACCCATCTTGAATTAAGAAAAGGCAAAAGGATTTCAGATAAACAGAAATGGGACAGTTCCCTACTAGCAGATCAACACAAAAGCAAACTCAGGTTAGGCAAACTTCTGTAAAAAGCCAGATAGGAAATATTTCAGTCTTGCTGGCCCTACAGTATGCTGTCACAACCACTCAACAATACTGTGGTCGTGCAGAAGCAACCAGAGACAATAGTAAATGAATGAGAGCCTGGCAGTATTCCAGTGAAACTATTCAGAAAAATGGGCAGTGGGTTGGATTTGGCCTGTGGACTGTAGATTGCTGACTCCTGTCCTAAAGTTTAAACTTCAGACAAAAGGGAAATGATCCCAGATGGAAAGGCAGAGATTCCAGAAGAAATAAAGAGGAAAAAAAAAAAGTGGCCAATAAATGAACAGTATATGAAATTTGGTTTTACAAAATGGAACTAAAATTCATGATAACGGGCATATAACTTCAGGATAGGTTAAATGGAGTTAATCTTCTAGGTTCTTTATACTATAATCTGGGGGAAGTGAGAAGGTATTAAGAATGCCTATTATAACTTTTAGGGTAACTCCTAAAAGAATAAAATAAAACTTTCAAACTACTCGAAGGGGTTAAAATGAATGATTAGGAAGCAGGCAGGAGAGAAAATTAAATAGACAAATAGTCAAGAACTTTAAGTCCAAATATGAATAATTATATAAGTTAATAAATGCTTCAGTTAAAAGTGAATATCAGATTAAGTTAAAAAATGATATGCTGTTTATAAGAGACCCATTTAAAATGTCAGCACCAGGAAAGCAGGAAGTAAAAGATAAAAACTAAGTTCTCTTCCTTGACACATTAATTATTCAACATGTTAGTCTAATTCCAACCTAAGGATATTGTTTTTCAGATCATACTGTACATATGTACATGTAATATGCCTCCCTCTAGAAAATAAAAATCGACTTTGTACACTTTCCTCTTATTGAAAATTGTTTTCAGTGATATAGTTTATGCAGTTCGAATTTTGAGATCTTTGAATAATTGGAGGGAAACTATTTTGTCAGTTACAAAAGACCATGTGATTTAAAAAATTTTTTTGGCCCAATATGCATTTATATATATATTTTAAGATTTTATTTATTCATGAGAGAAACAGAGAGGCAGAGACATAGGCAGAGGGAGAAGCAAGCTCCATGCAGAGAGCCTGATGTGGGACTGGATCCCAGGACCCCAAGATCATGACCTGAGTCAAAGGTAGATGCTCAACCGCTGAGCCACCTGGGTGTCCCAGCTTTAATCTTTTTAAAGTAATTTTCACACCCAATGTGGGGCTTGAACTCGCAACCCTGAGATCAAGAATCACATTCTTTACTGCCTGTGCCAGCCAGGTGCTCCTTGGCCCAACATGCATTCAAAGGGATCCTGGGACTGTTTACTATTTTGTTTTTTTACTAATCTTGGTAAGTTCCAGGCTGAAGCACGTAACTTTTTAAAAAAAGATTTATTGAAAAACAAAAAGATTTATTGAGAGGGAGAGAGAGAGAGGAAAAATGAGTGGGGGCACAAGAGCAGGGAGAGGGAGAAGCAGGCTCCTCGGTGAGCGGGGAGTCTGAAATGGGTTGGACCCCAGGATGCTGGGATCATGACCTGAGCTGAAGGCAGACGCCCAACCGACTGAGCCAGCCAGGCGCCCCGCACACAATTTTTTTTTTAAATTTTTTAATTTATTTATGATAGAGAGAGAGAGAGAGAGGCAGAGACACAGGCAGAGGGAGAGCAGGCTCCATGCACCAGGAGCCCGACATGGGATTCGATCTGGGGTCTCCAGGATCGCGCCCTGGGCTAAAGGCAGGCGCCAAACCACTGCGCCACCCAGGGATCCCCCGCACACAAATTTTTAATGAAAAAAATTTACCATTATTTCTTTTCCAAGTGTCTAGGAAGAAACTAGGTCTCACTTTAAGGCATTAATATTTTACAAAAATGTCTAAAAAATGGCCAGGCATTTTCTTAGCTTATTGAGTCCTCACAGCAATGCTATAAATTATGTGTTTATATCCATAAGCAGGAGATTAAGAAAGAAATTGCTCAAGGTCCCAGTTAGCAATCAGTTGGCTAGGACTTTGAATCCAAGGCCATGATGTCAAGCAACGAACACTGGCTTTCTTTCCCATGGTCAATGCTGCCGACACACTGAAAAGGCCTTATTCTTCAAACTTATCTCTTAAGCAGAGAAAAAAAAAAAAAAAAAAAAGGAAGTTCTCTAGAATGTCACCTTTCCTGAGAACCCTGCTTTTTAGGTCCAAATTTAGACTAACAGTCTCCTGTTAAAATTAATGGTGATCTCTCCGACCAGGTTAGATCATCTGTTTCCTTAGTGTATTAGTTTCAGGTATTCTTTCCTGAAACCCGATTTACCCTAATTCGGGGTGGGGGGCGGGGGAGGGGTGGCGTTTGGCCTCGGCGCATCGACGAAGGGAAGGGGGTGATCCAGACGTCCCATCTCCAGGGCTCCTTTTGTAGGTCAGGGCAGCAGCGGGGGGGAAAAGCCTGAGCGCACGGCAGCCTAGGCGCGCCCCTGAAAGGGAGTCAACGGGCCAGGGAGCGAGCGTTGGAAACACGCCTGCAAGGAGCTACGAAGACTGCTAACCTCGGTCGAAGCGACGGGCAAGGCCTCCACTTGCTTCCGACTCGGGGTATCGCTCTGGCACGTTTGCCAATCTGGCCGCGGCTCGCCAGCACCCAGCGCCGCGCGAGCCCCCTCGCAGCAAGCAGCGCGAGGTTTGGCGCCTCGGGCAGATCCGGCTGGAGGGTCGTTCGATAACCAGAGTCTCGCGAGATCTGGGGGAAAGGGGCGCGAGAAGCCCGCGTGCACGCGCCCGAGAGCCGTTAGGGTGGAACCCCGCCCGGGCGGGGCGGGTGGAGCAGATACAGTTGGACGCCAGTTGGTGGAGCCCCCGCGGGAAACAACTGAGCGCGAGGAGCGTGCGCGCACACGTCGCGGCGACGGTGGCGGCGAGCGGCGTCAGAGCTCGAAGGGGGGGCTGACGGCTTCTGGCGGGTGGCGGTGTCGGAGGCGAGCGCTTGCTTAGCCCGTAACGCTTCTGTCCCAAGACCCGACGGAGAGTGAGGGAGCGAGGGTCGCTTTCGGGGGCTGCTGCCTTCCCCTGACGCACCGTCGTGAGGAGCGCAGCCCGGACTCTCCTGCAAGCCCTCCGGCTCCCTTTCCACACGCCTTGAGGCGGCGGCGGCGGCGGCGGCAGCTGAGACAGCGTCTCACCTTCCCCCACCCCTTCCCCTGTCCCCCCCGCCCGAAAGGGCCCGGTCTGCGCCCCACCCCCGCCCGCCCGCTCGCTACGCCGCCGCCATGTCGGCGCAGGCCCAGATGCGCGCGATGCTGGACCAGCTGATGGGCACCTCCCGGGACGGTAAGTGTCTGCCAGTGCCCTGGGGGTGGGGGAGGGGACGGGGACGGCGACGGGCAGGGGCTCCGCGGGCGTACCTGGGCTTGCGTGTGTGGCTGAGTAAGGGGCTCCCAGATTGGTAACACGAGGGCCCGGCTCCCGTCCCATCCAATCAGGGCCGGGCAGGCGGGCTTGGGGGGCGGTGACCGAGCGGATTGGCGGGAACCGCTGCCAATGGGGTCAGGCGGGGCCTGGAGGCAGAAAGGAGAGTTTGAGATTCAGTGTTGACTTGTCTGGGACGGGAGAGCCCACGTCTCTGCTGGCGTAGTCGGTCGTCCGGTTCTGTGGCTGATTAGGTGCCGGTGGACCGCTAAAGCCTCCGCCCCCTGGACTGATTCCTTGAGCCAGAGCTGTGGGATCGTCCCTCGCCGCCGCCCTCCAGAGCATCCAGACAGAACTGCCCCCCGCCCCGCCCCCCCGCCCCCCGCGCCCTACCTGGGTCCGGAGGAAACCTTCCCCTCGAGCCCCGCCCCAGCAGTGCACTCTCGGTCCCCACGGTCCTGCTTATGGAGAAAATCTGACCCAAACCATGGTTTCGTGAAGTGGGTGTGTTTGGCCCCATTTTGTGAAAAGAAAAATGTTATGGCCTGTTTTTTTTTTTTTTTCTTCCGAGAGACCTCCATTTTGTTAGAGAATTTAATAGAAGCTTTGTTCAGTAAATATTGACAAATCTCGCATGTCCCCAAATAGAACCATTTTGAAAATGTGGTGCCCAGTGGAGTAGACTTGAGGGGAAAAAACGATCCTTTTAGGCACTTAGGTTAGAGCTGATGTAGAAGATCACTAATCCTGGATATCTTTTTGTTATAAAGAGAATTTCTAAATGAAAAGATGAAATGCTGTTGCTTTTTTGGTGATAATCATGTATTCTCAAATTGAGCTGAAGTCCGTGTTAATACGGAGGAAAGGTCTAGTTTACTTTCTCTTTTAAAAAGCAAAATACTCGTTTATTTTTATATGTTGCTTGTTTAGGCAGATCGTTTCTCAGCCATTAAAGAAATGCTTTTTTTCTTTCAAAAAAGTTATTTAAATTGCTTGACGTAAGAGAAGAGGCACACATATTTTTAATAGTTGCTCTTGTAATTTTCTTGAATACTTTGCAGCAAAATATGTGAGTGAATTAAAGTATATTAAAGTATTTTTTGCAATGCATACTGAGAATGGCTTTTCAGGGTTCACAGTTCAGTTTTAATAAAGTACCCATATTGGGAACTTGTCTATATAGGACACAAATAGGTGGAGGTGGCAAATCTATTTGTGGTTGTGTAGAGAGGAGGGGAAGATTGGGAAGGAGATGAATTTTGTGTAGTAAACCCTGGAAAGTTAACATTAATTAAAAATGCCCCTGAAGAAACTTTTACCTGTTCATTTTTTCAGTTAGATAAGAATGGTTATTTTATAGCTGCAGCATGTCTTAACATTGCTCTTCTTCCATAATGAAGATGGTATTGGCGAGGGACCTAATTCAGTATTGTAGTTGACAGAATAATTTTTGTAATAAAGTTATGGAAATCATTTAAGATTTTACATGAATCTTTTGGTCCTAGATGGATACCATTTTTGGTACCTTCTGCATGGATTGAATTTTCTAATTTTACTGGAAGGGTAATTGGATCAAAAAAACTATTGTCACCTAATATCACCTGATAAATTTCCAAACAAGGTAGCCAATCTAGTATTGCAAAGCTACATTAAAAAAAAAAAAAAGAAAAAAAAATATTCCTATGTGTGTAGTCAGCAGAAACATGGGTTTCTTAAAATCCATTCTGCTTTGTATACAAATAAATTTAAATTTTTTTATGTGTATGTTACTGGATTTTTTTTGCCTCCAGACTAAGGATTTACCAATGAACTCATGTTAACGAGTCCACGATATTATTTAACTGAAATGACTGGATTTTCACTGCTGTGTTGGGCCAGAAGTAAGAAGCATACTACTTTCAAGGAAAAGAAATGAATGTTTTTTTAGATACCCATATTAGTTCTTTTATGTATACAAGATAAGAATCAGAACATTCTTTTCCTTACTAGATAATGAGTTGACATATTTCATCTTCTGATTCAGGACCTTTAAATAATTAGGATTGTTCTTTTTTAGCATACAGTCAACTTCACGTTATCCAGGGGTAGGGGAACATGGATACGTTCCTGAATAAACACCATATAATTTGAAACCATATAATGGAAAGCTTTGTATTGGACAAAGGAACAGCTTACAGGGAATGCTGTTGGGTGTCTTTGGCACTAAGAGGTGGAAATGGGGATCCAAGAGGTGGGAAAGATATGGAAAAGGTAGGTAGGGGAGGGCGTATTTAAGGCAGCTCTGTCCTTTTTTAATCATCCCAGAAACTGACTATAAAACAACTACTGTTTTCTGGGATAGTGGGACTCAACGGTCACAGTAACCTCCCCCCAACCCTTAGTGTTCTGTGAGGGAATCAAGTGGCACGAGAGGCTTAGGGTACTGGGAAAACCTTGTTTTCCTTTCACTTTTCCCTCTCCACCAGTAAAAGTATTTATTCCTTCTTCCCCTCTTCCAAATCAGTTTTTAATTAGTTCCTTTTTAAACTCCTTGGAAATGTAAGTCTGTTAAAAGTACCTTATTTTGAGTTACTTAAATCAGTTAATCATTTAGATTACCTACGTTCAATTGAAATTCTCAGCATTAGGAATTTTAGTGTCAGGGAATTGGAGAGGTAATTTTGGATCACTGGGCACTTCCAGAAAGGACAGTCCTGGGTGAGTGGTGGAAGTGGGGGGCTTTGGACAACCAGAGGGCAGCATGTTGGTGCTGGGAGGCTGGGCAGGGGGATGATCAGGAGGTGGGAGAGGAATGCACAAGGGTGGTGGGAGGGCCAAAGACAAACTTTGCCTTCTTTGCAATTTTGCCTAGGGCCCTGGTGGTGGCAACCGCCTGTGTGCCACTGAAAATCGTGCCGATGCCTGGCATACTGCATAAATGGAAGCAGGGTACCGCGTGAGTTGAAACATTGGTCACACTATATAAAGTTTGTATATGTGAATCAGTGTAACTCATACCCATGTAACTGGGGGTCTGACTGTATTTGGATTTTTCTGATAAGGCATCATGGGCTAAGGAAAAGAGCCCTGGGCTGAGACTCAGGAGACCTGGTTTCTAGCCCCAGCTGTACCTCTAATTGTAACCTTGGGTAAGTCACTTAACCTTTTTTGCCTCAAGTTAAATCAATAATTTGTTAAATGGGAAACCAAATAATTTCCTATGTTACACTCAAAAAATGTTGAAAAATAAGTATATCTTAATTTTTTTTAGGAAAGAGGAACCATAAGTAGATATAAATCAGTATGTTATTTTATCTGAAGTTTGAGGTAAATTAAACCTTATAAATATCTTTTTGTTTCAGTTGTTAGTGTTAATTGAAGGGAGAGGGATGATGTGTTTTTCCTGAACATAGTCCGTTTGAAAGTAGGGAAGAGCAGCAGAGAAAAATTGGAGCAGCAGTATGAGAATTGTCTGTGTGACAGTTGGAGGAACTCACTGTCCTTGCACAGTCTGTAGTTATTTTTTTCTGAGTTGGGTTATTTGCCCTTCGCTAGAGCTCTTTTGCCAACAAATAGAATTTGGTTATAAGCCTCTGGTCCTGGTCCCTATAAGGCCTGGAAAGGTACAAGGGATAGGAATTAAACAAAATTGAGGGTATAAATTTAGATTATATTTTAAGTTTAGAAACTAGGGAATTTACAGAAGTAGTTGTGAGGACTCCGTATTTTTAAATTACTTATAAGCTTAAAAAGGAGTAGAGATCATCTCTGAAAGGTTAAAACAGGCCAGGAATGGCCATCACCTCCCCCCTACACTCCAAAGGACGAGTAGACTAATAAATAGAATGTAGAATATAGAATAGAATTTTATATAATCATTAGTTGGCCATTATGGTTAGGGAATGTCTAGGGCAAGTTAAAGCTTTCAGATAATTTTGCCTATTTTTGAGGGTAATCTTTCTAAACATACAGTGATGTACTTCCTCAGTTAATAGAAATACACTTAGTCATAATTTGGTATCTTTGCTGATCAATTATATATTACAATAGTTTTGCAGAATGTAAAATTAAAAGGGTATACTATTCATTCTAGGAGGTAACCAGGAAAATAGAGTTAAGAAAATAATTTACTTGCTCCTAATAGAAGTTTAGCGATACATCACTGTTGAACTTGTAGGATAGGATGACATTGCTGTCTTTCTGCAAAATAAATAATTGAATCAAAGATTGAAGTAGTGTTTTCTTCAGTGGATTTTCTTCATAAAATCATCTTTACTGTAATCTGTGTTCCTTGACTTGTCATCAACATTGAGAGCATTTTTTTTTTAATTTTTCTCATTAGCATAATGAGCCATATTTATTTTTTGGTCAGTTGTAAGCCATTTTATTCCACTTGGATTGTTCATTTTAAGTGAAGGAGGCATAGCCTTTAATGTACAAGCACACATTTTTAAAAGTAGTAATGGAGTATAACTTATTCCAGAGCTTGTAAATTCTTTTAACATAAGAAATTACAGCAAAAGTAAGGTTAAACAGTAAACATAAGGCTAAATTAGAGTTTTAGTAAATACTTCATCAGGAGGTCCAGGCATATCAAAACACCAAAAGCTCTGTTAACATCCATATGTTGAATCGTTTTGAACAAACTTTAACTCATTTTGTGTTTTAAACTCTGAATGTGTCTGCAAAACAGTGTAGAAAACATAATAGTATAATTTCATATAATCTTGTTTTGTCCTTGGATTCTCTATAGTTTAGCATTCCTCAAGGAGGCCTATGCTTGTGTGATAATTCTTTTACTTTGGGTAAAGAAATGCGTTGAAACCAAAGAAAAATCATATTGTTTATCACTGCATAAGCTCTATAGTAAGCAAGTAAATGCTTTGATTTGGTTTGGATAATATGTCACATAAGGAAAAATGATGGTGAGCTGCATGTTCAAGATAGGTAGCAGGAAAGGTGTCATGGATTATAATATATAATAGTCTTTTAGTGAGTCAGATATTGGTGTTCAGTACCAGGTGGTTCATACAGACATTAAAGCTTGAAGTTGCTAAGACTTCAGGCAAGTGGTGGGGTTGCAAAAAAAACCAAAACAAAACAAAACTAAAGATCACTAAGTGTGGACATAGCTAGATAAATGAGGCAGATGCTCCTCCAGAATGGAATTCCAGAAATTGAATGAAATGGGTTGAATCCTAAAAAAGCCCAGGGCTATTAGTATAGTCTGTGAGGAAGTATACATAATTGTACTAACCAGCTTAATCAGTCTACTAAGAAGATGAAGAAAGGTGGGACAGTTTGCTGGAGAATGAATGAGGGAGCAAGAGAGAGGGTACATTTCTGACAGGAATCTTGTGAATTCACCTGTAGAATAGGAAAGGAATCGCTCTTCCTTTTTGTTTTAAATTCTCATGCACTAGTAGCGACTAGGGTAGAAATTGAAAGGCAAGGCCAAAATGCATCAATTTTTAAGGTGATTGAGGTTATAGAGAAAAGTAGTTTGTAAATTGAGTAAATGTCACATTTTGCTATTTAACATGGGCTAGAGAAAGGAGTCTTTAAACTTTTTTCCTAAAAAAAAACAAAAAAAACTCTCACTAGATATTGATCCATATGTTCTAATTTAGTTGTGAACCATGTGCAGTGATGTTTGACCTGTGTGATTCAACATGAAAAGAATTTAACCAGCTGCCCTTGCTGAGTCTTTTGTCATGTCTCCTGAATGCATGGTAAATTGTTTTGTTTTTATCTTCTTGAGTCCTCAGTTTTCTCTTTCAGAGTTAGACTTTTCCAGAATTTTTGCCTTTCAGTAAAAGAAATTGGATAGTATCTATAGTATACTTAGCCGTTCACTGCTTCTTTATTTTGTCCTACTGTTAGATTATGCAGTATACCCTTTTTTTTAAGTTATTTGAAGGTATATTTTAGATCAGGATTGACACTATGGCCCACCTGCTTTTTGTAAAGTTTTATATGTAAACAACCACGCCTACTTGTGTACATACTGTCTATTGCTGCTTTGCCGTAAAACAGCAGAGTTGAGTAATTGCAAGAGACCTCTTTCTTTAGCTGGCAAGTTTAAAATATTTGCTATCTAGCCCATTAAGAAAAAGCTTGTTGACCACTGTTTTGGTGAGTGATTCTCAAAAAAGAGTGGTCCTCAGACTTTAGCAATACCTGGGAACTTGTTAGAAATGTAAATTCTTGGGCTGACTCCAGAAATTCTTGGGACTGGGACCAATAATCTGTAATTTAAGAAGCCTTCTACATGACTCCGATGCACATTAAAAATTTGAGAAACTCTGTTCTAGATAAGTGTTTCCCAAGTGTTAGCCACACATACCGCCTTTTTACCCTGTTTTCTGTTTAATATTTTCTTCACGTCAACTCACTTTCTAAAAATTTAAGTTAACTTTAAAATGAAAATTTGTCACCAGAAAGATATAGTGAGAACAACATGATATTTTGAAAAATAACTTAAGACTCAAAAAAAAAAAAAAAGTAACTTAGACTATGTTGTTACATGTGCTTAGCATTAGAACTTGTTAGATGTTAAGCACCAAATGGACTTTATCATGTATTTTTTTAAAGTTAATCATGAGGGATGCCTGGGTGGCTCAGCGGTTGAGCGTCTGTCTTCAGCTCAGGGCGTGATCCTGGAGACCCAGGATCGAGTCCCGCATTGGGCTCCCTGCATGGAGCCTGCCTCTCCCTCTGGCTGTGTCTCTGCCTCTCTCTTGTGTCTCTCATAAATAAATAAACAAAATCTTTTTTTTTTTTTTTTTTTTTACAAAATCTTTAAAAAAAGTTAATCATGATAATTACTGAATGGTGTTTAAGATATTGATGAAATCTTGTTTATGAAATTGGATAATACCTAAAATCATCTTTTGTACAAATCTCATACTTTGGAAAATACTGTTGTAGTTATTCATGTGAAAGAAAAAGCTGTTTGAACTATACATACCCAAGTCCTCAAAAATGACTAACCAGAAGAAATGCATATCAGAGAGAGAGAGAGAGAGAGAGATCGAGAGAGATCTAGGAGTCCTTAGGTTCATCTAGACCTCAACAATGAAATTACCTCATTTAGCTTGAATTCCCACCTTTCCCATGGTGGCCAGAGTTCTGCAGGATTTCACCAACCTGTTTAACAATGGGAATGTGAAAAGATGCCTGGCTGTGGGAAGGGCTACTTAATGAAAGAAAATCCCTGGACTAGAAACTGTGGGGCAAGTGGCTATGATTTTATGTTGTATAGGGAAACAGCAGAACATTTTTGCTAGGAAAATAGTTGCTTCATCTCAGAATCTAGGAACCATGTGTTCTTGTTTTGAGACAATCCCGTGTTACTTAATTTGCCTCATAGTATTAAAGGGATACTTCCCTAGACATGGTGTTCTGTATTATTTATTGGCTGATGTGCTTTAGGATATAGTAATTGTTGATAGGAGTAAACTGTTTCTTTCCTGACTATCCCCTGGTTGCTGAGTTGCTTTAGTTACTTCTTCCTTTCCTTAGAGATTATGGACACATTTGTTTCTATTGTCTTTTGTCTCTGCAATAAAGTAGTGATATAGGACTCTAATCTTAGAGGGACTGAAAGTCTTAGTGGGAAATGAAGATTTACACATGAGCAGTTATGTTTATTTTTAAATCATAAATTCTGTGATGCTGATTATAGGGGCCTAATTTTGCAAACTCTTAAAAAAATACAAAAGACTATCAAACACTGGTAGGAGTGAGCAAATGTATATTTTTTTCAAATTATAAAAAAAAAAAAAAGCATTACAAACGAAGTCCCTCTGTTTCCCTTCACAGTCAGAATCCTTTCCCCAAAGGTAATCCTTGTGCATTTGGTGTATAACCAACATGACACAGTATTTCTGCTGTGTCCTTTTAGTAGTCGTAAGGCTCAGTCTCCTTCATGGTAATCTCTGTTTTTCCATTTTAACTTTATCATTGAGTTGTCTGTCACTTCTGTCCTTTGATATTCTCATTTCTTTTCCTTTATTTCTTTCCTTCACTATTTTTTGATTTGGGGAGGCTCTGCTTAGCTTTTAAAGCTGTAGTCAATGAATGAGAATTTGTGTTTTTGGTAAATCAGCCAATTACTTTTTCTTTGGTTCTTTTCAGCAAATTCTTCATAGCCAGAGATAGGTTTCATTACTTCTAATTTTGTGTATAGGAAGTTCTGGATGATAGAAGGCACCAGATATCCCCAGTACAGGTGTTACTGTATCAGAATTGCAGCTCTGCAAGTAAGTATCAAAATTGAAAATTTAGCAGGCTGCAACTTTTTAATAACTGACTTTCCTTTATAACCTATAAAACAAATTCCATATAATCTTTTAGAACTTAATATTTAGGTAGCAGTCTATTCAAGCTTTTCTAATGTATTTCTTAAATTTAAAAGAAACATATTGATAGATTTCGTAAAGCATATATTCCACCACCACACCTGCCAGTAGCCAAGACTACGCTTGTGTACTGAGAGGAGATAGGGTGGTGGCAAGGGGTGGAATAGAGCCCTTGGAATGTAGCTACTTTAATATTTCTCTTCTCACATTTCCATCACCATTCTGTTAGCTCTTAAATATCCTGTAAGCTTTTTCACTTAATACAAGGCTGTTTCCCTGTCTCATTCCTTATAGTTTTGTTGCATGGATTTTCACAGACAAGGCTGGTAGATTTTAAAAAGTTACTTTCACATTTTATTAATCTTTGATCATATTCGGTAAGAATGAATTTGTTCTAGCAATTTCTACAATGGGCTTTGAAGTTTTTAAATGTTGGGCTTGTCTTGGGGGTTCTGATAGGAGTAAAAGTGGCACCTACTAGTAATTATAAACCTATAGGACCCTATGAAAAGATTTAAGAGGGATAGCCCTTCTGAGCCATATCGTACCCTTATTTTTGCATTTTCTGGGGGAAGGGAAATTTTACTTACTTGGTATGACTTTATAAGCTCTAGTAGATAGAAGTGACTTTATTACATTTGAAAGGGACAATGCCATAATTGGTTTTTCCCACTGCCACCTTTGGCTGAGTACTCTTTCTTATGTAATAAATAAAATTTTGACAAGTTTGGCATGTATCACGTCTTGTTAACTGTTTTCAAAGCACCCATAGTCATAATATGTTAAGACATGGTAGTGAGTACTTTTACAAAACAAATTCTGTACTTTGAACTGTATATATATATATATATACATATATATATGTATATATATATATACACACACATACATACAGTGAAGTAAACTGTATTAACAATTACATGAAGTAAAAGATTTTTTTAAAAAGGATAATTACAGAAGAGTTCTTATAGATGAGCTTTAGACTGAATTCTAAAGGAACAGCAAAGGTAGGTGGGAGAATTTAGTAGAGTTGATGAGACACTTGGAGAAGAATGTAAAAGTAATCACAATGGTTCTTCAGTGTAGTAGTCCCTGTGCAGCAGGAATCACCTATTTTTACCTCTGAAGATGAGGGTTTCCTGGGACAGGGCAGACTTCTTCCTGCCCTGTACTAGACTAGAAATTGGCCACTGGTCTTTATATAGTTTATATGTTACTATGTGGACTTAGTAGCTAATATAAGGCTGGTAATAAGAGGATGAAACATTTCTTTGCATTTGATGATTTGAGGGCATAGGGAAATGAGTAGCTTTAAGCTGTCAGCTATACACCTCTTTCTTTTGCTCTGCTTTCCTTTTACTGAAGGTATATGGATTTCATTTCAGAGGGAATGTGCCTGTCCTGTCCTAAGCCAGTGGTCACACTTGGCCCCTAACAAGTGTATCTGTGGGGAGGGCTTTGGTTGTCACATTGGAGAATATGGGAGGGCTTTTCTTCTCCTGGCCCCATTTATAAGCTAGGGGTTGCTTCCATTTGCTTTGTGTGCTGTTGAGTTTTCTTCTGTTTTCCCTAAGCTAAGTTCTAAGCTAATTCTATATAAGAGAAATACTAATTAGTTGTTTTTATAAATTGCTTGCCATTAATGCCTGATAATATGCAGTAAAATAAGGATTCCGCATACCATTATATATGTCAAATATTACAAACTTTAAGGTTCTTTTAATTATAATACTAAACTCAGTTCACTTTTGCTTAGCCTTCACAGTTGTTGATCACATAGCATGGTCATCCACTCACAGCTTAAAAAAATACAGGGAGCATCGGAGAGAATGGGTAAAGTAAAATTTTGATGTTTTTAAAATAGCACCTAAATCTATGAAAGTTTATTTATTGTTTGTATGGGAGGGAGAGGGAGGGTGGCACTGGAGGGGAGGGGGTGGGTATTGGGAAAAATAGCATGCACCATGTAAAATGATGTCAGATACCATCTAGACTGAAGTTTTAAGTGTTACTACTATAATTTAAGTCTAAGGCAGTTTCAGAAGAGGCAGGACCATAAAACCGTGGTGTTGGGGTTACAGTGGGCTCGTTTTCCCCTCCCAACAGATTGAAGGGGATTTTGAGTATAATGGTATTTGAGTATAGTTGGGATGGGAGCTGCCTGTAGAGTGGCCTATCCATATTCCCTACATGACATTGCTTCACTACCGCTTTAGGCCCTGTTAACTTGCTGAGAAACTTTGAGAAGAGTAATAGGCATCTCAGTTTTTATTATTGTACACCTGCAACTCAGATATTCCCAAATACAAATTAGAATTCATGAAACTCACAAAAGGGTTGAACCAAAGAGAAAGTTTTTACTCTGAAGTTAGTTGCTTGGTAGTAAGTATTAATAGAAATTTTGATGCTTCCATTCAAATGAAGAACACTTTGCCTACCAAAGTTTTAAGCCAAATTGCTAATTTTAAAAACTTGGCATCATAGTTATGTACAAAGCCTAATTAATGTAGAAGTTATAGGGCAGAGAAACCTCCATGTTTTTATGGATAGACATTGTGTTGCTGTTAAACATGATTTAATTTCTGCCCCATTATTTTTAAACTTTTTTTTTTAAACTTTGTTTACACACTGAAAATCTGGATTGAAAAAGTGAAAAAATTAGGAAGTCGGATTTTACCCAGAAAATATTACTCTGGCCCCAACTTTGCTCTTCCCCTACATGTAGCCATTTGCCAAAGCCAAATTTGACTTGGAGTATTTACTATTCCCTAAACATTTCTGCCTTTATAAGCTTTGTCAAAGATAATACTCCAGCTTGGAATGTTCTTCTTTCCTGTGATCTAAGTCCTATCTTGTCTTTAAATTTTGGCTTCTACCTTTTTATACGAAGCCTTTTCTAACCTCTCCATCCTTGGTGGCCATTCTAGCTTTAGAATTCCTGAAGTACTACTATTAGAGAAATCCATTTGGCACTCGGGTCATGCTACCTTTATTACTTGTTATTTAAATGTCCTATTTCTCTATCAACATCATGGACTCCTTGAGGGTACAGAGCTTGTAGTTATATGCCTATTTGTAACCCCATTGACCAGCACAGAGGATATGTGCACTAATAGGTTTGTTTCTATGATTTGGATCCAGTGTTAGTGTAAGAGGGTAGTTGTCTTGTTTTGTTTTTTAACTCAGGTTATTTTTATATGAATATATGCCCAAAGATACAGTATGTTGACTCCACAAAGTAATTCTTTGTATTATAAGATTTGGTTCATACTTGTTTTCTATTACTCATAGTCTGCCCCCCCACCCCTTTTTTTCACATGGGTGCTGTTATACCTAGTTTCTTTTGAAAAACATGGTTTGGGCCAGATATGTTGACAGAAACCAAAATTATCAGTATTTTTATTTTAAAATTCTTTGTTGGTTTAGCTAAATTACACTTTCATGGCATAAGCCCAAATAAATGTATTAAATACTGCATGGTAATGTAGCCAAGTTATTTTAAAATGTTAACCTTAAAGTCTCTTAAGTAAAACTTTTAAAATACCAATAAACATACCTAGTTGCTAGTCCATCTCAGGATATTTCTGTATCTGAAATTATTAGAGTTTTTATTATTTCATTGTTTTATAGGTTTCTGTAATGTGTAATTGATATTTGATAGCTGTATTTATTGCGTTTGCAGTTATCAAATTTATAGAGCAACCATTCTTATGCACTTTAAAACACTTTTTGGCATTTATAGAAATAGACTTTTTGTAAGAGCTCATCAGGGATAATGTTTGCTAAATTTGTATTTGGAATTGTTTATATTTTACCTTATAGCTGTGTCTTCAGGGCACATGTATCTTAATATTAGACTTAATGTTGTGATTTCTGAAGCAAAAACAGTAGCCCTACCTCACAAAATGCTTGATTAGTAAAACTTCTAAGAACCTTGATTTTTATTGTAAGGCCTGGTTTATAGCATTACTGAACCATTAGTTTTATGTAGCATTGAAACAATACTGTTGTTGCATATTAAAAAGCTTTAGGTATGTAGTAGGGAGAGTCCTAGATATGTAAGGGTTTGGTTTTTTTTTTTTTTTTTTTTTTTTTCCCTATTCAGAAAAGCTACATCATCTTTGAAATTCCTTAGCACATTTTGGGTACAGATTAAAAATAAGACATTTTTCTTACATGCCAGTAAGCAAGAAGAAAAAAACCGTCTAATATATAGCATTGCCCTTCTGGTGCTAGCTTATCATAGTATCATTCTAACGTGAATTTAGGCCTTCACCAAAGTCTTAATGAGATAAAATCTTTTAAAAAGCATTTTTTAAAACCCCAGTTGGCCCAGAGACCATTTCCCAGAGTTCCAGCATTGGACTTTTTCCTGTGGTCAATCATATTCTTCTGTAGGGTTACACTTGTTAAGTCAGTATTTTGAAAAATAAAACACCCTGATTTTGTTCACTTTTGTTTTCATATACAAGAATCTTTACAGTCAACATGTACTTCTAGATGCTGTATTGAAATTGCTGGCAGAGTCTATTCTATACAAACTGAACAATCTGGCCCCTTGTTTTATTTGTAAAGGTTCAATGTATCTATGCCTGCCTACTTCAATCTGCAAGGGAGTGTCAGAAAGGCCCCGCATTCGCCGAGCCGTGAGTTATCACTAACTTTTCAGATGTGTTAATGAATGTGGAACAAAAGCAGTTGTGTTTCAAAGGAAAAAAAAGGAACCATCAAAATAACCTTTATTATAGTAGCAGGCGTGAACACTAAATGATTTATTCCAAATTGTGGTGTCAAAAATAACCTACTTGAACTAGAGACTAGCCTCTAGAAAACCTATTGTTGAACTGCTCTGAAGCTATCATTTTAGCTATAAATTACTTTTCTTAAATTTTATATACCCTGAATTAGAATATTCTTTAAGTCTTTTTGAGTTAAAACAATTTGAACAAAATCTTACCCCACTTAAAAATGACATATTTAGTTGACTTTGCATTAAGCTCTTCAAAATAAGACCATGTAAAAGGGGTAAAGGCTTAACCTTTCTGTGACTCACATGTGAAAAACAAATTAATTTAAGTAATTGAATCACTTCCTAGATGAGTTTTTGGAGTGCCCCAAAGCATCATGTGAAGTACAAAGGTGTTTACAATCTCTTTTGGTACCAACAGTTCTCGCTTCAGTAATTCATCAGTAGGTTTTCATTCATCAATGATGATATCAACTTAAGACTAAAATAAAACACGAACATTTCTTAGGGCTTATCTGAGCATTCTACATAGAAAAAATGTCCTTAAGAGTTTTTTTCTTTTTTTTCCCCCAAAGAGATTCTAAGCAAAAAAATTGTAACTAACATCTATATTTTGTTCCTAGAGCTAGTTACTTTTCTTTTTCTTAGACTCTTTAAAGTTTGAGTTAGATAGGCATATCTGATTAGGAGGTTGGATGCTTCTGTTGCTTAGGAGGTGTATTGTGTTATATGAAGACAGAATAAATTTAAATGTACCCAGTATGGCCATATGTAGCCCAGACCACCTAAAATTTGAAGGTATGGTACCTTTGGAGGCATTAAAGTTAACGTTTCATTTAGGCATTGTGCCTTTGTCTGACTGGTGTGTAAGTCCTTCTTCCAGGTTTGTACACTCTTAAACACGCTATTCTACCCTCTCTAACTCATCCCAGCAGCAAAAGGGAGACACTTCAGCTGGAACAAAATAGTGGAAGAAATGGCGTCTGGGGTTCAGTGGGGATTCGCAGTGTGTATGCAATGTTTGCAAGATTACTTTTTATGTTTTTCAATTAATGTAAATAATTACAAAATAAATCTATGCTTAGCGTCAAGTAGGGAACATTGTATACCAGTAGAAACTCTCCTAGTGGGTCTGCTGCAAGTCGCTTAACCTCTTGGGGCCTCGATTTCATCATCTGCAATATGAAGGAGTTGGACTCCATAATCTTGAAAGTCCATTCCTGCTCTATATCCTATGCTTTTCTGAAGTACTCTGTTTAACAGAATGCATTGCTTTCCCACTTTGACTATTTGAATTACATTTGCAGTACACATACTGCAATTGCATGTCTAAAATAGTTTTTCTATAGGATATTATACAAACTAATCCCTCTTGAGCTGATTTATATAAATAAATGTATGTGCGTGTAGCCACACAGGAAAAAGCTAGTGATAGTAGGGCTCTCAGAAAATAAGTATTTTCCAGTTGTCTAACCTTGAATGTTATTAACTTTTCTATATTACAGGAGATACTACTCGTCAACGAATCAAATTCAGCGATGACAGAGTATGCAAGAGTCACCTTCTCAACTGTTGCCCCCATGATGTCCTCTCTGGAACTGTACGTATTATTAAATTTATTGTTTAATTATTGGTATCCCAACTTGATGAAGACTTAATTTCTTGTCAGATTATTATGCACTCATTTTTTAAGACAGTTTAGAGGAGGGATTTGCATCTCTTATATTATTTAGGCTGATGATTTAAATCTGCAAAAATGAGATTTCTCTGAAAAGTCTTTACTGTGCTTCGCTTTATAATTTTTTCCATTCTTCAGGGTAATTTTTGAGACAGTATTTCTTATTTGGAACGTAGAGGCAATTATACTGCAATTGCACTTTTAGTTTCTGCAATTCTA
The DNA here is from genome assembly GCF_048418805.1 of Vulpes vulpes. Taxonomy (NCBI): domain Eukaryota; kingdom Metazoa; phylum Chordata; class Mammalia; order Carnivora; family Canidae; genus Vulpes; species Vulpes vulpes. The sequence goes on along the minus strand of NC_132786.1, from coordinate 9,754,411 downwards.
AAAAATGATTTTTAAAATAGTTTTTTTTATTGTTGAGAGCAGAGTAGACTTTTATCCAAGGCATTATATGTTTAGATTTGTACACATTGTATCATGGAAATCATGAGGAAAACCTAATAGTAAATACTTAAAGTCACAGAATTGAATTTGCTAGTAGTGTTGTCACTTAAAATGCATTTATGTTGCTGACTCTGAAATAATATAAAGCTCACTTAATTTAGATTCTATAGCTAGTGATGTTGGTTGACCTTGGAGTTTCATCATTTTAATTTGAAAGAAATCACATAATGATGGACCTATTTAAATAAATGGAACAAAGGATCTGATTTTCTTACTTTGGGGTTTAGTTGAAATGATTACTCACTGCAAGAGTTTCCTTTCACAGGCCACATTTGATGGCAGAGGAGGACTAGTAGGGGATAAATATTTAGCTGGCTTTATTTCTCACTTGCCAGAAATGACTGAAATAAAGAGAAGATTTCTGACTTGATGAGTTCCTGTATTTAAGGCAGTTTAAATGAGTGGTTTCTTTTTTTTCTTTTTTCTTTTTTTTTTTAATTTTAAAAGACTTTATTCATGAGAGACACACAGAGAGAGGCAGAGACATAGGTAGAGGGAGAAGCAGGCTCCATGCAGGGAGCCCGATGTGGGACTTGATTCCGGATCCCGGGATCATGCCCTGAGCTGAAGGCAGACACTCAACTGCTGAGCCACCCAGGCATCCCAAGTGGTTTCTTTTGGATAGAATTAAATACCTTTAACAGACATTAAGACATATACAATAGGAAACAACTCTGTCTTTTTTCCAGTAGGAAAGACTGTTGAAACTGTTACATTAAAAGGGGGAAAAAAGAGCCTACATTTAAAAATATATATATGATACTTGAATATTTTTTCAGTGTAGTAACATAATCTAGATTCTGAACACTTGAATTAGAACTATGACAGATAATTAACCCTCATGTATACTCTTTAGAATATCCATAAAGTATTTTCTACAGTGCTATAAAACATTTAAGGGATGCCTGGGTGGCTCAGTGGTTGAACGTCTGCCTTCAGCTCAGGGCATGATCCTGGATCTGGGGATCAAGTCCCGCATTAGGCTCCCTACGAGGAGCCCGCTTCTCCCTCTCTTGTCTATGTCTCTGGCTCTCCACGTCTCTCATGAATAAATAAATCTTTAAAAAAGATTGTGAATCAATAAAATGTCTAATTATCTATAGTATATTTTGATTCTCTACAGTTACTATTGATTAAATTTAACAAAGTTGTGTTTAATGGCTACATTATCACTTCAAATAATACTTGGGAACAGGATTAATTAGCAAAGTGACAAATTAGTTTTTTTATTTCTTAAAACTCTAAACCCAGCTATAGGGATCCCTGGGTGGCGCAGCGGTTTGGCGCCTGCCTTTGGCCCGGGGCGCGATCCTGGAGACCCGGGATCGAATCCCACGTCGGGCTCCCGGTGCATGGAGCCTGCTTCTCCCTCTGCCTATGTCTCTGCTTCTCTCTCTCTCACTCTGTGCCTATCATAAAATAAATAAAATTTAAAAAAAAAAATAATAAATAAAAAAAAATAAACCCAGCTATAGCAAGATATGGACATAGTGTTATATTCTTCCAGTATGGCATTGATAAAAATCTGACATCACAGTTGTGCTTTACATTTTATAATGTACATATGCAGCTATGCTCATTTATTTCCTTTTTTTAATTTTTAATTTTTTAAAGATTTAATTTGTTCATGGGAAATAGAGGCAGAGACACAGGCAGAGGGAGAAGCAGGCTCCATACGGGGAGCCTGATGTGGGACTTGATCCCAGGACCCCAGGATCACACCCTGGGCTGAAGGCAGACACCAAACCGCTGAGCAACCTAGGGATCCCCATTTATTTTGTTTTTAAAAAGATTTTATTTGAGAGAGTAAGTACGCCAGCAGGAGTAGGAGTAAGGGGGTGATTAAGCATAGTATACACTGAGCATCAAGCCCAGTGCAGTGCTTGATCCCAAGACACTGAGATCATGACTTGAGCTGAAACTAAGAGTCAAACTCTCAACCAGCTGAGCTACCCAGATCCCCCTATGTTCATTTATTTTTTAAAACTATTTTGGGGCAGTCAGTGAGGAGTCTGCTTGAGATTCTCTCTCTGCTTCTGCCCCACCCCCCCATCTGCTTATGCACATGTGTGTGCGTGCGGGTGTGTATATATACACGCGCGTGCGCTTGCACTCTTGCTTTCTCTAAATAAAAAAATTATAAAACAATTTTATGATCCACAGTTCACTTTAAAGATAATAGGTGAAGGTATTCGAAATCACATAGTTCTACTGATTTCAAGTAAAATTGGGATTGAACCCAAGTTTTATTTAACATGTTTTCTACTTTGTAGAGAATACTTAATTTTTTATTCTGTTAAAATGGATGTGTGGTTGGTTTTGAACTTCCCTTCTTCTAAAGTTCTTACAAGATTTATAAGATGCACATTTTCTCAAATTTTATTTAACATCTCTGAACTACAAATTTTAAATTGATGATAGAGGGCAGCCTGGGTGGCTCAGCGGTTTAGTGCCGCCTTCAGCCCAGGGCGTGATCCTGGAGACCTGGGATGGAGTCCCACGTTGGGCTCCCTGCATGGAGCCTGCTTCTCTCTCTGCCTGTTTTTCTGCCTTTCTTTCTGTGTCTCTCATGAATAAATAAATTAAAAAAAAAAGTTGATAGAAAAATCTTAGCATTTTCTTATGGTACAGAATTGAATGGTGAGGCTTTAAAATTGATGGTACTTGGGTTATATTAAAAAGCTAAAGAAAGCTCTTCTGTAGGCACTTGCCAGGGAAACTCTGGGTGAAAATATCTCCTTTTTGTCAATATAATAGATAAGAGATGGCTTTATGTAAGGATGAGATTAAGTAGTTTAGCGCCACCTGCAGCCCAGGGCGTGATCCTGGAGACCCCGGATCGGGTTCCTCGTCGGGCTCCCTGCGTGGAGCCCGCTTCTCCCTCTGCCTGTGTCTCTGCCTGTCTCTCTCTCTCTCTCTCTCTCTCTGAATGAATAAATAAATCTTAAAAAAAAAAAAAAAGTAGCTGTGAATCTCTGTGAGAATTTAAGCAGAGCTGGTGCAGGTGGCTGTGGAATTTTGTGAGACTCCAGGGTTATCGTATGGAGGTCTCCTTGAGAACTCAAAACCATCCATAGTGTGACTTTCTTATTACCCTTATTAGGAAAAAGAGCTATTTGTAACAGTTCATCCTGTGTACAAATGGTTTATAATTACAGAGTTATGACTTCTTTAGCAACCAATCTCTGTAGAATAACGTTTTTGGAACAGTTCATATCTCTTTATGTTGAAATGCCTGATTTTTTTTTTTAACATGTTAGATGAAAAGAACTGAATTGTAACTTGATTTTATAATGCTCTTTGTTGTATAACTGAAGTTTGTCCTTTTCCTCAGATCTGTCACTTCCAGCAGAATATGACTCACCAATACTCTAGGTTATTTAGCAGAAGAATACACAGAAATGTATTTGGAGATGGAGAGTGTGATTTCTAAATATGTACTCACAACTGACTATTTGGAATATTTTTGAAATTCGGTTTGGTGAAAATGCTCCATAACATTTTACCTTTCATTAGTCTTCTACTGTGGTATAACTAATTCATAGGCTAATAAGTCAGTCAGATGAGATTAAATGTAGAATAGAGACTCAAAGTAATTGTATATATATTTTGGGGGGTTGTGATTTTTTTTTTTTTATAAGCATTACTGTTGTAACTGACGAAGCTGCTGCTTTATTTCAAAGGCTTGGATTATTCTCCTAGTTGTTGAGAATATTGTCTTGTTTTAGTCTCGTTCTTATCCTCCTCCTGGCATAGTTTTTTTTTTTTAATATTTTATTTATTTATTCATGAGAGACACAGAGAAAGTGGCAGAGACATAGGCAGAGGGAGAAGCAGACTCCCTGCAGGGACACCAATCCAGGACTCTATCCCAGGACCCCAGGATCATGTCCTGAGCCAAAGGCAGATGCTCAACCACTGAGCCACCCAGGCGCCCCACTGGCATAGTTTCTTCCTGTTCTAGTCACTGTGCAAACAATAGGCAGCCATCCCCTTTGAGATTTAGGCAAAACAAAACACCTAAGCAGAGTTGTCCTTTTTTCCCCAGAACACGTTATTTCTAGTACAGATCTTCCCTGAAGAAAGAGAGTACACTAAAGTGCTTACAAAAATCTTTCCATCTACCTTCTTGTGATCTGGGAAAAAGATGTGTAGTGCTAATAATTTAGAGGCATTAAATTTAAAGCAGAGTTGATAACAGAAACAATATTAAGATCTGCAGAGATGAAAATGTATACTGTCATGATGTGCCTGTCCTAAAATTAGAGATGACCACTACTGATTGTAGCCTTCATCCTAGTACAATTTTAGGGTTGACAGGCCATTTTGTATTGTGTAAGGCCATCTGTTCATTGATGGGGAAAATTAAGGCTCAGAGAAATTGTGCTTGTCACAGGTCTCACAGAGAACTATATAGTACATTATACTACACAGGAATCTTAGAGTTAATTAAATACTTTAAAAAATGTTTTTGTTGGGATCCCTGGGTGGCGCAGTGGTTTGGCGCCTGCCTTTGGCCCAGGGCGCGATCCTGGAGACCCGGGATCGAATCCCACGTCGGGCTCCCGGTGCATGGAGCCTGCTTCTCCCTCTGCCTATGTCTCTGCCTCTCTCTCTCTCTCTGTGACTATCATAAATAAATAAAAATTAAAAAAAAATGTTTTTGTTAATTTTATAGATAGCACATTTAGGGCAGTGACTTTCAGATGTTTTTGAAGTGTCCTTGGAGGAATTTCATGAACTAAGGGTATAGGGACAGGCCAGTCTTTTTTCTATTTCAACTGGAATTTTGCACATTTTAAGTAAAGGGACTTTCCACAAAATTTTGTTTAGAAAAAAATGGTTCTCCTCAGAAATTTATCAATTTATTTATTTTTAAAGATCTTATTTATTTATTCATGAGAAGACAGAGGTAGAGACTAGGCAGAGGGAGAAGCAGGCTCCATGCAGGGAGCCCGAAGTGGGACTCCATTTTGGAACTCCAGGATCACGCTCTGAGCTGAAGACAGACGCTTAACCGCTGAGCCACCCAGGCATTCCCAAAAATAGAATTTAAAGCTTAAAATTGAGAAATACTTAGAGACAGGAATAAAGTAAAATTTTTTTCTGCCTTTCTGAAGTCATTAGGTAGGAATATTGTCAAAAATACTGAGTTGATTTTACGATGCCCCAGTAGGTTCTGGTTTTTATCTAAAGTGTACTTTTTTTACTAATTGAAAGTCCTTTATTGCATCTCTAAACTATTCTGTTTAAGGGCTTGTCTTAAATCAGTTACTTAGGTATATCCAAGCCTGAACTTTAAAACTCTTGAAGTCCCTTTGATAGTACATATATAAAAGTGCCATGAAAGTATGGAGAAACAGAATAAGTGATATGAAACCATAAAATTTTCTCAACCAGCAACTAGAATGTAAGTTTCAAAATAAGGGCAGGGATGTTTTGTTCAGTGTTATGTCCCCAGCATCTAGAACAGTGTCCCTCCATTGTGTTGAATGAATTATCGATCCACCCAAAGCAAAACACTAAATAGTCTGTTACAGAACTAACTTGAGTTTGAAAAATTAATGATTATTAGGGGAAAATGCGTTATCTTTTAACATATAAGGAGCTGGAGAGTATCTTGGTTTTGTTGCTTATCAGAATATGACAGTAGTAGCTCCACATGCAGATGTGAAAAAGTTAGTCTTTAGATATTGTAAACTCAAAATTTCTTCCCCAGAAATGGTTTGTTTAGGACGATTTTGGTATTTTTTTTAACATTTCTTAGCAATAGCCCAGATTATTGGTTTCACTTTTTTTCTTTTTAATTTATGACAGGTCAATTTCTTGAGCTGCCCAATTTGTGAAAATGCCAGTTTTTCCAGTCTTAAGTTTAACCAGTTTTGGCTCTCGAAGTATATCTTACACTATGTCCTCGTATTAAGCAGATTTTGCTATTTGCATTTTATTCAGTCAATTATAAAAATGTGCATTCCTTCAACAAGCATTTCTAGAGATTGCCTAAACCAAAAACACCTTTGGTGCCTAGGAAGTCAGAGGCACATGAAAAGCTTCCCAGTGAATAATTAAAACTTTACTACTAAACTTCATTCATTCATTCATTCATTCATTCATTCACAAGAGACACAGAGAGTGGGAGAGAGAGAGAGAGAGGCAGAGACACAGGCAGCGGGAGGGAAGCAGGCTCCATGCAGGAACCCCGATGCAGAACCTGATCCCAGGACTCCAGAATCAGGCCCTGAGCCAAAGGCAGATGCTCAACCATTGAGCCACCCAAGCCTCCTGCTACTAAACTTTAAAAACCAAGTCCTCAATGTTGTTTATAGTATATTTGGCAAATTGGCACACACATACCCTGAACTATTCAACGTGGGGTGCATATGCCCTTGGGAAATAACTTTTTTCTGTCATACTAAATAATCTTGTAGTCATTCATTTTATATACTTAAAGTAATACACTTGAGGCTTATGGAAGTGATTTTTTTTTCTTCTTTTTTTTTTTTTTTTAAGATTTTGTTCATTTATTCATGAGAGACACAGAGAGAGGCAGAGACACAGGCAGAGGGAGAAGCAGGCTCCATGCAGGGAGCCCGATGTGGAACTTGATCCTGGGATTCCAGGATCATGCCCTGAGCCAAAGACAGACATTTAACTACTGAGCTACCTAGGCGTCCCTGGAAGTGATTTTTTCTTTGTGACCCAGAGAGCATGGATTTTAGCATCTTGTTACCCAGCAAATTTATCTGTTACTTATATTAATGGTTGAATACAAATACACAGTTGACCGTTGACCATTGAACAATACAGGGCTAGAGATGCCAAGCTCTGTGCAAACATAAATCCCTCTTACAACTTTTTTTTTCCTTTTACAACTTTTTGTTTTTTAAAGATTTTATTTATTCATGAGAGACAGAGAGAGGCAGGCTACCTGCAGGGATCCCAATGTGGGACTCGATCCTGGGACTCCAGGGTCACGCCTTGCGTGGAAGGCAGGCACCTAACTCCTGAGCCACCCAGGCGTCCCCCCTCTGTTACAACTTTTAACCACCCCCCCAAAAAAGCTTAACAGCTGAGCCTATTGTTGACCACAAGTGTTACCGAAAACTTAGTTGATTGATAATATTTTGTTTATATTGTATGTATGTATTTATATATTGTATTCTTACAGTATATAAATAAGCTTACTCTAAAGCTTAGAGCAAATGCTTTTATTTTTTATTATTTTTAATTTATTCATTCATGAGAGAGAGAGGGAGAGGGGCAGAGACACAGGCAGAGGGAGAAGTAGGCTCCATGCAGGGAGCCCGATGCGGTACTCAATCCCAGGACTCCAGGATCACACCCTGGGCCGAAGGTGGCGCTAAACTGCTGAGCCACTGGGGCTGCCCTTGTTTGATTTTTTGAAACAAATTTTTATCTTGGACCTATCTGATAGAATGAGTCTTGAAAAAATAGAAAGTTTTAAAGACCAGGCAAAGTAGAATGAGATCTGGAAGTTACTGTTAAAGTGGATTGTTTTTCATAGTCTTGTACTTGGTTAACATATTTCGGTGTCATATTTGCTTTTTTGTACAGTGATTCTCAATGCTTATTATCTGAGAACCTCAAATCATCCTCTGAGTATTCCCTGAACTCCTCAGATCTGTTTTAGAGAGATGTACGGTTTTATAAACTGTGTTTTAAGATGTCTATAGAAATTAGTGTGTCTTTGAGGCTATTCAGTGAAAAAGAGAAGATGGCATTATAAATGCATCATTTGGAGGGTATAAACAATGAACACAGAATAGAGTAGCAGATACCTGATAATAAATGAAAACTTGAAACGCATATTTTTGTTGTACCAGGGGATTAACCACAAATATCAAGCAAAGTCACAAACTCTCTGTCACTGGAAATATTTTTCAAACCGATGAGTTTTACCTTAATGTGCAGGTGGCAAGACAGATGACTTACTGAAATCTTTTTTAGTTTGATGATTCTCACTCATGAAGGGGATAGTAAAAGCATTTGATATTTTATTTTGACCCATATACAGTAAAACATGTTGGATGTATATTGTCCCGTAGTCCTTACAGGATCAAAAATATAGGCATGTATATTAATGTATTTGGATAACATAATTTGTAAAATTTCGAGACTTAGGTTTTTATGTTTTTTCCCTTTTCTGGTATTTATAATAGCGTTTGGAGTAATGAAATTTAAGTAATATTTGAAATTAAGAAGAAGAAGTAGAAAAATATGAGGAAGGTGGGCTGAATAGAGAAAGAATTTACTTACAGTAAAAGTCAATAAAAAATTTTTCTTCAAAAAGTAATTTATTTTTTCATCTCTTTGGTGCTCCCAAAGAGTGGTACTGATTGCTGAGATAAGCATTCATTCATTCATTTAACAAGTACTTATTAAGGACCTACTGCTATGTTGGGGATACAGAAGTGAACATAGGTTTCTCCTTTCATGGTGAGAGACATACAGCTAAGTGAAAAATAATGTGATTTCAGGTAGTCCTTGCTACCTAGGACTTAAATTAAGTTGCTAGGACAAAAAAAAGCATAGTTAGATAATTTAGACTGTGATAATTTAGACTGTCTGAGACTGTGGTCCAGGGACTACTCAGGGTGTTTAGAGAAAACTTTTGATAAAGTGACATTTGAAGAGATCTATATGTTCAGAAACTTAAGCCAGTCATTTTTGAGTGGGAATGAACTTAGCACATGTTGCTTCTTCACAGAAGCTTTTGGTGTTTTCCTATTGTACGTATGGCCAAAAATCTAAAATCCTTAGCCCAGTCTACCTCTTCCTTGAATGAATAATAAATTGGTTTGGTTCTTTCTTTTTACCAGACTGACTTCTTCATTTTCTCACTATTTTCCTTCCCCAGCATGATTCTCATTTTTGTCTCTTTCTCTGTTGCTGGAATACCTTTTCTCCTTTACCCACTTAAATCCTGCCTGGCTTGCTATTTTTGATTGCCTGAGCTTATAGCCTTTTATTTAGCCTCTGAACCCCTGTGTGGTGCCTGCTCTCCATACTACTGAGTAGGCGTTTTAGTTTATCTTATTTATATACATGTTCTCTCTTCCTCTCTTCTCAATTAGATAGTATATTCTTTCTAGGTCAAGGAATTTGTTTTTTAAAAGATTTTGTTTACTTGAGAGAGAGAGTGCAATAGAGCACGAGTGGAGTAGAGTGGCAAGCAGAGTAGAGGGGCAGGGGGAGAGAGAAGCAGACCCCACTGAGCAGGGAGCCCAGACGCAAGGCAGTCCCAGGATGCTGGGAACATGACCTGAGGTGAAGGCAGCCTCCTAACTGACTTAGCCACCTAGGCGCCCAAAGGACTTTTCTTTTAATATTATCTAGGTATCTTTGCATATCTTGATTTGGAATGGATAAGAAATTATTTCATGCTATGTTTTTCAAAAACAGTATTAAAAGCTGGGAGACGAGCTTTATTTTTCTTTATCCACTCAGGGAAGAATGGACTTGGAAGTGGAACATATGAGTGGGAATGGGCAGTTAATAAATAGGAAGTGGTAAAAAGCAGGATCTACTCTGCATGCAGTGTGTCCCTTTCCTCTTCACCTGTCACTTCTGTTGGACTTAATTTGAATATCAGGATTGAAATTAAGAAAGTAAAACCTTAATTTTTATTTTAAGGCAATATGGTGTAACTTGAGTGCATACCCCGGTTTTATTATTTCAAGGGTTTTTTTGTATTATACTGGGCTTTCTCTTGTTTTTGAGCTGGGGCTTGAATCAAATGTTGAACATGGATAGAAGAGAGATTTTATATATATGAGGAAGGAAGAAAGCGAAGGTGTGAGAAGTGAGAAAGTGTAGGTGATTTGTCTTTCAGAAAATAGCATTGGCATTGGAGGGCATGTAAAAGGATTCACGTGGTCCACAGCTTTTTATTTCCCATGCTTTGTCCTGCTGTCATGCCATTGTGTCACTTTTTCTTCAGCTGGTATGTATTGCTTTTAGTACTTGATGAATATCACTGTCTATTCTTTGATTCCCTCTATTTTTCTGCTATATCTAAATTATTGTTACGTTTTGATGTCTTTCACCTTTGTCTTGAAACTCCTAAAATAGTGTTAGAAAACCTAAGAAGAAGACACATGGGAAGAATTATTTTAAACTAAGCAGTGTAAATAAATAAATGAATTAAAGCCAATTTAGGTTAACAGTGAAACTATTGCTCTAATGAAGGTGGTTTTTAGAAAGTTAAATTTACCAAGCAGTAGCGTTTGTTTTTAATTTTTAAGTATGATAATAGAAATTTATACTGTTATTAAGCATTCTTCTTCATCTTCTCCCTCTTTAATATTAAATTTTCTTGTGATAATATATTATGATCTTGCAGGTGGCACTGTTCTTTAGAAGTACTTTTCAGTATTTTTGTTGTTAATAAGTTGACTTAGGGAAGTCAGATTTGGGGCTTTTTTTTTTTTTTTTTTTTAAGATTTTATTTGAGAGAGAGAAAGAAAAAGCACAAGCAGGGAGAGCAGCAAGCAGAGGCAGAGGGAGAAGCAGGCCCCCCTGTGAGCTGGAGTCCAACGCAGGGCTCGATCCCAGGACCCTGAGATCATGACGCGAGCCACCCAGGTGCTCCAGAAACGGCGTTCCTTTATAATTTGTTAAAGAAGGTCTCTTAGAAGAATACTTGAGCTGTAATTCTAAGGAGGAATATGTAAAGCTGTGCTTGGAAGACTTAATTGGATAAAGAAAGCCTTTAGTGAATTTAGTATTACATCTGTGCCATACTGGACACTACTATTTAGATTTCCTGTTGTTACATCACATTTAACATGTCCAGAACACAGTATTTCCTGTTACAGACCAACTCTTCCCATTTGATTTAGTCATTTGTCTTGGTGGCGTCATTGCTCATGCTTGAAATACTTGAGGCCATGATGAGACTCCTTACCTTCTCTCCATGCTTCATTACCATTTAGTTAATTGTTTAGTTGATAGTTCCATTTAAATAGTTAATTGGAAGTCATTGTGTTATGGAAAGAATAGTGAGCTATATGGAGGACTGGATTTAAATTTTTACTGTTCCTGCTAGTTTATAATCTTAGGCTTATGATTTTACAATTTCTCTGACCCTCGATGTCATTGTTGTAGGCAGGTGGTGATGGAACTGATGATTTCAGAGATCCTTAATGGATTCTTCTGTACTACCCTATTTTATCTCCATCACCTGCTTTCTCTTTTCTAATTTGACCCTATGACTTTGTTTCTGTCTTATAATAGTGTATCCCACCCTTGACCTCTTTCTTCTTGTCAGTCCATCCAGTAGTGTGGTATTAATGCTTCTAAAATATAGATTTTATCATATCCTATTTCTGTCCAGGTTGTCAGGCATTCTTTTTTTCCTATAAAGTCTGCATGTTGATTCATATTCAGATCTTCCACAATCTAGTTAGAGTCTGTAATTTTTTTTTAAAGATTTTATTTATTTATTCATGAGAGACAGAGAGAGAGGGAGAGAGAGGCAAAGACACAGGCAGAGAGAAGCAGGCTCCATGCAGGGAGCCTGATGCGGGACACGATCCCAGGATTCCAGGATCACGCCCTGTGCCGAAGGCAGGCGCTAAACCACTGAGCCACCCAGGGATCCCCAGAGTCTGTAATTTGATTGATGAAGCAATCCTGAAGTATTTGAGAAAAGAGAAGTTCAGAGAGATTAAGTAAATTTCTCAGAGTTAAATGGATAATAAGATGCAAAGGGGGAGGTCTTCTAAGTTGCTGAGTACCCAGTGTGTCTTATTTTTTAGACAATATAGTTTTCAAGTAAAAGTGGAAAAAGCATAAAACATGAGTATTTCCCATTATATATCAGCTCTCATCCCAGACATAAAGCCTGTCAACAATGTACTTTTTTCACTCCCCTTTGTGTATTTTAACAAATGGCATTTATGTTGATTTTTTTTCCCCACTTTACTTGGAGAAGTTTCCAAATAGTGGTCTATATTTTAAAACATGACTGCATAATATTTCATAATATGGCTATTCCGTAAATCATTCAGTGACTATTTGAATAGTTTTTGGTTTTGGTGTATGGTGTCACAATGAAATCTTTGCATGTGTATCTGTTTGTATATTTGCAACTGTTGCTCTAGTTTAATGTCTTCATTTTTTCATTGAGAATAAAAATTTCTTGATAGCAGGAATTGTATTTTGATACTGTTTTATAACTCCCTTTAGGATCTAGCTTGTTGATCTGAGTAAATACAACAAAGCAAGAATATTTACAATTCTTGAAGTGATTACTATGCCTAGTTTCTATCACTGATTTTTTCATTAACATATTACTACCATCAGTTTATAGCTGGCAGTACACGCAGATGTGTAGGTCAACCCTTTGATTTGCTCTACTATAATACCATGTTTATTGATTTTGATGTAATTTCTGCATGCCTCTGTTCCTGGTTTTTTTCCCTCCAAATTAAAGTGGCTTCATTGATTTTTTTTTTCTGCCTTTAAGAATAATACATAATAATTCATTGTGTTTAATTCAACCAATATCAAACCAGTTCTCACAGCACTGTCTACATGAATTTATAAAAATGGCATTTTTATTAATTTTTCTTTGCCATCTCCTTTCTCCACTTGGTATCGAGTTCATAATTTCTAATGGCTATATAATATGTTGTATGACTGTTCTGTAATTCAGTTAACCAAAACCCCATTGCTAGGCTCTTAATGTTTCTAATTTTTTACATAAAAAAACATCATTATCATTGCTAAAATTTTGTTCAGTTTGTGTATTTATTTCCTTGTTTCTGCAAGTTCTTGGAGTTCCTTAAATCATCACATTTATTCAATTGTATAAAACCTCTTTTTTTTTTCTTTTTTTTTTAATTATTTATTTATTTATGATAGTCACAGAGAGAGAGAGAGAGAGGCAGAGACACAGGCAGAGGGAGAAGCAGGCTCCATGCACCGGGAGCCCGACGTGGGATTCGATCCCGGGTCTCCAGGATTGCGCCCTGGGCCAAAGGCAGGCGCCAAACCACTGCGCCACCCAGGGATCCCTAAAACCTGCTCTTTTATGTAGGAGGGGAAAAATAAGAGAAACTATTTTCCTTATGAAGCTTAAAGTCCATTTGAGGAGACAATGTTCATTTTTGAAATTTTTTTTTCAAGATTTTTATTTATTTACTCATGACACACAGAAAGGCATAGGCAGAGGGAGAGGCAGGTTCCCTGTGGGGAGCCTGATGCAGGACTCAATCCCAGGACCCCAGGATTGTGACCTGAGCCAAAGGCAGATGCTCAACCACTGAGCCACCCAGGAGCCCTCATTTTTGAAATTTCAAAAGAACACCTAGAAAAGCCCTTAACAGAATCAACTTTGTTAAGTAGTAAAGTTATAAAGTTATAAAATTATAAAAAATAAAATATAAAATTATAAAATACTGACAAGTTGTAAGAAGTTACAGAATTAGATATAGTGATTTAGTCAAGACTTCACAGGGGAAATGGATTTAGGATGGAGAAGACAAAATCCAGAACTGAATTTTTCCTATTAAAAGTAAGCATTTTTCCCATTTACAATCTTAAGAATTTAGATTTTTTTTTTTTAAATACCAGGGATCAACTTGTGGGAAGAATGGAATTATGAAGTCAATTACTAATTAAATTTAAAAATTCAAAAATGCTTCCTATGGCTTTCATTACAAATAGAGCCATTATAAGTTAAATAACCAAGCATTTTATTTTGTTCAGTTTGAAGCTCATTTATTTAACTAGCGAAGCAGCAAGTGTATCTCTGCACTGAGTGTTCAAAGCACTATTGAAACTATAGAGGTGAAGTCAGGATTGATTCAGCTTTTGAGGATTTGTCCAGAGGTCATGATGTGGTTCTGTCATGGTTCCCTTTTTGGTGGCTTAAATTAGATGACTGTGATCTTGGAGAGCATTAATATGGGCATACTTGCATTTCACTCACTTTTATGTTGGCAGGTAGTTGTTGAGTTTGTTTTGGCTTGCTTGTTCTTTATTTTAAATACTCCTTGTGTGTATGAAATGCCAGAATACATGTTTAGTCATGATGTTATGGAGAGGGGAAAATTGATGACTAGTTCTAGAATTCTGGAAATCTGTATATACCTACTGCCCTGCTAGATCCCTGAAGAATAAGCACTGAGGCTATTCCAGCCCTCCTCCCTGCCCCCAATTACAGGTATCCCCTTCTTCCTAGGATTTTGGCCCCCTCAATCTACTATTGTAAGCTAGACTAGACTGTAAAGCTGCAGAGTTTATGGCCCAGGATACTGTCAAGTCCAAGCAGTCTACCTCCTGGAGGACAGTAGCACATAGGGAGTAAGAGAGAAGAGTAGCATAAAATACCTAGGAAGGAAGAGAGTTCTAGCAAAATTGATAATCAGTGGAGAGGTGAAAAAGACCTTCCCTCCAGAGCTCAGGTCAGTTTTTTACTTGGTTTTATCTTGACCACCCTTGATAAAGCTCAGGGCTCCCATGCCAAATGTTCTTTGTCCTATTTTACCAGTTTGATTCGTTCAACAAATGTTTCTTAAACATTCCTATATAAGAGGCAAATTACACAGTAGATAAAACAGAAAGAAAATACTTGTCCTTGTGGAGCTCACATGCCTAGTGAGGTAGTAAAAATTTACCCCTTCCACAAATTCCCCTCCAAGGCATATCCCCCCCGCCAACTTTCCTTTTCTTAACAAAATTCCTCCCTTACACCAGTGGTATAATTGTGTCCTTTTTGGTGGTCATCTTGTTCTTGACCGCATAATTTTTTTTTCCTTTGGTTGGTTGTATGATGTAAATTTAAAGAAAGAGTAGAGGAAAAGCCTTGAATTCCTGCCAATGGGTAGTATGAGTAGGCAACATAGATGTTTAGGTTAAACAGTGAGACAAGATTTATATAGTAATTTGAGGTTTTTATTGCGAACAGATTGGAAATCTAGTTAAGTAGAGGATAAAGAAAAGGGAGATAACTGGAGGAAAGGCAGTAGTAGTTTTGGTTTTTTGCTGTGTGCAGATCACTAGCATGGTTAAACAAAAGGGGGAGGCTAGACTAGAAGTCAATCTAGCCAGATTTTCTAGTATCTGGAATAAGTCTGTCTTTCTGGGCTTCAGTTCATTTGTCTGTAGATTGGGAGTAAAATTAGATCAGTGAGTGATTCCCAACACTGTACATTAAAAATACTTGGGGCTCTTTTACAATTCTGTCTTTGGCGGGTAGGGCTTGGACCTATATTCAAAAGCTTGCATCAATATTACCCAAGTTAAAAACCACTGATTGGATCAATGGCATTCCCAACTGTGGCATCATAACATCTTAGGAAATAAGTATAGCATCCCTTTAACAACTATAGCTATAGAAATACACATACAAAGGGAGCTGTTAGAGAGATTAATGTTAAGATATCAATTAAGAAACACACTCACTGGGGTGGCTGGTTGACTCCATTGGTAGAGCATGCAACTCTTGATCCTGACATTGTGAGTTCAAGCACCATGTTGGGCATAGAGCCTACTTAAATACACACACAGGTGTAGCAGTGATGGTAACAGTGCTCTTTTACAATTACTTTTTTCACTACTGTCTTATTTTCCTGCATATTTTAGGAGCATTACGTTTTTTCCTATAGCATTTTTAAAATGTTGCTTTTAATAAGCAGTTTTGAATTTCCACACATCAATGTCAAGTTTGTTGCTGTTTATTGTCCCTGAAAGACATAGTTAATCCATAGGCTTATGAATGAGAGTTAGTGGGGCCTGGAAAAATCTAAGCATGCTCAGCAACGCAGTGATACATGAGAGCCGTTAGTGGGATGAGGATTTACAAGACTGGTGACTATTCCTTATTATTTTCCAAAGGATAACTTTGAAGACATTGTCTGTAGTTTCCCATTCATTCTTTTATGTAATTGATAACCGAGGTAATAGAGTTTTACAGAGAAACTTATTTTTTTAGGTAGTCCTAAAATGTCACAGTTGGAAGAAGGAAGCTACCTGATAGTTGAATTCTTTCCTCAATATCCTAGAACTGTTTGAGGATCTTTCAGTCATCTGGGAACTCACTAAAATTTGAGAAAGTCTATTCTATCTTTGGAAAGCTTTGATCATTAGAAAGTTGGTATTTTTTTTGTGTGGGTTTTTTTTGTTTTGTTTTTTAATTTTTTTTTTTAATTTTAGAGAAAGTTAAAATCTGACTCAAGTCCCTTGCCTTGGGACCATAATATCTGTTTCTGGGGACACCTGGGGGGCTCAGTGGTTGAGCGTCTGCCTTCACACATATGGTGTGATCCCTGAGCCCCAGGATCGAGCCCAAATTGGGCTTCCTGCATGGAGCCTGCTTCTCTCTCTGCCAGTGTCTCTGCCTCTTTGTCTCTTATGAATAAATAAATAAATAAATCTTTAAAAAAACATCTGTTGTTTCATACTGAAAAGTTCTTTAGTTAATTGAAGACTAGGTTCACATTTTGATTTTCCCTGACTAATCACATCTGTCCTGGGTTTTTTTTTGGAACAGCTTGGTTTTGGAACACTTGGTCTAACTTACTTATATCCCTTCGAAATGTGTTAGCACACAGAATGTATCTTTTGGAAGAGCGGTGTTTGCTAGCCTTCAGCAAGAGATTTCTCACTTTGTTCATACCATGCCCTGTAAGTTAATTTATCTCAGTCAGGGCACACTGTAACCCTTACTTTTGACTAGTATGTTTCTCGTTTGTCTTAATTTTCTACTCATAGCTAAGTTATTTGTAAATTTGTCTTCTTAGATGGGACTATAAGACTTGATATTTATTTTCAATTTTATATGATTTATCAATTCTTTTTTTTTTTTTAAGATATTATTTATTCGTGAGAGACACATGGGAGAGAGGGGGGACAGAGACACAGGTAGAGGGAGAAGCAGGGCCCATGCAGAAAGCCCGATGTGGGATTTTGGGATTCGATCCCGGGTCTCTAGGATCATGCCCTGGGCCGAAGGCAGCGCTAAACTGCTGAGCCGCCTAGGCGTCTCTCAATCTTTGTTTTTTTTGTGTTTTTTTTTTTTTTTTAAGTTTATATTTAAGTAATCTCTACCCCCAGTTTGGGACTCAAACTCACCACCCTGAAATCAAGAGTCATGTGCTCTTCCAGCTAAGCCAACCATGTGCCCCAGTTCTTCTGAATCTTAATCCAGTGAATTCACTGGGTTTTTTTTTTAGCTTGAGATATTGCACAAAATAGGTGTTGATATCCTTTGTTATATCCAGGTTTTTGGTAAAAAAGTTAAGACAAACTCATTTCTAGATACTTATATACAAAGCTAAGGCCCAGACCTATGTGCTATTGATATTGTAGTCTGTTCCTTGATTCTAGAAACTTCCCTCTGCCTAACACTGGCTTTTTTAAGATCTGCCTCCTAAATCTTCTGTAAAACCTTAAGCACTCTTTTCTTAGCTTTTCCTAAGGTTAATTTGCTTCCTCACATGTTTTAAATCCAATTTCAATATATCCTCTTCAGAAAGACCTTCTTTGATTGTCTAGTAGCCTCCCATCATAATGGGATCATTCCCATTTTATTAAACCACTTAACTGTATTCAGAGACACAATTGTGGTTAATTATTTGTTTCCCCTCCTCTAAATGTCAGCTCCATGAGGTCAGAGACTCTGAGTATCTGTGTCGGTTAACTCTGTGTCCCTAGCCCCTAGCATAGTGCTTTGGCACAAGTGGGTACACCATTCATTAATTAACAGAATGGCTTTACTACTATAATGGTTGTCATATTTTAACTTTATGCTTAGTTTGTATAACAAAACCAAAGGCGATATTTACTATTTTAAATTATTGTATTCCCTTTTTACCAACCTTTCAGCAATTCTCAGACATTCTATTGATAGGATAGCATACTTCCAATTGGAAAAATCTGTTTTACTTGACTCATCCATTAATAACATTTGTAAATATCTTTGCGTCCAGCCCAAATTTTTCCCCTCTATTTACCCCTAACGGAGTTCCTGAAAGATCTTATCATTTCCCAGATACACGTAAAATAGACAGGTTTTTAGGAACTTTTGTCTCAGGAGAAAACCTCTAACTTGATAAATAATGTGTACTTGAAATTCCAAGTAGGAGGATCCTAGGCTAAATGGGAGTATATTTTATATTCCTAATACATGCTTATAAATAGGGTTTGATACTTGGTTTTTGTGAAGTTCTATCCAGTCCTTTTACTAGTTCACCTAGTCTTGTCTGAAATGCTTATCAAGATAACTGGTCTAATGTTTGAGGACTCCCATCTTTATTGGGAAATTAGAATGTTCTTTAAAGAATATTGACTATAGTTCAGCAATTTGGTTTACATATTCTTTTAGTTTGATTTTAAGCTAACATTATCTTTGTTAATGGGCTAAGTGAAATTTGTTTTGATACAGATGCTAGAAGTTTTTTTTTTTTTCCCTCAGATTTTTAGTTTTCCTCATCTCTTAAGTACAAAAGTGATCACTGTTCCCATTTGTTGGTAGACAGAATCAGTGTGTTGTTTTTTTTTATTTTTCTGGCACCAAGTTTTATACTTGTCTATGAAATTTTTGTAAATAACATCAATAAGACTTAATATGTATTTTGAAGAGAACTGTGGTTGTTTATGAATTTTTGAAAAAAATGTGTTTACTGTTTCAATAATACATCTTTTTTTTCCCCCCCCAGAGAATGGATCTTGGAGAATGTCTGAAAGTTCATGACCTGGCTTTAAGAGCAGATTATGAAATTGCGTCCAAAGAACAAGATTTTTTCTTTGAACTTGATGTATGTGTCTTTTGCTTTAATGGGTTAGATTATTTTTTCTGGTAAAACATTTTGAATGTGGATTAATATTTCTATAGGAAAAGGCTCTTAGCAAATTATCTTCTTTGTAGTTAAATGAAGGACAGTACTAAATTAAGATCTTTTTTCTTTTCTAGGTCATATATTTTCTTGACTAACAACATTTTAAAAAAATACAATGTGAAACAGTATTTTAAGAAAATTTATAAAAATCATGCAATACATATATTCTTTTGAAAATTAAACTATTCCAGTAAAGTTGTAATGATTAAGGAAACCTTAGTTTAAGCACATGTAAACAACAAATTTCTGGTGTATTTAAGACCCTTTAATAATCTACTGAGTTAAAAAATAATCTACTGAGTTTTTACATTCATTTTTATTTTTGTATCTGTAAATGTATTTATGGGGGTGATATTAAGTGAAACTAATAGAAGAAATCTCAGAAGGTACCATTTAGGTACCTTAAAGGCTCAAAATCTGATTGTTGATACAAATAATTGTTTTAAATAACTTTTTAAAAATTTATATAGAACATACCAATTAGCATTACATGAACAATGAGCATACATCTTATAACTTTTTATTAGTAAGATGTGATAGGTATTTTACTTGTTTTGAAAGATAAAACAGTCAGTAGGCACCCCCATTTACTTCTTTTTTTTTTTTTTTTTTAATCTTTATTTATTTATGATAGTCACAGAGAGAGAGAGAGAGAGAGAGGCAGAGACACAGGCAGAGGGTGAAGCAGGCTCCATGCACCGGGAGCCCGACGTGGGATTCGATCCCGGGTCTCCAGGATCGCGCCCTGGGCCAAAGGCAGGCGCCAAACCGCTGCGCCACCCAGGGATCCCCCATTTACTTCTTTTCTAAGAATTTCTGCTAACTGAAATGAAAATCAGGGGTACCTGGGTGGCTCAGTCAGTTAAGTGTTCAGCTTGATTTCAGCTCAGGTTATAATCTCAGGGTCAAGAGATCAAGCTACGCATTGGCTTTTTTTTTTTTTTTTTTTTAAGATTTTATTTATTTGAGAGAGAGCACAAGTGAGGTTGAGGGGCAGATGGAGAAGTAGACTCCCTGCTGAGCAGGGAGCTCAATGTGAGGTAGGATCCCAGGAGCCCAGGATCATGATCTGAGCCAAAGGCAGGTAGATACTTAACTGAGTGAGCCAGCCAGACAACTCCTCCACATCTGCTTCTACGCTTGGCGTGGAGCCTGCTTAAGATTCTCTCTCCCTTTCCTTGCCCCTGCACGTTCTCTCTCTCTGTTTTCTCTGTTAAAAAAAAAAAAAATCTATGTAAACATAATTTAACATGAGGCTAAATAGTCGGGTGGGAGACATCTTAAATTAATTGGATTTTGATTTAATATATTCTGGGCATAAAATACAGCAGAAACCATCATCTAGATCTAAGGGTATGGATATTTAGGTCATTTTCCATATTTTACCATTATAGTATGGTAATATATTATTTCTACATATCAAGTACCTATAGAATAAATTTCTAGAAATAGAATAACCAAGTCCAAGAAAAGTTTTGCCAAGTTATTCTCTATGAGACATCAATTTATACTTCTACCAGTAATTCATGAAATTATTTCCTATATGGTGACATGGTGTGTTTGTCAAAGATTCCTTTGCAACTTTGGTAGATGAAATGTGGAATATAAATGTAATTTTAATTTGCATTTGTCTTATGAGTGAGTTTAAACATACTTCTTATATTTAATATCTTTTTTAGTGAACTATTCATGTACAATTAGTTTTTGGCTGTTGGCTAATCTTGGATATTTACATTTTTCTAACTTGTCTAACTTTACATGTTATGAAAATCGGCTCCTCATAGATAATATATTGGACTTTTTTTCCCAGTTTTTCTTTTAGTTGGTGTGGGCCTTGGCAGAATATTTTTATAGTTGTTTCATTTATCAATGCTTTAAAAATTTCTAGTGTGTTAATTCAAAAGCTCTTCCCTATTTTGAGGTGATTAGAGTTCTCATGGTTTCTTATATTTTTATGGCTTCATTTTAAACACTTAGATCTTTGAACCAACTTAAATTTGTGCTGGTCTAAGGAATTGAGGTATAGATTTAACTTTCTTTTTCAAGATAGCTGTTTAGTTGACCCAGCATTATTGATTAGTCCATCTTTTTCCTCTCACTGCTTTGAAATGCCACTTTTATCTTCCTATAAGGAAATTTTAATAGATTAATGTTGTGAATTTAAAGATGAATTTTATTTAAAACAATTTTTTGGGACACCTGGGTAGCTCAACGGTTGAGCATCTGCCTCTGGCTCAATAGGTGGTCCCAGAGCCCCAGGATCAAGTCCCACATTGGGCTCCCCTTGAGGAGCCTGCTTCTCTCCCTGCCTATGTGTTTCTGCCTCTCTCTCTCTGTGTCTCTCGGGAATAAATAAATAAATCTTAAAAAAAAAAAACTGTAATAAAGCCACTTGACTCAGGGCTCCATCCTAGGAGCCTGAGATCATACCTGAGCTAAAGGCAGATGCTTAACCCAATGACTCACTGAGGTGCCCCATAAAGTTTAATTTTAAATTAAAAGAGCTAACTAGCTATTTGTCGTCACAGATAAGAGCTTTCAAATGAGCCTGTTGCTTTTCACTTTCAAGAAATTCTTAGAATTTGCTATGTGCTAAATAAATTGGTATTTTTAATTAAACATTTGTATTTTGGGATCCCTGGGTGGCGCAGCAGTTTAGCGCCTGCCTTTGGCCCAGGGCGCGATCCTGGGGATCCAGGATCGAATCCCATGTCGGGCTTCCGGTGCATGGAGCCTGCTTCTCCCTCTGCCTGTGTCTCTGCCTCTCTGTGTGACTATCATAAATAAATAAAAATTAAAAAAAAATAAAATAAACATTTGTATTTTAAATTAGCTATATTTCTGTACAGTAAGATACGAAAGTCCAAATTGCTTGACTCGGGTATAAATCTTAAAAAGTTTCCTTTTAGATGAATTACTATTACTCCCTGAGCCAAAGGCAGATGCTCAATCGCTGAGCCACCCAGGCGTTCCTAAGTGTCTGACTCCTGATGTCAGCTCAGGTCTTGATCTCAAGGCCATGAGTTCAAGCTTTGCATTGGGCTCCTCTACTTTAAAAAAACAGAAAATTAAGTATAATTTTAGAGTAAAGATATTCATGAGTGACACAGACAGAGAGAGAGAGAGAGGCAGAGACATAGGCAGAGGGAGAAGCAGGCTCCATGCAGGGAGTCTGATGTGGGACTCGATCCCGGGATCTTGAGCTGAAGGCAGGCGCCCAACCTCTGAACCACCCAAGTGTTCCGTAGAGTAAAGATATTTCTGAATAAAGTTGGTTTTTCTGGCAATAATTGTCTTTTAATTAAACTTTGCAGGCTATGGATCATCTGCAGTCATTCATTGCAGATTGTGATCGAAGAACAGAAGTGGCTAAGAAAAGACTAGCAGAAACTCAAGAAGAGATTAGTGCTGAAGTGGCAGCAAAGGTAAGAATTTCAGTCATTTCATTAGTACTACAAAATATAATTTCAGCTCACTAATTTTAACTTTTTATTTTAAAATTATTATATTCGCAGATTGCAAAGACATATAGGGAATTCTCTGAACTCTTCCTTAAGCTTCCCTTATGTTCATATTTTATACAACGGTAGTACACTTTTGATCACGACATTTTATTTAGCTTTTACCAGTTATTTGTGTACTTGTGTGTGCATGTGTAGGTCTCTGCAGTTTTATCACATGTAAGTAACTTGAGTAACTACCACCATAATTATTTCACTCTAACATCACTATGAGACTCCCTCTTACATCTCTATAGCCATATCAATTCGTCCTTTCCTTATCTTCTGGCAACCACTAATGTATTCTCCAGTTCTATAATTATGCTATTTTACTGAATATTACATAAATGGAATCATGTATCCTTTTGAGATTGATTTCACTCAGCACATGTTCTCTCTTTAGTAAAATGTCTGTATGTCTTATACCCATTTTCCAAATGGATTGCTTATTTTTAATGTTGAGTTTTGAGTGATCTTTAGATGTTCTGTTATACCCACCACTTTTTAAAAAAATATTTTGTTGTGGGAGCACTTGGGTGGTTAAGCATCCAACTCTTTTTTTTTTTTTTTAAGCATCCAACTCTTGATCTGTTAGCTCAGGTCGTGATTTCAGGGTCATAAGTTCAAACCCTGAGTTGGGCTCTAAGCTGGGTGTGAAGCCTACTTAAAAAAATTTTGGTTTTGTTGTAAACTTAGTATGCAAAAAGTAGAAAGAGTTGTTCCTGGTTGGCTCAGTCAGTAGAGCGTGTACCTCTTGATCTCTGGATTGTGAGTCTGAGCCCCACGTTGGGTATGGAGATGACTTAAATAAACTTTAAAAATACAAATTAAGAAATCTAGAAAGAAAGGAACAATAAATCCCAAAGGGTTCGTAATCAGTTTTTTTTTTCTCGTTTGATTATTTTAAAAGCAAATTCCAGATGTCACATCTTATCACCTCTAAAACAGAACCATAAAATCACATCCATAAAGTTAACAATTTAATATTATCTAATATCCAGAGTTTGTTCAGACATAGGCTGAGGGAGAAGCAGGCTCCCTGCATGAAGCCTGGTGTGGGACTCGATCCTGGAACTCTGGGATCGTGCTCTGAGCCAAAGGCAGATGCTCAATTGCTGAGCCACCCAGGCATCCCTCTAATCAGAATCTTAAAAAAAACAAAAACAAAAACCCATACTTTGTGTTTTGTTGATTTGATGACTTAATACTTTGAAATATTTTGTGCTGTTCAGTATAGGTTGTACATTTTATGCAAATGCAGAATGGAGACAAAGAGTTTACCCAGATAGAGTTTGGATGACAACATTAAATATAGTTCTCAGAGATGTATGTACAAAGGGAAGTGGATTCCTTTGTGGAAAGGATGTGTTTTTGTTTTAAACAATCTCTGCACACTATATGGGACTTTGAATTCATAGCCTCAAGATCAAGAGTTGCATGCTCTTCCGACTTAGCCAGGTGCTCTGAGGAAGCAGTTATTTTTAATCAACTTTTTCTGAAAAGTTCTCTAAAGATGGGATCCTAAAGTGTGGGGATCTAATGTCATGGTTGAAAAAGATCCACAAGTGCTATCTTGGTTTATGTGGCTTGTAATTGGTTATCTGTCACTACAAAAGTGCTGTTTAACAAATTACCTCAAAACTCAGTGACTTAGGGAATCCCTGGGTGGCTCAGAGGTTTAGCGTCTGCCTTTGGCCCAGGGCATGATCCTGGAGTCCCGGGATTGAGTCTTGCGTCAGGCTCCCTGCATGGGGCCTGCTTCTCCCTCTGCCTGTATCTCTGCCTCTCTCTCTCTCTCTCTCTGTCTCCCTGTCTTTTGTGAATGAATAAATAAAATCTTAAAAAAAAACCTCAGTGACTTAAAACAATTAAGTGTTTATTAGCCCATGAGTTTAGGTTGAACTTGATGGAGAAGTTACTGCTATCTCAGTTGGGCTAACTCACATGTCTTCTGATCAAAGGCCATTAAACCTAGAAGGCTAGACTGGCCATGTTCTTATGGTAGTGGAAGAGATTTAAAAAAAAAAAAAAAAAAGCCACACAAGTGCTTTTTAAGCCTTTCCTTCTGTCATGTTTGCTACTGTTCTATTAAACTAAAGTCAGTTACATGGCCGAAGTCAGAACAGAATATGATAGTACTAATTATATAGCAAAGAAATGGATATAGGGAATGGTGAAGAGTTTAGGGCATAATCCAATCATTCTGTAACAGATATTGAGAGAAAAATACCGCCTTGCTAAAGAAATAAGAAAATGAAAATAGAATTGAAAATTTCTTTGAGGGATGAATATTTTGGATTGAAGGGTATTTGAGAATTAAAGATTATTAGCACACTAGTTTGTTGTGATTGAATGTCCATAGAAATTGAAATCTTTGCTAATATGATTGGCTACACAGCCTGAATACTTACTTTGTGGCCAATAAAAAAGACTATAGATATCATGCCATTAAAACAATAGGAATGAACTATATTCTCAGGATGATGGTGAGGAGGAGGAGGACAGAGATCATAAGGCAAAAAGTAATCCCAAGGGAAAGACATGAACTAAGGCTAAGGGAGACAGAGTGCTATGGTAGTGTACTGAAAGTCAGTAATGTGCTGTGCAGTGTGTGTAAGGCACATTTTCTCATTTCTCACAACTTTGTGAGATAGGTATTCTTTTTTCTCAGATGAGGAAGTGGATTCAGGTTAAGCAATTGTGGTCAAAATTACATAGCTGGTAATTGGTTTGGCAATAAGCCAGGCTTGTTGGACTCTAAAGTAATATATTTGTCTTAAAGAAGATCTGCCAGTTAGTTCCTATAACTCCTGTTTGAGGCTATGCTATTTGTTGGACGTTGGAAATAAAAGATGAGAAATACATACATATTTTTTTCTTTTTTTTTAAGATTTTATTTATTTGTTCATGAGAGACCCAGAGAAGTAGAGACACACGCAGAGGGAGAAGCAGGCTTCCCTCAGGGAGTCTGATGTGGGACTTGATTCCTGGACTCCGGTATAATACCCTGAGCCACCTAGGTGTCCCTAAAGATGGGAAATAAAAATCGCTCTCTACAGAGTGTTAAGATATGTATATAAAAGTATATACATAAGT
This sequence comes from Vulpes vulpes, assembly GCF_048418805.1. NCBI lineage: Eukaryota > Metazoa > Chordata > Mammalia > Carnivora > Canidae > Vulpes > Vulpes vulpes. The sequence continues at coordinate 9,728,829 of NC_132786.1, read as the reverse complement.
GTGTGTGTATGTGTGTAGAAAAGTATATATTTAGGGCAGCCCCAGTGGCGCAGCGGTTTAGCGCCGCCTGCAGTCCAGGGCGTGATTCTGGAGACCCAGGATCGAGTCCCGCATCGGGCTCCCTGCATGGGGCCTGGTTCTCCCTCTGCCTGTGTCTCTGCCTGCCTCTCTCTCTCTCTCTCTGAATGAATAAATAAATCTTTTTTTTTTTTAAAGTATATATTTAAAAGTATGGTATGTACATAAGAATGTTATGAAAGATAAAAAGATGACACAAAGGAGGTTTTGGCACTCTTATGTTTAAGTGGAGTTTAGATGTGATTGATTAAGAATGTTTCACAGAATAGTTGGATTTTGCTGAATGAATAGATATACATGAGTTCAGGCAAGGGGAGGTTAAGGGATGATAGCCCAGGAAGAGGGATGGCATCACTCTGCAAAGTCACAAAGGCAAAAAACAGTAAATTTGGGAAACTAGATATAGTTATAGATTATGTTATGAATGAGAGAACAGCAAAAGATAGTTTGGGAAGGTACACAGGGGTAGATTATGGAAGAAGTGGTATTTTCTATTTGGAATACACTGCCAAAGTAGAGGTTATAAAGTAATAGTTAAATTGAGTTCAGTTATGTTCCTGACTTCATTGTAGTGAGGACAGGTAGGCGTAAAACATCCTCATATTCCATCAGTTCATTTATGATATACTCAGAAAGCATTAGTTATACTCTATTGCCTTAGATAACTTGTCTTTTCTAAGCATTTATGAAATATTTTGAACTTGGATAATTCTGCTTTTTATTCGTGATCTTCTTTTCTGTTTCTTTCTAGGCAGAACGTGTTCACGAATTAAATGAAGAAATTGGTAAGTTGTTGGCCAAGGTGGAACAACTAGGAGCTGAAGGAAATGTCGAAGAATCCCAGAAAGTAATGGATGAAGTAGAGAAAGCACGGGCAAAAAAAAGAGAAGCAGAGGTGAGAAGATTCTTAATGGTAATATGTATATATAGCCTTACTGTCAGAACATACTAGATTGAAAATTATTGAAAAGTTATTGCTAGTAAAGACAATTTAAACCAATTTAAAAAAATTTAGAAAAAAGAAAAAGAAAAGAAAAAAAAATTTAGTCTGTACCATAGTACTGGATCGTGCATCAAAGTTGTGGGTGGTCTTTTTTTTTTTTTTTTTACTTTAGAGGCTTTGATCTGTTGAAATGTATAACTAGTGAATGAAATTAAACCAGCTTGTCATTAACAGTCTCTCTCTCTCTCTCTCTCTCTCTCTCTCTCTCTCACACACACACACACACACACACACACACACACAATGCATAAATGTGGTTCCTATGGTACCCTTCTCTCCCTTGATTTTACCCCTGTAGCATTCTCCCTTCTCTTCCCATCTCAGTACAGTCTGCTGGTACTTTAGGAGCCTCCTATCATTCTTTCTCCATAGCACAGGTCAAAATCTCCATAGCACAGGTCAAAATCTCATACCCTGCAGACAAAGTTCTATTTTGTTCGGACCATCTGATATTTGTTAGAAAATCATATACCTTCATATGGGATTGTATTCTCCCGTTTTGCCATAGTCTCCATTGCTCTTAACTGTATCACACCTCAGTTTAATTCTTATTCTGCCCTCTTAAAGACGAAGCTTAGATAATTGATTTTAGCCCATTGAATGCTACAGATTTTCTTCTAGACATAATTGTAGCTGCATCCCACGTATTTTCATACGTTATTCTTTTTTTTAAATATGTTATTTTCATTTCAATTTGTATATTTGCTAATTACTTGTGGTTTCTTTGACCTACGGATTATTTAGGAGTGTGTATTTTTGTATATTTGATGCTTTTTCCAAGTATTTTTCTGATTGGATTTTAATTTAGTTCAGTTGCAGTGAGAGAACATTTGTGTGATTTCAGGTCTCTTAGCTACATCAGTACCTGTTTTGTGCCTGCACATGGTCTCGGTGAATGTCCACTCTACATTTGAAAAGAATGATGCTCTGTGTTATTAAGTGGAGTGTTCATAAATGTTAATTGAGTCAAGATAGTTGATTGGTTATTCACGTCTTCCATATCCTATTGATTTTCTGTTCTGTTTACTGAGGAGTATTAAAGTCTTCATCTCGAACTGTGGATTTATTTACTTACCCTTTCCATTTTGTCAGGTTTTGCTTTGTGTATTTTGAAGTTCTGTTACTAGGTTAATCCACGTTTAGGTTTGTTGTGTCTTTTTTTTAATAATTAAACCCTTTATTATTATTATTATTATTTTTAATTTTGTTTTATTATTTATTTACGATAGTCACAGAGAGAAAGAGAGAGAGAGAGGCAGAGACACAGGCAGATGGAGAAGCAGGCTCCATGCAGGGAGCCCGACATGGGATTCGATCCCGGGTCTCCAGGATCGCACCCTGAGCCAAAGGCAGGCGCCAAACCTCTGCGCCACCCAGGGATCCCAACCCTTTATTATTTTAAACTGTCCTAGTAACGTCTTTTGCTTTGAAATCTCCTTTGAGGGCGCAGCCCTGGTGGCTCAGTGGTTTAGTGCCACCTTTGGCCCAGGGCCTGATCCTGGAGACCCAGGATCGAGTCCCACGTTGGGCTCCCTGTGTGGAGCCTGCTTCTCCCTCTGCCTGTGTCTCTGCCTCTCTCTCTCTCTCTGTCTCTCATGAATAAATAAAATCTTAAAGAAAAAAAAGAAATCTCCTTTGATATTAATAAAAAGTCTATCTAGCTTCTTTTTTATAAGTTAAAGTTGAATACTGTGAACTCTAGATAAACCAGTGGGGGGAGGAAAGTATAACTAATCATAGAAATAAAATGAATCCTAAAAAATACTTAAAAGAAGGAAGGAGGAAAGGAACAAACCCCAGATTGGACATAAAAGGCAGATCGTGAGACTTTTTTTTTTTTTTTTAATTTTATTTATTCATGAGAGACACAGAAAGAAGGCAGAGACATAAGCAGAGGGAGAAGCAGGCTCCTCGCAGGGAGCCCGATGTGGGACTCGATCCCTGAACTCCAGGATCACACCCTAAGCCAAAGGCAGACACTCAACCACTGAGCCACCCAGGCGCCCCTGTTTTTTGTTTTTTTAAAGAAAGACTTAGGGTACCTGGGCGGCTTAGCTGGTTAAGCGTCTGCCTTCAGCTCAAGTCGTGATCCCAGGGTCCTGGGATTGAGCTCCATGTCCGGCTTCCTGCTCAGTGGAGAGCCTGTATCTCCCTCCTCCTCTGCCCTTCCTTCTGGTTCGTGCTTGTGTGCACATGCACATGCTCTCTCTCAAATCTTCAATAAAAGCAAGACTTAACTATATGCTAGCTACAAGAAATCTACCTTAAATATAGAGACATTAATAGGATGGAAAAAGACATACCGTGTAGCCATTCTTGTTAATTTTGAAGTCTAAATACTTAGGATTTGTTTAAATCTAATTAATACCATTCTAGAAAATAAACATTATGAATTTTAAAATGCTTAGTATTCTATAGCTTATTTCCCCAAAAGACTCAAGTAATGAACCTAAGTAACTACTATTGGTTATATATTTTGCAGTTTTCTTTTTTTTAATCTTTTTTTTTTTTTTTTAAGATTTTATTTATTCATGACAGAGAGAGAGAGAGAGAGGCAGAGACACAGGCAGAGGGAGAAGCAGGCTCCACACAGGAAGCCCGACGTGGGACTTGATCCTGGGTCTCCAGGATCAGGCTCTGGGCTGAAGGCAGTGCTAAACCACTGAGCCACCGGGGCTGCCCCTATTTTGCAGTTTTCATAAAATTTCATATATATATGTTTTTGAAGATTTTCTAGTATCACACAGTGGCATCTTTAGCCTGTTATGTTTTATCATAGTTGATTTTTACTAGGGACAATGCATTAAAAAATTTACTTGCTCATTATAGATTGTGTTCAACTGTACATAATAGAAAACTTATGATGACTTAACCAAGAAAGGGTTTTTTTCTCATTTATTTTTATTTTTATTTTTTTTAAAGATTTTATTTATTCATGAGAGACACACACACAGAGAGAGGCACAGACACAGGCAGAGGGAGAGGCAAGCTCCATGCAGGGGGCCCGACGTGGGACTCGATCCCGGGTCTCCAGGATCACACCTTGGGCTGAAGGTGGCGCCAAACCGCTGAGCCACCTGGGCTGCCCGGTTTTTTCTCATTTAATAAATAATTGTAGTTAGGGAGTCTGGAGCTGGTACAGCAGCTCCATGATTCTATCAAGTACACAGGCTATTTCTGGCTTTATATTCAACCATCCATACTAAATGGATTCATCTTTATGCTTATCAATTTGTGGTGGCAATATGGCTATCTGCCTAAAGCCTTTTTTCTGTACATAACTAGAAAGAGGAAGAAGAATAACAAGGCACAAAAATTGAGTTAACTTGCCTCCTAGTGTCATACATTTGTTTTTTTTTTTTTTTTTTTTAACTTTATTTGAGAGAGAGCATGAGCTGGGTGGGGAGGGACACGGAGTGGGAGAAGCAGAAGCAGACTCCCGCTGAGCAGGGAGTCAATGAGGCAAATTTCAGGACACCAGGATCATGACCTGAGCCAAAGGCAGACACTTAACCAACTGAGCTACCGAGACACCCTGTTTTTTAAAAAACCAAACAAAACAAACTTTTATTTGGAAATATTTTCAGAAAGGTAAAAGAAATAGTATAAAGAATTCCCCTATATCTTTCACCCAGGCTCCAAATGTTAATATTTTATCATACTTGTTTTGTCTTTCTCTTCTTGTGTGTGTGTGTTTGCGCTGTTTGACATTAGGTTATAGATATGATGCCTCTTTTTTTTCTTTAAAGATTTTATTATTCATGAAGACACATTTTATTATTCAGAGAGAGAGAGGCAGGAGACATAGGCAGAGGGAGAAGCAGGCTCCATGCACGAAGCCCAGTGTGGGACTCGATCCTGGGACTCTGGGATCATGCCCTGAGCCAAAAGCAGATGCTCAACCCCTGAGCCACCCAGGCATCCCCCCCCCTTTTTTTATATGATGCCTCTTTAACCCCAAATACTCCAATGCGTATTTTCTCAAAACAAGGATATTCATTAGATAACCACAGTATAATGATCTGAATCAGAAATTAACACTGATAGAATTAATGAAATCTGATATAGTAATGAAATCTTTACTCAGATTTTTCCAGTTGACTCAATAATATTCTTCTTTAGGGTGGCTAAAGAGGTTGTGTGCTTGCCTTCAGCCCAGGGTGTGATCCCGGAGACCCGGGATCAAGTTCCACATCGGGCTCCCTGCATGGAGCCTGCTTCTTTCTCTGCCTATATCTCTGCCTCCGTCTCTGTGTCTCTCATGAGTAAATAAATAAAATCTTTAAAAAAACAAAAATCTTCTTTACTGAAAAATTTTTTTTTTCTTCGTTTAAGGCCCAGTTCAGGATCATGTACTGCATTTAGTTACTGTCCCTCTTGTTTTCTTTAGTCTGGAACTTCAGTCTTTGTTTGACATATTCTTGACAGTTTTGAAAAAATACAGGCTCATTTGTAAAATGTCCTTCAGTTTGGGTTTTTCTGATTTTTCTTTCTGGTTATATTTTTGACAGTACCATTGCAGTAATGTTACATCCCATCAGAAGGCACATGTTAGTGATTTGTCCCATTTCTGGTGATTGGTCTATTTTTCCACTGGAAAATTGAAGTTACAGTGCTTTCTTTTTGTAATTAATAAGTGTGTTGGTATTGAGACATTTTTAAAACTGTAAACATTGCTTTCCATTAGTTTCTGATCCACAAGTGATAGCAGCTATTGGTGGTATTTTTTGTCTCAGTCTATTGACTCCCTTTGAAAGAACTTTTCTATAGATTCCATCCAGCAATGTCCACTTGAAGAGCCTTAGCCAAAGCTCTGTGGGGGCTTTGAAATGTAATGTATTTTAGCTGAACATGCTGTTGGCCTCAGATAAAAGGGAAAAAAGGATACAGCAGATACACAAACCCACTAATTATTATTTCATTAATAAAATTTTTTTTGAGATTTTATTTATGAGACACAGAGAGAGGCAGAGACACAGGCAGAGGGAGAAGCAGGCTCCCTGCAGGGAGCCTGATGCGGAACTCAATCCCAGAACCCTGGGATCACGGCCTGAGCTGAAGGCAGATGCTCAGCCACTGAGCCACCCAGGCATCCCTCATTAATGAACTTATTATAAATCAAATGGTTGAGTGTTAGACATTTACTCTCATTAAGGCACTTTTCATTGCTTGTCATATAGAACTATTTCTCTTAGTGGAAATAGAGATTTTTAAAAAATTTATTCATGAGAAACACAGAGGCAGAGACATAGGCAGAAGGAGAAGCAGGCTTCCTCTGGGGAGCCTGATGTGGGACTTGATCCCTGGACCCTAGGATGATGACACTAAACACTGAGCCACCCAGGTGCCCCACTACATTTCATTTTTAACAAAAGTTGTAGAAAACGAAACATAGTAGAACACAGAAAATGGTTTCCGACAGTCATATTCTTTACCATGATAGAATTCTTAGAGTAGTTCTTGGCAAAATACAGTTGAGTCTCCATCTTTTACCTCCAGTGGAGAAGTCCCAAGGACAGAGGATAGGGATACGTGGAAGCCTTTTTTTTTTTTTTTTTTGGAAGCCATCATTTTTATGACAAAAATAACCATTCTTTTATGTATTCGTTAGAAAACTTTTTTTTTGTATAAACAGTGTATTTTGTGTAATGGTATGACTCAGATTTATATGAACATTGTTTTTTTCACTTTTGTTTAGGAAGTTTATCGGAATTCTATGCCAGCTTCCAGTTTCCAACAACAGAAACTTCGAGTCTGTGAAGTCTGCTCTGCCTATTTAGGTCTTCATGATAATGACAGACGACTGGCTGATCATTTTGGGGGTAAACTGCACCTGGGATTTATTGAAATAAGAGAGAAGCTTGAAGAATTAAAGGTACATTGGTAAATTAATACTATGTGCTTAATCTTATTTAACCACTCATTGTTTTGATGTGTATTAGTTATCTTTTTGTATCATATTCTTGACTGTGCTCTTGCTAAAAGTTCATACCAGATAGTGTAGAATTATAAATGGAAATAACTGGTTTAATGGATAATGTCTGAGAAACAAGACTTATAAATACTGTCCCCTTATTTTGGGAGGTAGTATTTTGTTTTGATGATGACATTGAATTATGGGCCTTACAAACTGAGTTCTAAACTAACTCTTTCATACAAGTTTAAAGGAAGACAGAAAATGAGACTAGTATTTATTTGAAATATTTTGCAGTTCTTCACTAAATAGCAAGCTTGTTGGATTTCTAGTTTTATTTTTTGCTCCTGCTCCCATTTCAGAAAGGAATTCGATGAAATCTATCTTTTAAAAAAGGACAGTTACCATCACATACATGGCTATTGTGAGAAAGGCAATACAGTTATTACTCATGTGGTGAATTATTTTGAGAAGATAAGGAAACAGCAAACATAGGGTATTTCTAAAGATGTAAATAAAATCAGAGTAAATGTATATAATCAGTTTACTTTCCATCAGTCTCATGAGGCTAATTTTTTTTTTAAGATTTTATTTATTTATGCATGAGAGACATAGAGAGAGAGGCAGAGACACAGACAGAGGGAGAAGCAGGCTCCTCGCCGGGAGCCCAACATGCGACTCGATTCCAGGTCTCCAGGATCCCACCCTGGGCTGAAGGCAGCACTAAACCGCTGAGCCACCAGGGCTGCCCCTCATGAGGCTAATCTTTAAAAAATTATGGCAGTGTAGCATTTTGTCATGAATAGAAGATAGGTTCAGAGGTAGCAAACACTGGATAGTGACTTTTTTTGCTCAAATTAACCCAAGATCTGTAGTTTGACATTTAAAATAATGTGGAGTCAGAAACACTTAGGGATATCTCCATATTCATAATTAACAGTGAGCTCTTCTAAGTATTCTGAGCAGCTAGGATGATTTTGGGTAAATTTTTATTTAAAATGACAAAGTAAGTTTCACTATATAATGGTTTGTGAGCTCGACATTAAAACTCAAAAATGCTACGTATTTGGGAATCTTTGCAGATACAGACATAGCAACAGGACTGTTTGGCACTTTACTGTGTGTTTTTTTTGAAGCAATAAAATTGGGATGGTAATTGGAAGTGACAGAAGACATTTTATTTTGGAAATTAGAGAATGGGAACTTGTGATTTATAATACGTAATGTCCTTTAAAAAATACAAAAATAAAAGAAATACAAAAGTAGGCACATCTTGGCTCAGTTGGTAGAGTGTGTGCCTCTTGATTTCAGGGCCATGAGTTGGAACTCCACATTGGGTGTAGGAATTACTAAAAAAAATAAACTTTAAAAAAAATACAAAATAATGTTAGAAAACAAAGGAGAAGAATCTTGTAGAAATGATTTTGAAATATTAAGTCATGAAGAAATAAAAAATTTTACAAATGTTCCCCAGAAGGGCGAAAGATTTTGGAAACTAGACTTGTAAGCGTAGTGATTTTACCCAGCAGAACTTTTAATTGTTACTAAACAGATTTTGATGTTACTTGTACTGTATTGGGAACCAGATATGGTAGAGTTTAGGATAATTCTTGTTAAGAGTGGACCCAGTAAATAATGCTCCTCATTTTTTATTATTTGAACTGTCATTGTCTTTTAAGAGAGTTGTAGCTGAGAAACAGGAGAAAAGAAATCAGGAACGCCTGAAACGAAGAGAAGAAAGGGAGAGAGAAGAAAGGGAGAAGCTGAGGAGGTATGGAGTAATTAATTGAATAGTCCAAGTATGTGAAGTTGAATCTCCCTGGCTCTAAAAAGAGAGGTGATTGGTACAAGATTTTAGGTGTTAATAAATCTAGACATGAGAGATTTGTTTACTTTTGAAAATGTTACCATGTGAAAATGCTTATACAAATATGTTAAGTTACAGCCAATTTAAGTCAAGGTGATTCTTTTTTTAAATTTTTATTTATTCATGAGAGACACAGCGAGAGAGAGAGAGGCAGAGACACAGGCAGAGGAAGAAGCAGGCTCCGTGCAGGGAGCCTGATGTGTAGGACTCGATCTTGGATCCCAGAATTACGCCCTGGGCCAAAGGCAGATGCTCAACCGCTGAGCCACCCAGGAGTCCCAGTCAAAGTGATTTCTTTCAAAAAGTATGGAAGAGGGCAGCCCGGGTGGCTCAGCAGTTTCAGCTATAATTTTGATTCTATAATTTTTACCCCTAGGAGCTATAAACTATTAAGATTGTATTAATAATAGCTAAGTATATGCAGTTCTTTTTATATTGGTATTCATTAGTTGATAAAATCATATTCTTCATATTTAGAATGTTAAAATGTTCTGAGTGACCCATTGGCAACAAATTGTGTCTCATCCTGGTAGCAACCTTTTTTGAACTTATGTACATAACTTTTTTAAACAATGTATATGATAGGTATGTCACTAAAGAGTTACTTGTAGTTTTAATTTATAGTGTTCCTTTAATTATCTTACACATCTCTGAAATTTAAATCCTTTATCTACAGCAGATTTTGTGCCTAATTAAAACCCTTTATAATATGTGACTTGGTCATGCCAGCCTCCCCTAAGCTTTGAGCATGTTATACTTGGTCTATTTCAAAGTGTTTAAACTGACTTTGTGTTACATGGCTTATAGCAGTAATATTTTTGCACTGTAATGAAAAAAATGAAAAGTACATGTGGATATTTGCCTTTTTAGGAGAAGTGCTGTCATAAATCCATTGCTAAATGTTCATTTACTATAAATTTTGTCTCATAGTTTTATCACTATTCTCTTTTATGTACACTGAGTTTCTGTGGGAATATTGCCCGGCATTGTAATATAAGACCATATAGAAATCTGTTAAAATTCTGAGTGTAGTGCCACTGATTTATATAATTCAACTGTGAAGTGATAGTCAAATGAGAAAAAAATTCTTTGCCACGATTACATTTTCTTATCTGTAGATAACCTCCTACTCCTTTGTTGCCAACTGACAAATTTAAGATTGATTTTAAAATGTAATGAGATTTAAAAAAAAAATGTAATGAGATTTAGAAATGTGTTTAAAAATAAACCGGTAAATAAAAAACACAATTTTTTAATCCCTCTGTGAACTTGAGGAAATGTAACCAAGAATGAAAGATGAAGAAATGACAAGCAAGTACATGGTTACACAAGGTGGGATTCTAACTATGGTATTGAAAAGGATAATGATAAAAATGTCACTAAGTGCCTGTTATGTATCAGGTACAGTGCTAAGAATTTGCCTATATTAGCTCATCTAATCCTTACGATCTCCCTGTGAAATTTATTTTTTTTAATTTTTTAATTAATTAATTAATTAATTAATTAATTAATGATAGTCACACAGAGAGAGGCAGAGACACAGGCAGAGGGAGAAGCAGGCTCCATGCACCGGGAGCCTGACGTGGGACTCAATCCCGGGTCTCCAGGATCGCTCCCTGGGCCAAAGGCAGGCGCCAAACCACTGCGCCACCCAGGGATCCCCTGCCTGTGAAATTTATATTACTGTCCTTCTTTTGCAAATGACAAGCAAAGCTGAGAGATCTGTAATCTGTCCAGGTCACAGATAGTGGTGCAGCCAGTTTTAAAACTCAAATTAGGCTGAGTCCCAAGCCACCCTCAGTTGTGCTGTATATTCCCCACGAGACAACTGTAGTTTCCTAGTGCCCATAGTACTAGTCATTACTATTTATTGAGTTTTAAGTATGTGCTAAGAAATGTGAAGAGTGCTTTAGTAAGGGTTATCATGTGTCCTGTTAAGAAACAGATGCTGTAAGATTGAATGCTATGTGAAGTTATAGTTTGAAAATGAAAACATCTCAGATTATGGAAAATTTTCTCTTTCTGGAGAGAAAGAAGAAATGACAGAGATAAAAATAACAGAATTTTTTCCAGGTTGGGAAGTCATTTCTGTAGAGTTATTGAGTGGTGATGTACCATGTTTTAGTCTCCTTGGAGCCTGTTCTTTTTTAAGAGTCAGGTATCCTAGTTAGGGGATCTCATAGCCATGGTGGGCAAGTCTGTATGGTTTATGGTATATTTTGGAAAAATTGGTGTGCATTTATATGTGCCTTATATTTATAGAATTAATAAAAAGATTAGAAATCAGGAAGGATGTAAATTTAATAGTACATTGTACTTTTTCTCACTTCTTTTTTTCTAAAAATAGATATTCTCTTTTTTTAGGTCTCGATCACATAGCAAGAATCCCAAAAGGTAAGTGTTACACAAAATATAAGTAGTGAAGTTAGGTTTTTTCAGAGGTAGTTTTTATAGATTAAATATCTTTTAAAAATGAATGAGAATTACTAGATTAGTACTCCATTCTTTTGTAGTTCAAGTTTGGGCATTATGGTTTAAGGTGAAATTGGTTGGGGCAGGCTGGGTGGCTCAGAAGTTTAGTGCCTGCCTTCAGCCCAGGACATGATCCTGGAGATCCTGGGATCGAGTACTGCTTTGGGCTCCCTGCATGGAGCCTGCTTCTCCCTCTGCCTGTGTCTCTGCTGCTCTCCTTCTCTCTCTTTCTGTGTCTCATGAATAAATAAATCTTTAAAAAAAAAAAAAGATGGAATTGGTCAGAAGATACTCATGAACTTCAACTTAATTTTATTAGAGTAAAATGATATACAGTACCCTGGAGTTAAAGCTAAAAACACTGGGGCTCTGGCTGGCTCAGTTGGAGCATGTGACTTCCTGATCTTGGGGTTGTGAGTTCAATCCCCATGTTGGGTATAGAGCCTACTGGGGAAAGTGCAGGTTAAATATACTACAGAATTTATTTTAAAAATGATTTTGGGTGGTTAAGTGTCAGAAATACAGGTTGAAGAGGTTAAAAATGTTGAAAATATAAGGTTAAATAGCTGAATACATTTTTTTTAAAGATTTTATAGAGCAAGTGAGGAGTGAGTGAACATGGGGGCGAGTAGGAAGTGGGGCTGAGGGAGAGGGAGAAGCAGACCCCACTGAGCAGGGAGCCCAACTCTGCCAGATGCCTAGCTGACTGAGCTACCCAGGCACCCCTAGTTGAATACATTTTTGAAAGGGAGTGGGTTATTGAAGGGAAACTAAAATTTTTATTAGTTTATATCTTTATTTTCACTTTATATAAGTTTATTATTACTTATCCCTTTGTACAGAGATGACCAAAAACTTTAAAGAGTGCTTAAATCCTTAAAGAGGATAAGAAAACACTTTCTGTTGACTTTTGGAACTAAAATTTTAGGGCTTTTAGAAGGCTTTAGTATTTACTAGCTGCTGACAGTTTTTTGCTAACTGAGGAAGGTGGGGAAAACATGGTTTATCTCATTTTTAACTTTTCATGTGCAGTTCCCATGAGTCCATCCCCACGTAGAACGCCCTTTCTTATTGTCAGAATCTAAGTACTCTTAAGTTTAAAGAGTAACTATTTCTCGAGAACTTTTCTCTGTAAACTAGAGCATTTGTTGTTATAAAAGAAAAACATGCCCAGTTGTGTCAGCCAATTTATATTGTTTCTGAAATCTAGGATGAGAAGTGGAAACGTTATTTGGTGATACTATTCTTGTTTACTGGTTGATCAATGCAAATTAGTCCTTTTGTTGAAAAAAAAAAAAAGATACTTAAACTGTGTACATAGAACATCTTCAGATACTGAGGCTAGGAATTTATTTTCTACCGTTCCATTCTCAGCCACTTTTCTTGTGATTACAATAGTCTCTTTGCTGTCTCTTAATTTCTGGACTTGTCCAATCCCCTTCATTACCTCTGTTTTTCACAAATCAGCCTGAATGAACCCTTTAAAAAGTGAAGTAAATTATATCAACCCTCTGTTCAAATTCTCCAAAGGTTTTCCATTTCACTTAGGGGAAGTGGAAATCCTCACTATAGCTTTTAAAAGTAGAGTGATCAGTCTAAGAATGGGGTGGTAGGTACCAGTTTATATTTTGTGTCAGCATATTTAATAGCTTCCCCCTGCCCTTCATATAATTTATCATTGAGAGAGCATCCTGGTTTGCATTAAAAGGTATGTGGTCATCCTGCCTGTAAGACCCCTGATTTATTCCTGGTGCTCACTTCATTTTACGCAAACAGGTATTTTTAGGTTCTCTAGCATTCTGAACTTTCTTCAACCTCAGGGCCTTTGCTCCTGTGTTCCCTCTATCTGAAGCACCTTATTTTGAGATGGCTGATTAGCTGATTACTTTAGTTCATCTTTGTTAAATGCCATTTTACCAGAAAAGCCTTTTCTACCTATTTGTTTTTCTACCTATTCTTTATAAAAGATGACCACCTCATTTCTCTGTTGACCTTTACCTTTTTATTTTTATTTATTTATTTTTTTAAAGATTTTACTTTTTTATCCATGAGAGAACCCGAGAAAGGCAGAGGGAGAAGCAGGCTCCTCACAGGGATCCTTATGTGGGACTCAATCCCAGGATCATGCCCTGGGCCGAAGGCAGGCGCCAAACCGCTGAGCCACCCAAGGATCCCATTTTTATGATATTCTTGATTTAAATCTGTACAATATTGATTGACTCTGAAATTAGTGTTTTTTTATTTTGAAATTCTAGTATGTAGTTACTATGTCAGCATCTTATTTTGGTGTAGATTTAGCCAACTAGAAATAGAAATGGCATTAAGTCAGGATGTTGAGAAATCATTTGTCTTAAAAGAAGAGGCTTTAAGTAAAGGAGAAATGCATTGCTGAGAATGTTAAAAAGTAAAGCAAATGTTTTTTGTAGGTCCAGGTCCAGAGAGCATCGCAGACATCGGTCTCGCTCCATGTCACGGGAACGGAAGAGGAGAACTCGATCCAAATCTCGGGAGAAACGCCATCGCCACAGATCCCGCTCTAGCAGCCGAAGCCGCAGCCGCAGCCACCAGCGAAGTGGGCACAGTTCTAGAGACAGGAGCAGAGAGCGATCCAGGAGGAGGTACTGAGGTGTCCATAAAAGGATATGGAACTACCTTTATGGTTTAGAGTTGGAATACTATTGGTTTGAAACTTGCATCTGGTCACATGTACACATTTGTGAGTGTATAACATTTTTTTCCCTGATTATATGGGTAGTTAAAGAATACACTTAGGAGCCAGAGTAAGAAATTGGAACCAATATGTGCTGCAGAGGTTATTGCTTTTTCTCTGCTCAGTGTATTTTGGAAAAAAAAGTACTTTGTGGGCAATTTTAGGTACCAGTACTCAGTTTTTTCAGTGTGTATTGGCGGATTGGGAGTTCTGAGAAGTCCTTTCATTTAAAGAGTTCAGCTTTGTTTGACTTACTGTTTTCCAAACCTCTTTGAGCTGGTGCACTTTTTCAGAGCAGACACATTCTGGTATATTGTTTTATCTGCAGTATAGGTATGCATTGCTATATATAGTTAGCTTGGTGGGGTGGATTCAGAATTTGAGATTAGACTTTCTTGGCATGAAAACTTGAAAGGTGCAAGGAGGGCAGATCTAGAGTGTGGTGTGTTGAAGGACCTGAATGTCAGGACAAAGGATTGGAATGTGGTAGAGCCTTAGCACTCACAAGCTCCCAAAACTTCTCAGGTCACAAGATGGTCCTTAAGCCAGGTTATTTCTATGGAACATGAACCATGCTTATAATTGCTTTTTTCATGTCAATTCTTCTTGAGCATATATGTAATAAACCTTTTTTGAGTGCCTAGCACCTACTAGTCTTAAATTTTCTATCACTTACTCTCCATAAAGCCCATGGTAGAATTCACAGTCTTTGGGGGAGGGGGTGGAGGAGAGGGAAGCCTTTCCTTAAAACCACTCATAGGTGGAGTTGTTGAATAGGCTTTCACTAAATATTTTCTTCCTTATATTTTTGCCTTGTTCCAGGTAGTTCTTTCCCCCCCTCCCCCAGCTTTATTGAGGTATGATTGACAAAATTAAAAGATATTTAAGGTGTACATTGTAGTGATTTGAGATGTGTGTGTATGTGTACACACACACACACACACAAACATTATGAGAGGGGTCCCAACCAGTGGTTAATTAACACATCCTTCACCTCAGGTGTTTATCCTTTTTTTTTTTTTTTTTGGTGAGAACATTTGTTCTACTCTTGTTAGCAAACTAGTTCAAGTAACATTAATCAGTAAGAATTATATACTTGCTTCTATACTAGGCCTAGTAAAAAAATAACCCAAGAAGTATACCATAGTTGAGCAACTTTATTCAAGTTAGAACATAAGACTAACATCTTTTAACATATAAAGTGCTACTGTGTACATCCAGAGTAATACAAGAGTTTAGATGAGGGAAATACCAGAGAAATAAAAATGGCTTCAGCTAGTAGGTAAAACCAGGTAGTAAAAAGATATTTGAGATGGACTGAATATCACAGATCAATGTAGAAATTTTCCCCTGTGGTTTACCTGAACTGTATATTTTAAGAGTCACCCTACTGGTTGATGGAAGGCCTAGGGAGTTTGTTTTGTGAACCTGCCCACTGGTCATTGTTTCTGGTATCTGTGAACTCTTAAATGTCTTTATTAAATGGGGGTGGGGATGGAAGGGAGAGGCATGTCTCCTCACTGGGGATTGTGTTATCCTAGTCCCTAATGATTCCTGCATTTTTGAAGTTGTATAGGACAGTTTTTCATTATCCTACATGACACCCTTAATATTTTCAGCATGTTCATAAACAGGTTTATTTTTGTATAACTATTAAAAGTTTTTGCTTTTCTCAAGAGCAGTTCTAATCTCGGCAACTTATTCTCTTTCAAAGCAATCTTCTGTGTTTTTACCAAAAATTAGCAGCCAATTGCTATATATTTGAGTTTAATTTTCAAGGTAAAGGTCCAAGTTACAAGTCTTATTACTATATGCTTTTCCCCAACTGTGAAATACTGGTCTGATATAATTCTGTTGGTGACATTTCCTTGGCAACAGCTATCTTAATAAATGAGGACTTACTTGCATTTTTCTACTTCCTGGTCTGTTCAAACACCTAGTGCAGACTTGAGAGACTACTTGGGTTCAGTGGCCTTTGGCCAAAGATCATTATCCTGTCCTTCCCCATCTTTGAAGTACCTGTGTTATCAGGATTAGTGGTAATTTGATTGACATAGTGTAAGTAAACTGCTTATGGATGGGATGTTGTAATCTCTCACAAAATCCTAGTTGATGCTCATCTCATGGTTATTTTCCAGTTAGTACTGACCTGAGACTTACCTGCAACTGTGTCTTTTAATTCTTAGGCATCATCTCTCTCCGTATTCCATTCTTAGAAAGATTTTGGAGAGGATTAGTATAACCAGATATGCACTGTGACTCCCCCCGCCACACACACACATCTTTTTAAAAATCATGCTTATTAAAAAACAAGTAGAATACTCAAAGTTGACAATTTTGGTTTAATCTATACTCAGTTTTAGAAATAATGTTGAGAAAGTTTTTCCTGCCTTAGAAGTTCAAAGTATTACTTGACCCGTGTTCAGAATTAGGATCTGAGGCCTGGTTAAGTGAGATGATTATATAAAAAGTACTATGTCACCTTTAAGAACCAAATAAATGTACTATATATTACAGATTCAGATTCATTCTAGATGTTGAAAGTATAGATTTTTATATTCTGATCCCATAATATCCTTTGCTTTTCCTTCTGATTGAATCTCTGATATGAGCTTGTTATCACTTACCTTTCTTAATGAAATTGAATATGGGAATGGAGAGATGATATGAAGAAACCATTATGGTTAATCAGGATATAAGATGATCATCTTTCTGTGTCTTCCATTCTTATTTTGGTTGAATAAGCTCACTCAGGAAGAATAAAGAAGATTGCAAAAATAATAAAGGGTTATTTAAAGCCATGTCATTGATTAGTTCTCTTATCCAAGTCAAGTATTGGCAGACTGTTGCCTGCAGGCCAATCTGGCCTCATAACCTGTTCTTTGAATAGCTAGGGAGCTATGGGTGGTTTTTACATTGTTAAAGGGTTGATAAAAAGAAAAGGAAGAAGAATACCCCCTAAAATAATTGAATCTCTGGCCAGACAGCAAAGAGAAAAAGGTCTGCTGACCCCCTCCCCCATTCTACATCCTTAGTTTCCACCCAATTTGGAACCTCTGTTTTGTTTTTTAAAAAATTAGTTAACACTTTGATTTTTTTTTAAGGTATTGTCTCTATACTATTTTTATATCAAATATATTTGCCATTAATTGGAAAACCTTTATGATTGCCTCAGATAATGAGAATATCCTCCATTAAGTCATTATTTTAGCTTATGGTTTCTGACCCTTAGCTATTTGTTTTCACCCATCTCCCTTGTCAGAATGGGTAGGTAGTGAGTGCTCCTTTCGGTCAGAAAACTGGCTCCTCTTGTCTTTCTTGGATGTATTCTGTATAACTTCAGCTATCAGTACCTTAATATTTATCCGATTCTTTCATTTGGATATTGGGTTTCCCAACACATTTTGCTCCTCAAATTAATATTTTTCAGATCCTCAAAAGAAAGATTCAGAGACCAAGACTTAGCATCACGTGACAGAGACAGGAATTCAAGAGACAGATCACCTCGTGACAGAGATCGAAAAGATAAGAAGCGGTCCTATGAGAGCGCTAATGGCAGATCAGAAGACAGGAGGAGCTCTGAAGAGCGCGAAGCAGGGGAGATATAATTAGCTGTGTACATATCCTCAATCCTTAAGCTTCCTATGGAGTTACATACTATTGTTTAGTTTACAGCTGTTGGGGGTAACAGTGAGAAGTTCCAGACTCCGATCCAAATAGGCTAGATGCACAGTATCTAACTTGATCTGAACTGAACTTGTTTCCCTGATGAAGCCTAAAAACTACATCCATAGTTTCTGGTGAACCTGTAATGCGATTCTGAAAGTACAGTTTTATATAATAAGATGCCGATATCTTTATTCTTTCTAGTAGGAGTGATAGTGAACGAATTGTGTTGCTTGCCTTGGGAATTTTTGAACATTTGTAAAATGCTGTCTTCCTTTCTAGTCCACAAACAACAGCTTTCAGAATTTTTCTTTTTAATTCTTCTTCCTCTGACTTTTGTATCCCCTAATACCTCCACCCTCTAATTATAAGAGAAAGGGGGAGCAGGGAAGCAATATAACTTCTGTTCTAAGGTTCTGTTCTCATTTATTACTAGCTGATTACAGAGCATTTATACTGGAAAGTGTGCTGGAGAAATTTAAATACTGAGAGGTTTTGTTTTGTTTTACGGTGCCTATTTAGAGTTGGAAGTTGAACAGCTGTTGCATTACATACTTTGCTTTTTTATTGAAATTTTGAAATCAAACATGTCTTGATTTTTCTGTTCTATTGCTATGTTCAGGATGTTTTGGAAAGGGGGGTGGGGGCAGGGACTCTTTCATAAGCACTTGTTTTATTTTGTGTGTGTGGAGTATAAAGGTTACAACCTTATTGTAAAAAATAATAAAATGAAACAATCACCACCACCGTCATTAAACTGTAACTTGTCTAGTAAATTGTCACTAGAACTATTTGCTGTGGGCATTTCTTCTATTCTGTTATATCATTATTAGTGCCTTACCGTGCAAGGCACCAAAGGAAATAAAACATATACTTGCCAAGATGAACTGTTGGTCCACTTGGGCCCCTTGCTGACTGTACTCTAGCCTCTTCAGGACTGTAACAATTGCTGTGGAGAAGGACTAGACCTGCAAAAGCAATGGAGTTTTTCTGGGCTTTTTTTTTTTTTCATTCAGCAAACATGGTGTGATAACACTTTCTCCACTGAAGAGCTCCGTACTTACTAGTCATTTTATACCAGTGATTTTAAACAGTAGTTGGCAGGTATCACACTTGTGATTCTAGAAAATCTAGTAACAAATATTTACTGTCTGTGTTACAGTAAACTAACCTCCCCTCACCTTCCAAGAGTTGTCTTTGGTCGCGAGTGTGACAAATTTAGTATGACTCAGGTACGTGGGCCACAGAGGTAAACTAATTCTAAGTTTACTAAGTTGTGCATCAATAACTGAAGGTTTCTTGCCGTATTTAGTTCCACACACTCCAGTTTATGCAGAGTTTAATCTGAGACCCATCTCCCTTAGTGGCCCACTTTCTTTTAATCTTGGTTTCTGAAAAATTATTTTGTATCTATCTACTTTGGATGTAATACCTTGGGGTATGGAGTAAGATCAAACAGGTTGAGCTGGTATGTGCAAGAAGACTGACCAAACTCTAAAACATTGGGAAATGTTTTAGCATTGTTTAAGTGAAGCTTATACTTCTCTGCCTAATTATATAAATGTTTATTAGCTGTTAATGCAGTTCTCATTTGTAGGTAGTACAGGCTACATGACCATCTACAGGACAGCAGTAGCCAGTGAAGGACATCACTTGGGGTTAGGCTACCATGTTAGATAACTTCAGCTGCCTGGCTCTCTAACAATCCCATCTTAAAAATCCTTTTAGAACAATTTTGTTGCTTAGGTACTTCTAGTATTTGGAATGAACAATCTACATTTTTAATCATTCTTAAGCCAGGGCAGCTACTCTGAATTAGAATAACCCTAAAATCTCATTATCCTTTAGAAGGTCAGTACCACATCCTCCATACTGAGAAGGACCTTAAGACTAAAATAACAATCAAACCTGTTATATACTATTTACACACAGTTTTATTCAGGGCAACTTATTGACAGAGGCAATTGGGTAGGTGGATAGATGATCCAGGGCACTGGGCAGCTGTCTTCTACCCCTATTTTCTAAGCCATATTTTCAGCTATCTGGACCTTAATCCTCCCAATTTTTTGGAGCAAGGAACATGATGGTGAGGTCACAGTTATCTAAAGTATGGAGGGGAAAGATGGCAGCAGAAGACCCTAGGCTTGCCTCATCCCACAAATTTCTCCCACTCAATTTCTTGAGTTCTTGGAACCAGTAAGACTTAAAGCCAGAAGTTGTGTTAGCAGGTGGGGCTCTGAGAGAGTTCAGTCTGGAGGCATTGCAGCTTCTCTTGGAAAGAAGGCAGACAACCTGAGGACAGACACTGTGGAAACGGCAATCCGAAGAGTTTGAACCGGTGGAACCCAGCAGGGAGATTATTTTATCTTCTCACAGTGTGACCGAAGACAGCATTCACAGAGCTATCTCTCTAAGAGCAGAGAAGCTGGCCGGCCCTTGCCCGCTCACACCCCTCAGTATAAACACCTGCAGGAACCAGTGCAGCACCTACACTGATTGCCTAACTTGCCCCACACCCCTGTGCTTCAGTAGAACTGCTCTTCTCAGTCAAGCCTGCTTTAGTCCAAGTGGAGTGGGCCCCCCTTATCCAGAAGACCAGCACAACCCCTTGTCCATACCATCTCTCCCAACCAGTTTTATAGGGCCTCATTTCCAGTGAAGGTGGTGACAAGTTTCATCTCACAAGCTGATCAAAGCACACCTAAAACTCTCCAACCAAAACATTCAGGCCAGGGGCCAAACACTGCCCACAGCAGGCAAAGAGAACTTCTGCAGACAAAGGGCCTAAAGGAAAGCTGAGCCAGAACACAAAAGTACAAAACACAGCACACAGCACTGTGTGAAGCACCAACCAGGCCCTGGGCACTACATGAATTCTTTATAAGGCTATTACTTTCAGGAGTAAGAGACATAATTGGCGAACCCAGAGAACCAGGCAGGGACTTAGAGAAAATGAGAAGGCAGATGAATTTATCCCAAATCAAAGAACAAGGCCAGGTCATGACCAGAGACCTCTAAGTGTAAAAGAAGTAACGTGCCTGATGAAGAATTTAAACCAGGGATCATAAGGATATTCACTGGGATTGAGCTGGAAGACATCAGTGAGACCCTTAACACAGGAGTTAAAAAAGAATAAAAGATGAGTGCAATAAATGAGATTAGAAGCATGCATGATTTAATGAACAGGCTGGAAAAAGAGCAACAAATCAATGATTTCAAGTAATAGCTGAACAAGAGAAATTTTACAAAACAAATTCTACAAGACTTAGGGAACTCCTTGTCTCCATCAAATGTAATAACATTCATATTATAGAAGTCCCAGAAGAAGAGACAGGGATACCTGGGTGGTTCAGTGGTTGATTGTCTGCCTTTGGCTCAGGGTGTGATCCCAGGGTCCTGGGATTGAGTCCTGCACTGGGCTCCCCGTGGGGAGCCTGCTTCCCTTTGCCTATGTCTCAGCCTCTCTCATGAATAAATAAAATCTTTTAAAAGAGAGAGAGAGAAGGGGACACAAAGCTTGTAGTAGCTGAAAAATTTCCTACTCTGGGGAAGGAATCAGACATCTAGTTGCAGGAGACACACAAAACACCCATCAAAATCAACAGAAGCTGGCCAACACCAAGACATTGTAATTAAATTTGCAAAATATATTGATAAAATCTTAAAAGCACCAAGACAAAATAAATCTGTTACTTACAAGGGAAAACCCATAGGCTATCAGGTTTTTCATCAGTTAAAAGGGGAAAATGCAGCCATCAATACTCTACCCAGCAAAGCTAGCATTCAAAATGAGAAATAAAGCATTTCCCAGACAAAAATTAAGGTTCAGGACCATTAAGCCAACCCTGCAAGAAATACTAAAGGAGACTCTTCATAGAAGAGATCTAAAGTAACTGTGGAGGTAGGAAACAAAAGCGTGAAAGTGACTTTCTATTAAAATCAAGGAACTCACAAAATAAAAGATGCAAAATATGACAACACATACTAAAATGTGGGGCAGGATAGGAGTCTAGCATGGGTTCAAACAGGAAGCCATCAACTTAATATGTATTAGACTGCTATATGCAAAAGGGGTTATATGCAACCCTAATGGTAACCATAAATCATAATATAAATATGCAAAGGAGAAATTCAGACTGCTTAAGAAAACCAGCAAAGCATGAAAAAAGAAAGCATCAGAGGAAATCCCATAAACCACCACAAAACAATAAAGTGACAATAAATGCTTGTCAATCAATAATTTGAATATAAATGGACTAAATGCTCCAATCATAAGACATAGGGTGACTGAATGGATAAAAAAACAAAAAACAAGACCCATCCAAATGTTGCCTACAAGAGTCTTAAAAAAATTTTAAGATTTTACTTTGAAGTAATCTCCACACCCAACAGTTGGCTTAAACTCACAACCCCAAGATCAAAGAGTTTCATGCTCCACCGACTGAGCCAGCCACGTGCCCCAAGAGACTTTTAGACCTAAAGACACCTGCAGGTTCAAAGTTAGGGGATGGGGGATCTGGTGTGCATAGGTGCTAGGAGTACACAACTCCAGGTCCAGTCTGGGCAGTGTACAAGTCGCTGCGGCTCAAAGAGGCATGGCCAAACTGCTTGAATATCTGCATTTCAGTTTCTGTGCTTACTGAAAGTTTTAATTCATCATGGATAATCTGTCATCAGAAGAAATTCAGCTCAGAGCCCACCAAGTTATTGGTGAGTTTCTGGAAAGTACCAAGAGAATCCTGGGTTTAGCTATTGAGTCTTAGGATACAGGAATTATCACTTATTATTAATACAAGATTATCACTATGCTGGATGAACAAGGGGAACTAAACCGCATAGAAGGCATGAACCAAATAAAGAACGAGAGAAGCAGAGAAGACTTTAATGGAACTCAACAAGTTCTGTGGCCTTTGTGTCTGCTCCCTTAGTAGGACAAAGAACTTTGAATCTGGTAAGGCCTACAAGGCAACATGGGGAGATGGTGGAGACAACTCTTCTAGTAATTGAAGAATATTAGTAATGAATATATTCTAGTAATTGAATATATAAGCAGCCAGCCAAGCGACAATCAGCCTCAACAACCAACCTCTGGAGCAGCTGGTGGTGGATACATTACTTATAACTAATGATGCCAGAGAAGATGAGATGGAAGAGAACCTGACTCAAATGGGCAGTATCTTAGGAAACCTAAAAAACATGGTCCTGAATTAGCCAATGAGATTGACACTCAAAATGAACATGTAGACTGGGTCACAGAAAAGGCTGACACCAACAAAGACTGTCTTGATGTTGCCAATGCCAGAGCAAAGAAACTCATTGACAGCTAAAGCTGCTGCTGTATTTCTTTATCCTATATTCACTTCTGTAGCTCCTCCTTCAAAGTCATTACCTTTACAGAGTTTGACAGTTTAGTTTCATGCTCTTCTAAATCAGGAGACAATGCAAGAAGGGCCAGGAGTACTGATCCGCTATTTTTTTAGATTCCCTTTCCCTTGAAAGGTATACTACCACCCAGACTTCCTTGTAATATTTTTTTTTCTTGGTTCATATTCTCCCTCCACATTTACGTTAGCAGGTTCTTTTGTTTTCAAGATTTGGAAGCAGTGCCAAAGACAGCCATGAAGGAGGAGGCTGGAGGCAGGGGTGGAGTGCGAAGAGAGGCAAGAAATAAGAGGTTGTTACCTCAGTAAACAAGTAAACAGTAAAAAAAGTAAAGTTCCTGCAGGCCACAAAGCAAAAGTTGCATAGCCACAGTAAAGATCTAGTTGGGTTTGGGTTTTTGTTTTTTTTTTTTTTAAGATTTTATTTATTCATGAGAGACACAGAGAGAGGGAGGGGGCAGAGACACAGGCAGAGGGAGAAGCAGGCTCCATGCAAGGAGCCTGATGCGGGACTCAATCCCAGGACTCCAGGACCTTGCCCTGAGCTGAAGGCAGGCGCTAAACCACTGAGCCACCCGGGGACTCCCAAGTTTAGTTTTTACTTTAAGTTGCAGTTATTGCCAATTTAGGCTAATACTTGGTTTCAAAACTCTTATACACAATATTTTCGTTATAGGTCACAACCTGACCACCTTTGCTCCAAAAAGAATTTTCTCAAAGCTCAGTTTCTGAATTTTGGTGATTTGTGTATGTACATAGTAATCCCATTTCATATTGCACCATATAGGAACACTTTGTATAAATGAACGGCTTTTTTCTATTCACAATAGTAGTATCATGGTCCTATTACATGCCTATTAGCCTGGTAAATTTGTCAGTCTTTGAAGAAAAAAAAAATGTAAATATGTATTGTAACATGAGAGCTTATAAAGCAGGGCTTAACATTTTTTGGAAAAGCTTGACAAAGTATACTGTGTGAATTCAGATTTACCTTAATGCCAAGAATTATGTTTAGACAGGAAAAAAGAAACTTGTTTTGATCTCAGGTAGAAAAATAGGTTGCTTTGAGTTTTTTGTAACTTTAGACTTTAAAAAAGCTAGAATTTACTCCATTTAACTAAAAGTGATTTGGAAAATTATGCCTTTGGTTTAATTATTATTTCATTATCATTCAATTAGCCTTGTGGATTGAATTATGTCCAGAATCACATTTATTTAGATCCTGAACAGTGTTTTAAGAATCTCATTGGTACTTGTCACCTTTATTTAAGAACTAGTGTCTGCACACTTCACAGCTCTTGATGTGGGTTCACTTGACCAATAACCATTGCCTGATCTTTACCATTAAATTTTAGAACCTAAAAAAAAATGGAGTGAACGGAGAAACATTTATCATTCAAGTGGATGTCAAAAGAAAGCAGGAGTAGCAATATTTATATTGGACAAACTGGACTTTAAAACAAAGACTGATAAACGAATTCAGTAAAGTCACAGGACACAAAAATCAGCATACAGAAATCTGTTACATTTCTGTACACCTACAACAAAGAAGCAGAAAGAGAAGGAATCTCATTTATATTTGTACCAAAAATAGTAAGATACCTAGGAATAAACAACCAAAGAGGTGAAAGACTCTCAAAACCATAAAATACCAATAAAAGAAATTGAGGCTAACACAAAGAAATGGAGAGACATTCCATGCCTATAGACTGGAACAAATATTGTTAAAATGCCTATATTACCCAAAGCAATCTACACATTTAATGCAATCCCTATCAAAATACCAACAGCATTTTTCATGAAACTAGAACAAACAATGCTAAAATGTGTATAGAACCACAAAAGACCTTGAATAGCCAAAACAGTCATAGGAAGAGCAAAGCCAGAAGCATCAGAATTCTGGACTTTGAGTTGTATTAGAAAGTTGTAGTAATCAAACAGTATGGTGCTGGCATAAAAATAGACATATAGATCAATAGAATAGAAAACCCAGATATAAGCCCACAATTATATGGTCAGTTAATCTTCGACAAAGGAGGCAAGGATATCCAATGGAGAAAAAAACATCTCTTCAACAGATGGTGTTGGGAAAACTAGAGAGCAACATGCAAAATAATGAAACTGGACCACATTCTTATATCTTACAGAAAAACTCAAAATCCATTAAAGACCTAAATGTGAGACCTGAAACCATAAAAAGCCTAGCAGAGACTACAGGCAGTAATCTCTCTGACATTGGCCATAGCAGTGTTTATCTAGAGAGGTCTCCTGAGGCAAAGAAAAACAAAAAAATAAACTATTGAGACTACATCAAAATTAAAAGCTGCACAGCCAAGGAAACAGAACAAAAAGACTACTGAATGGGAGAAGATATTTGCAAATGACCTGTTCAGTAAGGTGTTAGTATCCAAAATGTATAAATAACTTATTTAATTCCACACCCCAAAAATAAATAATCCAATTTAAAAATGGGCAAAAGACATGAACAGGCATTTCTTCAAAGACCATTTCTCTCCAAAGATGGCCAGCAGACACATGAAAAGATGCTGAATATCACTCATTATCAAGGAAATGCAAGTCACAACTACAAGGAGATGTCACCTCACACCTGTCAGAATGGGTAAAGTCAACAACACAGGAAACAAGTGTTGGTGAGGGTGTGGAGAAAAAGGAATCCTCTTGCACTGTTGATAGGAATGCAAGACTGATGCACTGTGGAAAAGTGCACCGTATGGAAGTTCCTCAAGAAGTTAAAAAATAAAACTATCCCAGGATCCCGCAGTCACACTGCTGTGTATTTTCCCAGAGAATACAAGTACACTAACTCAAATGGACACACGTAGCCAGTGCCTATTGGGAGCATTATGTACTACATTGGCCAAATTATGGAAACAGCCCAGGTGTCCATAGATTGGCAGATCAAGAAGATGTGATACAATGGAATAGTACTCAGCCATAAAAAATAATGAAATCTTGCCATTTGCAACAACATGGATGGATCCAGAGTATAATGCTAATAAGCAAGTTAAGGCAGTCCAGGACGAGTACCATATGATTTCACTCATGTAGAATTTAAGGAAAAACAAGCAACAGGATAAATGGGATAGGGCAGCATGGGGGTGGGTGGGAGTAGGGGGTAGGGGTGGCAAACCAAGAAATAGACTTCTAACTGTAGAGAACAAACTGATGGTTACCAGAAGAGGGTGGGGAATGGTTTAAATAGGTGATGGGGTTAAGGAGTACCCTTCTGAGAAGCACCAGGTGATGTATTGGCATGTTGAGTCACTATGTTATACACCTGAAACTGATGTTGTATGCTGACTGGAATTTTAAGATTTACTTACCTTAGAGCGAGTAGGGATGGAGGGGCAGAGAGAGGAGACTCTTAAGCAGATTCCTTAATGAGTGCAGAGCCCGACAAGGATCTTGACCTCACAACCCTGAGATCACCACCTGAGCCGAAACCAAGAGTCAGACACCTAACTGACTGTACCACCCAGGTGCCCCTGGAATTTTTTGTTTAAGATTTACATATTTTAGAGACAGCATGCATAGGAGGGAGGGGGAGAGGGAGAGAAAGACTCTGCAAGCCGACTCCACACTGAGCACAGAGCCAGAAGTGGGGCTCTATTTCACAACTCTGAGATCATGTTCCAGGCCAAAACCAAGAGTCAAATGCTCAACTGAGCCACCCAGGCACCCCATGTTAACTTCAATTTAAATTTAAAAAGTGTCACCAGCTGTGTGCCAGTAGGTAGCACAAGATGGAAGGCCAAAGATGGAGTCAGTGTTGTCAGCACTCCTACAGTCCACCCCCTATATCTTTATGGCCCATGTAACATTTGTGTGCCATTCTCTCTGACCCTAGAGCCCGATACTGGGAAATGAGTTGCAGCCCTAAGCCACAGCAGCAATATAAACTGCAACAGGAAATGCCCCAGCCACCCAGTAAAGAGGTCCTTTCCTCACCCAGCCATTGGAGGGAATGTGAACTTCAGCATAAGTGGTGGTCCATGACAGGAAGACGTTACCCAATGTAGGAGGAAGGGACATGAATGCAAGCCTAGGGACGATAATACAAATGTCTTATAGACCACAGACATGGCAAATCTTTCTTATAGACCACAGACAACAGGTGGGTGTTCGGTCCTCATTAGCTAATACCCGCCCTGGCTTTTCAACATTCTTCATTTTTGATGACCACTCTAGCTACTTCCTGCTGAAAAGCAGCATAGATAAGATTTGACGGATGAAAGTGCCTTGCATCTAATTGCAGACATTCCCTAGTACCAACTTGAATCCTCAGCCTTCATGGAGCCATTATTTTGGAGCTCTGGTGTATAGACTTAGCATCTTATTCTGTATTTCATAATGTGGTCAGTTAAGTCAGTTCAGTTAAAGGGTTGTCTCCTTTCAGAAGGCTGTCCTACCAGTGGGTTCTCAAAGTCAGGCCTGTCCTGTGCAGTTCAGTAGAAAATTAGCCAGATCTGCAAGGAAACCAGAGGAATTCAGGATCCAGCCTATTTTATAGGTAAACAGTCATTCAAGGATGATCAGGACTAGAATGTAGCTCCCATAAAGATGTGTTACGGAAACTTTTTTATTCCCTCTCTAAAATCACTCTGTCAAAGGTAGCCAAGTTAAGAGTTACATGTTTGTGGGGTGCCTGCATGGCTCAGTTCGTTGGGTGTCTGCCTTTGGCTCAGGTCATAATCCCAGGGTCCTGGGACTGAGCCCCACATTGGGTTCCCTGCTTGGCAGTTCCCTGCTTTGGTTCCCTTTTCTGTTCCCCCTGGTCATGCTGTCTCTCTGTCAAGTAAATAAAATTTAAAAAAAAATTTTTTTTGTTTGTAAAGCAAATCCAGTTTTAACAAACTTGGTCCAATTATTTACATATGTGCAGCAAGAGTAGTTATTGGCTGTATAGGTTCTTTTAAACCCACTTTGCTAAAGCATCTCATAAGGAATTTCAGATTGAGCCTATAACAGTTTTTCAAGGCTAAGAGCCAAGCCAAGTACTTGCCACCTTGACTTGCCTATGGATACCTGTAGAATTGGGTTACTTCCTTCTCAAGGTCCCTAAAATATCCTGAAGTTCTTGAGGCTGCCAGGTAATGACCCTCCTTACTCACCTGGTAGGGCTCCTGGGAGTCTTTGTAAGCAAGGTAAGACTGATTATTTCCACAGGGCTTCTTGGGCTCCATAACATCAACCGTAGTTCCTTCATGCTGTATGGTCATATTTGAGCCTATGCACGTCTCTCTCAAATAGGACATTCCAGGGGATCCCTGGGTAGCTCAGCGGTTTAGCACCTGCCTTTGGCCCGGGGCGCAATCCTGGAGTCCCAGGATCGAGTCCCACGTCGGGCTCCCGGCATGGAGCTTCTCCCTCCTCCTGTGTCCCTGCCTGTCTCTCTCTCTCTCTCTCTCTCTCTCTATATATATATATATATATGTCTATCATAAATAAATGAATCTTTAAAAAAAAAATAGGACATTCCAGTCAAACCCTTGGTAATATAACCAGTGTTTCCAATGGTGTCCTGTTCCAAGGAGAACAGAATCTTCTGGGGTTTATTCAAGTAACTTCAGTTGATTTCCCATTTTGTCATTGATGCAAGCTGCAGCCAAACCCTTCCGAATATGAAATTCCTTGTAATTCACAACTCACACCTGGCATTAAGGACCCCCCCAGGGCCTGTAGTTGTTCTACTACCGTTTTTTTAAGAAAGCCCCTTGTTGGGGGCGCCTGGCTAGCTCAGTTGGTAAAGCATGTGATTCTTGATCTTGAGGTTGTAAATTCAAGCCCCATGTTGAGTGTAGCGATTACTTAAAAGTAAGAAAAAGAAAAGAATGCCTCTTGTTGGTTAGCAACCCAATTGGCTTCCCTTTTTAACCAAGGCATATAGAGATCCTTTGTTTTTTTTTTTAAAGGTTTTTTATTTTTAAGATCTCTACACTCAACATGGGGCTTGAACTTACAGCCCCGAGATCTAGAATCACATGCTCTTCCAACTGAGCCAGCCAGGTGCCCCTTGAAGGTCTTAACATTCGCAGTAGATGGAGAATAAAAGATGTCCAAGCCTGTAATCCCTTCACTGAGAGAATGGGAAGGTTTGTATTTTATCAGTGACCACTTCAGCATTATTTTTGTCTTACTGACTAGATGATGCCCAGGAACTTGACTGACTGAATCAGACCTTGAATCTTGTCGGTATTTCCCTCCCATCCTAGTGACTAAGGACAAGTCAACACATGTTAACATCATCTACATAATGATAAAGCACCGTTGCCTCCAGCAGCATTCAACTAGGGAACCAGCAGCTGTATAGGTTCCCAATTTGTGTGACCCACGAGGAGAGGCTTCACTACTTAGCTACACAAGCTGAATTCACCGGTTGTAGTTAGACCCCGGTCCTGTAGGCCCCTCCCAATACACTGAGGAATGGGGGAAATATGCATGAGAAAACACTGGGGAGGAAGCCTGCTGATCTGTAGGTAGAGGCCAACTTGTCTGACCTTGATAACTTGACCTTCTCCCCCCAATTTTGAGGGGTTTCCATAGATCAGTGTGTAGTCAGCACATTGTTAGAGCAGGTACAGTCTGTTAGTGCGAGACCAGTAAATGGTTAATTCAGCCTGGGGCCTCTGCCCGGAGCCTCTTGATTGCATGCACTAGGGGACAACACTCGCCTGCCCCTCCTCTCTAGGGATGGGGGTTAGCAGAGGCAGCTGGTTGCTGACACACCTGGCGGTTTTGAACTTCCTTCAAGGGAGTAACTACTTTGCCTTAGGCAATGCCTTCCAGCCGCTCAGCAAGACTGAACTGGGTTGTATTTTCTCTTGGGGTCCCAGACAGCAGACCCTGCCACAGTTACTCACAAGCAGCCCAGATGGCCCCCTGTCCACCACTCTGTCGTGGGCAGGAGCCTCTGTTTTTCACCCTATTTCCCTTAGGAGGGATTCTTCAAGTTTTGCTTAAATCACCACGAAGCTACCAGAGAAATGGGCCGATCAAGCATTGCCGCGAGGACAGACCCAGGTCCTCCGCCACGGGGGCTGACTGGCAGATCCAGGGCTCCAGCCCAAGGAAGAGCATCATCCCCCCAGGCCTCTGAATGTTGGACGTAACCGGCACGTTGCATGACCAGTTCACGTGTAATTTCTCGTAGTTCTTCGACAGAGGCCAGGCTGTCTTAATGCCAGCACTTATCCAGTCAAATTAGCTAAGCGCCTGCGATGCTCACCAGTGCCAGAGGCATGGAATCCTCGTTGCAGGGCGGGTTGAGCAGTGACCAAGGCCTTTTTTTTTGACATAGGAAACCCATGTAACATGGTACTGTCCCCCCAATATCCCACAGTCTAACACCCAAGCTGCCATCCCCCTCCCCCTTCTGCTTCCTCCGCCTCTCAGGTAGCATACATGACAACTCCTTGGGCATTTTAACGCGTCTCCGCATTCACGCACTGGCCCGAAATGCTCCAGAGACCCGGCCATCTCTCCCCACGTGGCCATGGTTGGCCACCTTGGGACGTGGGGCCCCCCAGCCGGCCCCTCCCCCGCCCTCCCCAGAGACCACCTGCTCTCCCCCAGCACGGGCCTTGACCCAAGCTTGCTATGTCTACAGTATCTTGCTGACCACACCAATTGTTAAAAGGTGGAGGAGGGTCACTAACGTATCCTCCAGCCTCAGAAGGGACTTCTAGAAAACCGAAGCCAGCCACTGAGTTTTATGCAAGGTAATTTCTGCGGACAGGACGGCTGTGCAGAGCACTGGGCAGCTGTGCGCCACTGCTGCTCTCTGCGCCTCGCCCCCCACAGCCGTCCAGACCTTAACCCCCCTCCCAGGAGCATGCGGGGGAGGCCCTGGGGTGGTTACCTTCGGGGTGGCCCTGTGCCAGGGGCCGCAGACGGCGTCCGTGTCATTGGCACTCCTCCGCCGTCTTTCTCCTGTACATTCCTGGCACTGCTGTGTATCTGGTGCCTGTAGCAGAGAGGATACGTTTGGTCACCTTTGTTAAAAGCCTTTGGTCCTCTGGGGACATCATGCGTGTTTCCTCTGTCGAGGCCTTTGTTCTGCTGTCATCAAGCAGTTCCCTCAAAGCTGGAACTCAAGGAAAAAAACCCCTCTGTTTCTAAGTAGACTTGTTTGTTTTGTTTTGTTTTGTTTTGTTTTGTTTTTTGCAAGAAAAACTTTCTTAATCCTCTGGTAACCCTAAAACTTTGTTTTTGTTTTGTTTTTTTTTTTTCAAGAAAGACTTTCTTACTCCTTTGGTAACCCTAAAACTAAAGTTTACTTTATCGTTTCCAAGTTCCTGTTTTTTTCTCTCCAAGTCTCATTTCAAGAGTCTGCTTTTATTAACTGTTTAATAATAGCTTTCAGCATTATCCCATTGAGCCAGTGTGCACTGCCGTTTCAGCACCTCTGTCCGCGTGGTCGTTTGTCAGTGTGACAAATGAGATTATTCAGTGTGGTATCTTGTAAAATGATGGTTTTAAGTAATGGCCCATCTTTATTATGCTAAGTTTTTATAAATGTTGGTGACAGTTCTAACAATCAGAATTCATTTTAGGCTTTCGAACGTTAAAAATCCAAGTAAATATTATATAGTTTAAAAGATATATACATATCCACGATGGGTATTCAGCTGGTGTGTGCTGGTGGGGATACACCATGGAAGCACGTCCCTCCCACCGGTAATTAGCGGCTGCCCTGACCCTGAATGCCCTGCCCGCACCCCGAAGCCCGTCCTCCCGTCTCTCGAGGTTGATGTCTGGCACAGTGGAGGATCTGCAGAATCTTGGTCCACCACAACACGCTCTACCGACACAAATATTTTGAAAAACATTGTCTTTCCCATCTGAAAAAAAACAAAGCCATTTACAACATGATTCTATTAATACCTTGACTATTGGTAATTGAGATTTTCCCAGAGTATAAGGCAATACAAAGTCGCCCTCTGTTTTCCTTTCTGTTGCTTGTTCTAATTTGAAAAACCAAACCAAACCAAACCCCAGCTTCAGGGCAGTTAGGAAGGGCAGGAGAGGGCTGAGAGGACTGGATGTTCATGGCGGAGGCC
This sequence comes from Vulpes vulpes, assembly GCF_048418805.1. Classification (NCBI taxonomy): domain Eukaryota; kingdom Metazoa; phylum Chordata; class Mammalia; order Carnivora; family Canidae; genus Vulpes; species Vulpes vulpes. Next base: position 9,696,658 of record NC_132786.1, on the reverse strand, counting down.
GGCCTGGGGGACCCAACCAGGCAGGTCCACCAGCAGAGTGGTGCAGGGGCCGCGGTGCGGAGGGCCTTGTGGGGAACTGGCTCGAGCAGGGGATGTCAGATGTTCTGGGTCTACAGGTACCTGTGGAGATCAGACCAAGCTACTGGCCAGCAGGGCAGGGCTTAGGCTGAAAGCAGGGCACTCAGCCTCGCAGAACTGGGCTCTCGGTCAAGGGTCCAGCACGAGAAGGCCACACAGAAGCCAGAAGCTGGCACCAGCACCAGAATCTGCTCCGATACTGCTTCGGAAGAGTGGCTGTCAAGGGCACAAATCCGTGCGCTCCTGTCCCTGGATACCAATGTTACGGCTGTAACATTACATTCAACTCCAGTGGGCTTTGACCCTGGTCTCTGCTGGCTCCCGTGATGGGTTCCATGTGACCGCTCCAACTGTGGTTGGCACCTAAGCTTTGACAGCCAGATGGGGAGAAACCATTACATTTCGTATCTCAAAGAGCAAGGCACCTTTTCCCAGAAGCCTTGGGCACGCTTTCCCTCCCATCTCTGTGCCCCAGACTCGGTTGTGTTCCCATCTGGGAACTGAAGTGAGCAGAGCAGTGACATCCCCAACTGCATGAGGCCGGGGCTTCTGAACCAGACCCTGGCCAGGGGCCTGGGATCGCAAGGTTGGCAGGACTGGCTTAGGAGTATCAGGTGCCTCCCAAACTGTACCCCCCACTTGCTCCTGCTCCCAGACTGGGGTCACTGCCAGACCACACAGGTGCTGCACAGTGGAGGGGATAGGGGAGTGAAGTGGACGGGGGAGAGACAACCCCAGTCTCCGTAGCGATTCCTCTGCTTGAGCACCCACTGTGGGGTGGCAGCCAGACCAAGTGCAGAGACTAGACCCTGTTTTCTGCATCCTCCCATGAGCCTGGTAGAGACACAGCCGATGTTCAAGAAATGTGGAATGAAAGAAGTGCCTCATTAATCACAATTTCGGTGGATTCAGACATCCCTTAATCCGTATCACCACACCCATTGTACATGGTAGGAAACCCAGCCATGCGGAGTGACTAACCAGAGTCACAACAGGGTCTGCCTTTGGCCCAGGTCATGATCCTAGGGTCCTGGGATCAAGTCCCACATCGGCCTCCCCGCAGGGAGCCTGCTTCTCTCTCTCTGCCTCTCATGAATAAATAAATAAAATCCTAAAACAGAACAAAACCCCCCCGACTCTTGAGCTTCACTCAGTACTTGATCGCAGGGTTGTGAGTTCAAGCCCCATGTCGGGCTCCATGCTGGGTGTGGAGCCTACATAAAAAAAAAAAAAAGTCACAACAAAGTGTATACCTTTTTGTTAGTGAGCCCAAGGCTCTAACTGGCCTAACTTTATGACAGGTATGTCCTGGGCTAGGAGAGGCAAGAGGGGACGAACAGACAGCCCAAGAGGGAGCAAAGGAGGCCCAATGCCCAATCCAATGCAGGTGGAATGACGTGCAGCACTGTGTATGGTACTGCACTGTTTCTAAAGCGCTTTTCAAAGTCTCATAGTCTTACCCTACTTTTACCCTGCCTGTAGCTGAGAAGAACAGATGACAAGCCCATATGTGTCCAAACTGGGATACATAAATTTAGTCCCCGGAATTTTTTGAGAAAGTTTTGGTCCAGTTACTGAAATCAGTGTTAAAAATCTATCAAGTGATAAATAAAGAAGTTCCCAGGGTCGGGGCACCGGGGTGGTTCAGTCAGTTAAGCCTTCGGCTCAGGTCACGATCCTGGGGTCCTGGGATTGAGCTCCGCATCGGGCTCCCTGCATGGAGCCTGCTTCTCCCTCTGCCTCTGCTGCCCCCGCCGCTTGTGTTTTCTCTCTCTCTCAAATAAATAAAATCTTAAAAAATTAAGTACCCAGTGTCACATTCCTGTCAAAAATGTATTTATACTGAGCCTAACTCCCGCAGCTTACAGGAAATGAAAGAAATCCAGAATATCTGTCACTCTACGAGACACCTGGCTTTGTCCATTCAAAAAGTCAGTGTTGCAGAAAATAAGTTCTAGGTTTAAAGAGATGAAAGGGACCAATAACAGTGCGAGACCCTGACTGGATCTTTGTTTAAAATACCTTAGTCAGGGGCAGCCCAGGTGGCTGAGTGGTTTAGTGCTGCCTTCAGTCCAGGGCATTATCCTGGAGACCCGGGATCGGGTCCCACGTCGGGCTCCCTGCATGGAGCCTGCTTCTCCCTCTGCTTGTGTCTCTGCCTCTCTCTCTCTCTGTGCCTCTCATGAGTAAATAAATACAGTTTTTAAAATAAATAAAATAAAATAAAATAAAATAAAATAAAATAAATAAAATAAAATAATAAAATAAAATAAAATAAAATAAAATAAAATAAAATAAAAAAATAAAATAAAATACCTTAGTGTGGGGGGCGGTGCTCTTGGGTGGCTCAGCGGTTGAGTGTCTGCCTTTGGCTCAGGGTGTGATCCCAGGGTCCTGGGATCAACTCCCACATCTGGCTCCCCTCGGCCTGCTTCTCCCTCTGCCCTATATCTCTGCCTTTCTCTGTGTCTCATGAATAAAAAATAAAATATTAAAAGAAAAAAAAAGGCCAATGTAATTGATAGACTTGTGGTATCATTGTAGTGCACTGAAACTAATGTAATATGTGTATCAGTGACACTAGACTGAAAAAAAAGTGAAGTAGAAACCACACTGAGGGGGTAGCCCGGGTGGCTCGGCAGTTTGGCGGCTGCTTTCACTCTGAGGTGTGATCCTGGGATCGAGTCCCACCTCGGGCTCCCTGCATGGAGCCTGCTTCTCCCTCTGCCTGTGTTTCTGCCTCTCTCTCTCATTAATAAAAATCTTTTTTTTAAATTATTTATTTATTTATTCATGATAGACATTGAGAGAGAGAGAGGCAGAGACACAGGCAGAGGGAGAAGCAGGATCCATGCAGGGAGCCCAATTTGGGACTCAATCTGGGGTCTCCAGGATCGTGCCCTGGGCCGAAGGCAGGCGCTAAACCGCTGAGCCACCCAGGGATCCCCAATAAAAAAAAAAAAAAACACACACACTGAGCTAGCCATGCACACACCGACGAGAACGGCCACCCAGAAGACTGGCAACGTCAGGGTAGGAAGGTGTGGAGCAGCGGGAACTCTTGTGGTGTGCTGGTGTGGGGATTACAGGACGGTAGGCAAAACCTACCTCCAAAGGCTTGGATTCCCATGTTCATAGTAGCTGGATTCACAACGGCCCAAACCTGGAGATGACCGTTAGATCGCCAGCTGGGGTAAAGCTAAACTGGGCTACACCGCAGGCAGGCAGCTCGGCTCTGAGCAGCAAGCCGGCAAGCGGCAGCAGGCACAAGGACGATGTACGAGGCGCCCCGGCACATGAAATCCTAGAACAAGCTAAACTTATCTAGAGGGGCACCTGGGGTGGCTCAATCAGTTAAGCTTCTGCCTTCAGCTCAGGTCATGATCCCAGGGTCCTGGGATCAAGCCCCATGTCAGGCTCCCTGCTCAGTGGGGAGTCTGCTGCTTCTACCATCACCTCGCTTGTGTTCTCTTTCTCTCTCAAAAAATTAAATCTTAAAAAAATAAAATAAACTTACCTATAGAGAGAGAACACAGATTTACCTGGGGCTGGAGGTCAGAGAGGATCAGCTGCAAAGGGACAGCAGGGAACTTTCTGGGGCTTGGGGAACATGTCCCATATTGTGTGTGGCCCTGATGACACGCATAACTACATTTGTCAGAAGGTCCTCTTGAGACAGGTACATTTTCCTTTGGGTAAATTATATCTCAATAAAGTGCATTTAAAATATATTTACGTGGGATCTCTGGATGGCTCAGCGGTTGAGTGTCTTCTTCGGCTCAGGTCATGATCCCAGGGTCCTGGGATCGAGTCCCACGTTGGGCTCCCTGCAGGGAGCCTGCTTCTCCCTCCGCCTGTGTCTCTGCCTCTCTATGTGTCTCTCATGAATAAATCTTTAAAAAAAAATAAAATATATTTACTTTTTTTTTTCCCTTCCATGGGCTCTTTTAGACAGGGTTTCTCAAAATGTGGTTTCTGGACCCTCTGCATCAGCATCACCAGGAAAGCTGGTAAAAATCAGCAGCTCAGGCCTGGGTGGAAGAGTCATGTGCACCTGCCGCAGGTGGCTCCTGCACCATGGAAGGGACCTGCCGGTGCCACCAGCCAGTGCTGGCAGTGCCATGGTGACGTGTGGATGTCACACGCGAGCAGCGGGCAGTCCCGGGGGGAGGAGAGACTAGAGCAATTACTCAGAGGAATTCTGTGCAGACCGACCGCACTGTAGCCTCCCCAGCTCCTGCTTCGTAGAAAGGGCAAGATGCCCCTTAGCGAAGGGGGTGTGCACAGGCTGTGAGAAGGGGCGGCCCAGGCTCACCTTGAAGCCTGCAATTCTCAAGCTGGGCTGCGCATCGGAATCTTGTGGACCTTTTAAAAAGTCTAATCCTTTATTTTTTTTTAAGATTTTATTTATTTGACAGAGAGAGAGAGAGAGAGAGAGAGAGCGCCAACAAGCAGGGGGAACAGCAGAGGGAGAGGGAGAAGCAGGCTCCCTGCTGAGCAGGGCTCGATCCCAGGACCCCAGGATCCTGCCCTGACCTGAAGGCAGATGCTCAACCGCTGCACCACCCCGGCGCCCCTTAATTCCTCTTTTAATCCTAGTAGTACATAAATACGGGTTCTTAAACACACGCGCATGTGGCTTTAGTAATACTAGTGTACACAGGATTAAACAAGTTTGGTCCCTCAGTGATCTAACTCCTGCTCCTTGGAGACACTGAGGTTTTTTATTTTTTTATTTTTCTTTATTAAGATTTTTATTCATTCATGAGAGACACACACACAGAGAGGCAGAGACACAGGCAGAGGGAGAAGCAGGCTCCGTGCAGGGAGCCCGATGTGGGACTCGATCCGGGTCTCCAGGGTCAGGCCCGGGGCTGAGGGCGGCGCTAACCCGCAGGGCCACCGGACTGCCCCGCTTCCGTATTTCTAAATAACATGCTGGCACTGCTGTTTCTTGCCCGGCCCCCCAGGACAGGGCTGGGGCTTCCCAGGGCCGCACATCGGAAGTTCCCGGCTCTTCCCCTTCCTCGCCACGTGATGCTGACCCACTCTGGGCTTCGGGGTGCACCAGCCCCTCACCGCGGCCGCCCGTGTCTTTCTACCTGCACAGGTGCTCCCCAGGGTCCCTGGCCCAGCCGCACACGGCCGGAGGCCTCCCGCGGGGGGAGGGGCCGCTGTCCCGCTTGCCGTGCCCGGGCTCGGCCCGTCCTGCCGGCGCAGCGCCGCGCGGGGTGCCGGGCGCCCAGGCCAGGTGCGGGGTGCAGCCCCGGGCGGTCACCGGGAGGGGCCGGGGCGAAAGCAGCCCTCCGGGTCACCCCGCGGCCACCCCGTCTGGCCTGGGGGCCCTGCCTGTGGGCAGAAGAGCTGCCTCCAGCCTCCCACGCTTTTTTTTTTTTTTTTTAAGATTTTATTTATTCATGAGAGACACAGGCAGAGGGAGAAGCAGGCCTCGACCCCGGGGCTCCAGGCTCAGGCCCTAAACCGGGGGGCCCCCTGGATCCCCACCTCCCACGCTTCTGATTTCCTTTGTTGCTGCAGCTCCCTGGGCTTCCCCTGCCTGGGCAGGGCCCCCCTCCGCATCTTCCCAGCTTCCAGCCTCAGCGGCTCAGAAGCCCCCCAGCACCGCCCTCACCCCCCGGGGGGCACCTCGCATTTGCTGTCCCCCAGACACTGCTGGGATGTTGTCGCTGCCGCCCCAGGCGAAGCCTCACTCCCTGTGATCATGACAGCCAGGGGGCAGCACCCGTGGGTGCTGGGGTCTCCTGGGCCCCTGAGGCCAGGGGCTTGCATGGGTGACTAAGCAGGTGACGCAGAGGATAGGAAACGGCCACTTTAATGAGGGAGAAACATCGGCTCAAAATGCTAAGAAACCATCCCCGGGTAACTCAACAAATCTGCCTCAGAAGCTGGACACTGAGCTCAGGGCCTGGAAAGCCGCCCTGCCCTTGGACGTGACCTGCCCGCGTCAGGACCGGCTCCCCCAGGCGCCGGGCAGGGAGACCTGGAAGCCTGGGTCCAGCAAGAGGCCGCCCCAGCCGGCCAGCTGGCTGCCCCCGGGCGCCGGCCCCCAGGTCACTTGGCCCCCTTGGCACAGACCCACGGTCTTGGCGAGGCGCAGTCCAGGGCCACGAGCTTGCCCTCCTCCAGGCCTCCACACTGGGGATCCAGCCGGTCCTCATCATCCTCCGGGAGTCTGCGAGGGTGAGAAGAGGGGACGGGGCTCAGGATGACAGAGCCTGCTGGCCGCGTGGACGCTGCACGGGGCCGGGGGAGTCTGGAGAGGGCTCTGGGGCCGGGGCAGTGGTCACGAGGATGCCTATAGCTCAAGGGCACCACTCCAACGCCTCTGTGCAGCTCCCCTTATCTACGGAGCAGGGTGACAATCCTGCTTGGGTGGACACTCTGTGCCCAAACAGGGATGGGGTGACTGAGACTAAACGAAACTAAGGCCCCAAGCCAGGTGGGGTGAGAAGGGTAGGCTGTCTCCCAAGAGATACCCGAGGCTGGTGGGGGAACACATGGAGGATCACATCAACAGTGGGGCAGGTGTCCGCAGAGGGAAAGGCCTCCATCCCTTCTTTGGCATCTGCTGTGATGTCAGTCTGGTCATACCAGAGCCCGAGGGGCCACCCACCCAAGCCCACAGTCACTCACAGCTGGGGCGATACTGGGGCCCCGTCGATCCAGTGCCAGCCGTGGCGGCCTCGCCGGGCTCCCACCCAGGAGTGCTTGCTGACTGGGTATCTGCTCAGGAAGTCCTGAAGGAGAAAAGCAGCTGGTCACCCCTCCTCCCACCTGGGGCTGTGTTGTCCCCCTCTCTGCCCTGCGTCCAGCAAGTTCCCAGCTCACACGCCAGGGAACTGCCTGCGCTCAACCCAGCTCTACCAGCACACCGGGAATTGGAAAGCCTTATCGGCTGCTTGCTGGGTGCCAGACACGATGCTCGGGCCTGGGGACCGGGGTGATCCCATCTCAGCCTCGAGGGAGACAGCTTGTTAACGCCGGTCCCCACCGAGCAGCGTGTGATGGGTACTGCGTGGACAGAGACGAGGGGAGAAAGCGCACTGGGTAAGCCGATAGCCAACAGCCTGCCTGGGCCGGAGGCGAGGGGCAGGGCTGCAGACGTGGCCTGAGCAGAGGGTCAGCAGTGCACTTGCCAGTTACAGCACAGTATTAGGCCTTTTCTTTATTTATTTTTTTAAGATTTTATTTATTCACAAGAGACAAAGAGGCAGAGACACAGGCAGAGGGAGAAGCAGGCTCCATGCAGGAAGCCCGATGCAGAACTCGACTCCAGGACCCTGGGATCACGCCCTGGGCCAAAGGCAGACGCTCAACCACTGAGTCACCCAGGTGCCCAATATTAGACCATTAAAAAAAAAAAAAAAGAAAAGAAAAAGACAAGTATGGAGACCGTGGAGCAGTAAGAGGAACATTATGGCACATAAATGGTTACAGCCAATAAAAACGCTGAACCAGAGTTGTGGCATGATTACAGTGACGACAAAATGTGCTCGCACAAGAATGTGGACACACATGGAACAAAAACCAAAAAGTATGTGAGAGAGCTGCTAGAGATGACCTTTCTCTTAAATATTTGTCCTTGACATCATCTTGTTTTTAGCAACAAGTTAAAGCAGAAAACGGTATTTAAAAATGTTTAACTTGTAAAAAGATGAGTTGTGGGGCAGCGAAGCTGGGGCAGTTCCAGACCGCGACTTGCTGCCACAGCACAGGAGCCCTAACATCCTGGCTACCACTTGGACGAGTGATGCTGCTTTGGAGAATAAACCCAAGAACATAAAGGGGAGAAAATGAACTTACCCCAAGATAACACAGTGTTATCTAGAAAGAAAAAATGGAAACCACCCAAATGCTCAGGCCTCGAACTAACTGGGCAAATTACAAGATAGCAACACGACGGGAAGTCACATTGCTGATAAAGACGCCAAGCGGCATGTCGGTGAGGATGCGGAGAGAGGGGAACCCTCGTGCACTGTGGGTGGGAATGCAGGCTGGTGCGGCCGCCCTGGAACACAGTGTGGAGGGGCCTCACGGAGTTAGAAATAGAGCTACCCTATGAGCCAGCAATGACACTCCTGGGTGTTTACCCCAAAGATACAGATGCAGTGAAATGCTGGGACACCTGCACCCCAGTGTTTGTCAGCAATGTCCACTGTAGCCAACTCTGGAAAGAGCCCAGATGTCCATTGACAGATGAAAAGATAAAGATGTGGTCTGTATATACAATGGAATATTACTCAGCCATTCAAAAAAAAAAAAAAAAAGAAAGAAATCTTGCCATTTACAATGACGTGGATGGAACCAGAGGGCATTATGCTAAGCAAAGTCAGTCAGTTAAAGAAAGACAATTATTATATGATTTCACTTCCATGTGGGAGTTAAGAAACAAAACAGGATCACAGGGGAAGAGAGGAAGAAATAAAACCAAGATGAAACCAGAGAGGGAGACAAACCGTAAGAGACTCTTAATCATAGGAAACAGTTGCTTGGGGGGGGGCGGGGGGTGGTTGGGGTAACTGAGTGATGGGCATTGAGGGCACGTGATGTGATGAGCACTGGGTGTTATGTGCAACTGATGAATCACTGAACTCCACTTCTGAAACCAGTAATACATTATATGTTAATTGAATTTAAATTTAAAAAATTTTTTAAAAGGTTTAAACAAAAGATTCCAAGTAACGTAGAAAATATAAGAAAGTGTAAATAGATAATTACACTGAGTGAAGAAAAACGATCACACCAGCAAGTACACGTTGCTCACAACATCCAGAAGCCTCTATTCATGAGAAAGTTAGAAGTACGCCGGCCTAAGGGAGTTCAATGCACGCCCAGCTTTTCCCTAGAAAGCTGAGAAAGCCAAACCTCTAATATCTGTCCCTGGTTATCAGAAAGGAAGCACAAGTAATGATGGTCCCCTTGGTGCCACTCCTCACCGTCCCTTGGGTCTCCGTGTCAAGGTCCCTTCCTGCGGGGACACAGTGCTGACCCGTCTAGGGTGAGCTCCCCCCGCACCCCCGGGGCCGTGGCCACCCTTGGGAGCTTGTGCACGAAGCCCATGGCCTGTCCCTCTCCCGAATGGGGCAGTGACCGAGGTGAGGCTGGGGCGTCCTGTGCACCACGGCGGTGACAGCCCTTTGCACAGCCAGCCAGTGCCCCGCAGCGGCCCCCTGCTCCCCACCAGGACCCAGTGAGCGCTCAGGCCAAGTGCGGGTCCCATGTCCCGTCCTCAAGGGGCCACCAGCCAGGGAGCAGCAGAGGGAGACCCAGGAACCTCGGGCCGGGGGGCTGCTGAGCTCACCCCTTCCCAAAGGCCGGAGGGCAGGCCGAGCGCGGAGGCGGAGGCGGGGCCCCGCGAGCAGGGCTGTGCAGGGGGCCTGGGGGAGGCCGAGGGCCGGCGGCGGCAGGGTGGGCCAGCCCTGGGCAGGGGCTGCAGCAGAGCTGGGCGCCTGCCAGCAGCACCCTCCGCCTGGGAGCCCTGTTGCCTATAAAGGAAGGCAGAGCAGGGTCCGGGGCTTCTCCCTGGCCGGGCCACCCCGTATTCAAACCCCGGGTCTGGGCGGCCTTAGGCCAGCACCCAGGCTTTCCTCCAAGACAGGGCATGTCGGCTAGGAGGCCTGAGAGGGTGTGTAGAAAGCCAAGGGCCTGGGGTCCACGCTCAGTAGTGGGCACCCGCTGCTCTGGGCCAGGGGCTGTGCACACACAGACGTGCCCAGCCTTGCCAAGGGGTCCTGCCTTCCAGCCATCTGTCCATCCTGGCCCCAGGCCGCCTGGCTGTCCCCCCCACCTCCAGGCCCACTGATGGGAGGCATGGCCTGTCCCTGCCCACTCGCTCCTTCCACCCTCTTTCCTCCGACTCCATGGACTTACTCTCACGGCTGGCAGAAATGACGGCGTGGGAAAAGCATCATCCAGAGACCTAAATTCTAGAAATCTGTGAGTCATTTAGGGTTCCAAGAACTGCTCTGTCGTGATGCCACTGATGTCCCAGGCCATGAGAAGAATGTACTTAAAATCTCAAGTGGAGGGAAATTATCTGCTCTGCCTTCAAACATTTCTTTTTTAAAAATTGTAGTAGGGATCCCTGGGTGGCGCAGCGGTTTGGCGCCTGCCTTTGGCCCAGGGCGCGATCCTGGAGACCCGGGATCGAATCCCACGTCGGGCTCCCGGTGCATGGAGCCTGCTTCTCCCTCCGCCTGTGTCTCTGCCTCTCTCTCTCTCTCTCTCTCTCTGTGACTATCATAAATAAATAAAAAAAAAATAAATAAATAAATAAAAATAAAAATTGTAGTAAAAAAAAAATTGTGGTAAAATACCTATCATGGAATTCAGCACTTTAACCATTCTTAGGGGTACGGGTTGGTGGCATCAGGGCCAGCCACACTGTTGTGCGCCCATCACTGCTGCTGCCTCCAGAACCCTTCCATCTGCTCAGACAGAAACCTCATGTGCACCCACCACTCCTGCGACCCCCGAGCATCCCTGCTTTCTGCCTTCATACGCTTCTACCTTAATATTTAAATGGCCAAGTTAATTTTCTTAATCCTATGATGAGCATTTCTTCGTGCTTTTTCCACCTTTCTGCAGTCGACATGTGTGGCTTCCAGTGTATGACACTTACGGTGGCTTCTTGCTCCCTGCACCCTTGAAAACACAGCTGTTCTGGAACCAGTGGAGGGAGTCTGATGACACAGACAGCACTTAAAGGTTCTCGCTTTCTCTAACCCTGAGCAAAACCAGCTCTTGGGGGGAATGAGACCTGCTCCTCCGAGGGCTGTGCATACCACTGGCACTGTGGTTTGTCCCTGGGAGTGTGTGTCCCAGCTCCCTCGGCCAGCCTGTCCTCAGCTGCTCCTCCCCACCCCCACCCCAGTGCCTCCTGGAGTGTCTGGCTCTCTTCCAGAGCTTGGAAGGATTCCAGAGTTCTACAGTCATCCTTTTTTTTTTTTTTTTAATTTTTATTTATTTATGATAGTCGCACAGAGAGAGAGAGAGAGAGAGAGGCAGAGACACAGGCAGAGGGAGAAGCAGGCTCCATGCACCGGGAGCCCGATGTGGGACTCGATCCCGGGTCTCCAGGATCGTGCCCTGGGCCAAAGGCAGGCGCCAAACCGCTGCGCCACCCAGGGATCCCCTCTACAGTCATCCTATTCCAGATTTTAACTGCCCAGGACTCAAATCTTCACCTTGATCTTTTTGCAAGGAGCTTACCCAGTTTTCTATATACTTACTTAAGTTCCAAATAATTGATCCTGTAATGCTTAGTTTTAAAGGAATTCTTCATCTCAAGCTTGCAGTTTGGATAGTTTAAGCCCATCACCCCCTTGGAGGACCCACCAGCCCACAGGGAGGTTTTTGCTCCGAGGGCTGAGGTCATTCTGGACTGAACCTGTGTACTTAGAGGCTAGAGGGCAGGGACAGGCTTTCTGAGGACACTTGCTGTGCTCAGTGGGTCCCTGCCAAGTTCGGCAACCCCCCAGCTCCCCTGCTGTCTAGGGACCCACCTCCCTTCCCATTCCCACTGGCCTTCACTTTGCAGATGCAACCAGGGGCCTGGTAAGGTTCCCCAGCCCTGCCCATTCTTAACTGGCAAACAAACAAACTTGGGGCCCTAGCAAAACCCTATATACTGATCTTCCTCAGGCTACCATCCCCCTGGCATTTCCTCCCAATTATACACAGCACACATTTACAGAACATTTAGCACATTAAAAGAAATTAAAACAAAGAAAAAAATCACTCATAATCTTGGCCCCAGTGGTAACCAGGATTAGAATAATTAATATACATATTTCCTTTCCATGTGTTTTCTTTGCATGTATATTTTTACCATACTGAAATTGCAGATTTGATGTTTTTCAATCTACATCATAACTTTTTCATTTCCCCATGTTTTCTGAAACATAAGTGCTATTCCTGTTAATAAAATAAGCCACTGTAAACATTTTCTCCAGCACAGGTTTATATCCACCACCAGGGAACTCTCCCAGAAAGAAAAAGGCAGGAACCTCCTTCCCTACTGTACGGTGTAGAATAGCTTTGGGGTCAGGACTGAGCAAGAGCAGTCCAAGAAAACAGACATAAGAAATCCTAAGTAAAAATATTAACAAGTCAAATCCAGAAGTACTGGGGGAATAAAAAAATCATGGCTCGGTTAACTATTACAGGAGACCTAGAATAAAAAAATAAAATCAATGTAATTCACATAAAGAGGAGTAAACAAAAAGGTATTCTCAGTAGACATACAAAAAAGCATCCAGTGAAATTAAACTTATTCATATTTAAAACTCTTAATAAAATAGTAATAGAAAGGAATTTCTTTTTTTTTTTTTAAGATTTTATGTATTTACTCATGAGAGACACACACACATACACAGAGGCAGAGACACAGGCAGAGGGAGAAGCAGGCTCCATGCAGGGAGCCCGACACAGGACTCGATCCCGGGACTCCAGGATCACACCCTGGGCCAAAGGTGGCGCTAAACCGCTGAGCCACCTGGGCTGTCCAGGAGTTTCTTTAAATGATCACAAAGGGGAAAATAAAACACAAGAATGGGAGAAGATGACAGCATATGAGTAATGTCAACAAAACTTTGGTAGCCAGACAACTGTAATCTGCTGAGCAGATCCAAGAAAGCTCGGTGGTTTTTCAAGGAAAAGGTAGAGAGGAAGCCAAGAAAGATGCCAGTTGGAATTGCAAAGCCCCCAAATGCTCACATATTAGAGGAAAGAGGTCCTTTTGGAGGTCAAGGTACAGGGAAAGGGCCTGGAAAGACAGCTCTGGTTAAAAGTCTATAAAGGGAGTAATTAAGTCCTCTGCTCCCCCTGCCCACAAAATCCACTCATGCCTCCCATACAGCCAGGGCACAGTAAACTTTGAGAGAAACCATAGGGGGCTGGGGAATCCAGAGCACCAGGTTTGGCTGAGGGTTAGAGGTACTCACACTAAAAAGGGGGAGGAATTAAGTGCTTCCTCCTTACAACTGAAATCTTGGCTCTCTTTCCTCACAGCTCCTGGAATGCTGACATCTTAGCATCACTTAAAAGAAAAAAAAATTGAGCCCCAGCTATTCCTCCATTGCAAAGCCTGCCTCTAAGAAAGCCCAATGCATTCCCTCACCTCCACCTGGACACCCCCGACATAGAGCTTCCAATCTGTTCTTTAGTGTCTTCCTCTTGATTATGACAGCTAAGGATCATCAGATATTTTAGGAAATTTTCTAACACGAAAAGACAAAAAAACCCACCCCACAACAACCCAATACATAGAATGAAAGGTAACTGCAGAAAAAACAGACATAATACAGAACGAATACAGAACGAATACAGAAATACAGAACAAATTTCAAAAACAAAGTTAGATAAAGTACTATCTATAAGGAGATGAGAGAGGATATCGCATCCTTGAATCGAACAGGGCACCAGAAACAAGGAACATCTGAAGAACCCAGAAGACTTCTCAAAATTACAAACAACGCAGAAGAAAAGGAAAAGGACTGACAAAGGGATATGACTATTCAATATCAGAACAGAGGGGGAACAGAAGTGAAGGCCCTAAATGTGGGGGTGGGGGGCTAAGGAGGGAAAGGTCACATACAAAGGATCGGGGGATCAGACTTATTAAATGGTAAGATTGAATGCTGGAAAGTAATGGAACGAATCTGGCACAATTCTTGGGGAAAACTATTTCCACCCCAGAATTCTATACCCAGCCAAACTATCAGTCAAAAGAGCCTAGAATAAGAGTATCTTCAGATATGACAGGTCTCAAGAAATTTACCAGGCATGTGCTTTTTTTCTAGGAAACTTACAGTGTATGTGCTCCACCAAGAAAAGGCTATAAACCAAGAAAAAGTCTTAAGGTGTAGGAAATGGGCATCCCACACAGGAAAGAGGCAAAAACATACCAAGGATGGAGATGAGATTCCAAGCCGACAGCTGTGTAGAAGGCCTAGTTAGAAACCAGTCCTGACTGGAGCCAAGAAAGGAGGACTCCAGGAGGCTGTCTAGCCAGCTACCTGACATGTTTTCTGTGGTTTTCTTGGTAATTTTAGGTCCAGGCTGCCTGGCCCACCTTGACCTTCAGATCACATCTTCCTGTCATGTGCCCTGAGCACCACACACCTCTCCACAGGACAGATCAATATCATGATTGAACACCTATTTCTATGATTTCTTTATTTTTCTCTTTCTCTTTCTCTTTCTTTCTTTCTTTCTTTGTTTTTCTTTCTTTCTTTCTGACTTGATTCTTTGTCTGACAGAGAAAGAGAAAGCGCACAAGCACGAGGAGAGGCAGAAGGGGGCTCGATCCCACGACCCTGAGATCATGACCTGATCATGAACCAAAGGCAGACGCTTTACCGACTGAGCCCTTCAGCCAGGTGCCCCTCTCTGGTTTCTTGCTTAACATCTGCCTCACTCACTGCTCTGTGAGCCGTGTGAGATGTAGGCTGGGGGATCTGGATCATCGCTGAATCCCCAGTGCCAAGCACCGCGTAGGTGCTCGATAACTATTTATGGAACCACTGACTGAGGGATTGCTCCCTGTTTACTGTGTGGCCACAGGCTGGGTGGGAGCATCCCTGCTCCCATCTGCCCAGCACCACCTCTACTGCTTAGAATGAAGAGGAAGTTGAAGACCTTGGAGCCCTGATGTCCCGTCTTCCTGCATGTTGCTTTGTTTCCCCAGGCCTGGGTGATTTTTTCTGTAATGCCGAGTTGGACTAGATCTTCGCTAGGAATCTGTGCTCTATACCGATACCTCCATCCTCCCCCTGCCCACTGCCCCCTCCTCACCTGGGTGTGGCTCAGCAGTGGGAGGGTAGCATGGTGAGTCGAGCAGAAGGCCTGGCTAGCCTCCCAGGCCTGAGCTTCGGTGGAGAGGTAGTAGCAGTGCTCCTCAGACCACATCCAGCCCTGGGGGCACGGCTGGCACCTGGCCCCTGCAAGCACACAGACCACTCTGAAGAGCCGAACGTAGGCATGTTAAAAAAAAAAAAATCAAAATCTGACTACCGTATTGAGTGAGGGGGCAAATCTGGAGCATGGGGCTGGCAAGCCACGGGATGGCAAGCAGGGTGGGCAGAGCCCTGGGCAGGCTGTAGAGCCTGTGCAGTGCACCAAGGCCCCCGCCCCCGGGGAGGCCGCTGTCAACCTCTGCTTGTCAGGGCACTGGGCCATGTCCGGGGGAGACAGGAGCTCTCTCTCCTTCTCTTTGCTCACCGAGCCCCATGTCTTCATGTTACATCTGTCCAGTGGGGATGTCTTTTTCTAATTGTCACCAAGCCGCTATAAGGACTAGATGCCCTGGTGGTAGACAGAGGAGGACAGGAGAGGAGGCACCATACCTGCTCTAGAAGCCAGAGCCACAATGGCGACTGCGGACACGGCCAGAAACACAGCCATGACCGCCAGGGCCCAGCGCAGGGACTTCATGTACATAGGCAGCCCTGGGGGAGGGGACAACCAGGAGAGACAGGTTAGAGGGAGCCAGTCCCAACCACACCCAACTCAGAACCATGGTGGCCCATACACCAGCACCCCCCCACCCCCAGCCCAAGACACCATGAAAATCTACTCAATTCAGGCTAGACCTTCCTATTTGGGAGAAAAATGCTAGGAGATACTCAGCTTTTCAAATAACCAGAAGACCTGGGAGTCTGTTTCGAGAAAAAGAAAAAACAATTGGTTGACAACCATCTGCTGAGCACTTGACATGCAGCAGACACAAGGAACAAACACCACCCAGGACAGGGCAAGGCCTCTGAACTCAAAACGGTGCCAGGAGATGAAGTTCCAAACAAGAGAGGATTGCAGGTCCAGTTTTTTTTTTTTTTCACGTTTTCGTTTTTATTTTTATTTTATTTTATTTTTTATTTATGATAGTCACAGAGAGAGAGAGAGGCAGAGACATAGGCAGAGGGAGAAGCAGGCTCCATGCACCGGGAGCCTGACGTGGGATTCGATCCTGGGTCTCCAGGATCGCGCCCTGGGCCAAAGGCAGGCGTCAAACCGCTGCGCCACCCAGGGATCCCTGCAGGTCCAGTTTAAACTTCCACAGACCTGGGTTCAAGTCTTTTTTTTTTTTTTTTTTTTTTTGGGTTCAAGTCTTGACTCGATGGGGGCCTCCCCACACACGTTTTGGTGTTTGCCCTTTTTTTTAAAAAAAAAGATTTTATTAATTTATTCATGAGAGGCAGAGAGAGATTGAGAGAGAGACAGGCAGAGGGAGAAGCAGGCTCCATGCAGGGAGCCTGATGTGGGACTCGATCCCAGGTCTCCAGGATTGGGCCCTTGGCTGAAGGTGGCGCTAAACCGCTGAGCCACCTGGGCTGCCCTGGTGTTTGCCCCTTTTGACAGTGCAATCACCTGCCTCTTCTATCTCTCCAGATCACGGGGGGGGGGGGGGGGGGGGGGGGGGGGGGGGCGGCCACTGTACATAGGCATCTGGCCAGGCGGGCTTTGCAGGTGGCAGAGCAGTAGACAGATGGCAGTCACTAGCCGCTCAAGGGCCCAGGGACCAGAGAGCTGGAATGAGGCTGCAGAGAGGAAAGGATCTCCAGAGACAGGCAGGAGGAAAGGCGCTGGCGAAGGCTCCGAGAGAGAACATACTCGAATGCCAGATGCTGCTCTAGTGACGGAGTGAGGAACCAGGAAGCCCAGAGGCGAGAACAAGGAGAAGAAAACACAGTAAATGGTTAATCCCGGCCATCGGCAGTTCTAAGCAGCTACCCACCCGGAAACATCTAAGGGAACCGAGCGCTCCTGAATTTGATCTCTGCCAGGACACAGAAGCATGAAATCAATTAATGCAAGAGGAAGTCTATTTATTTACTTTTTTTAAAAAAGAATTTAAACTTATTTGAGAGAGAGAGAGAGAGAGAGAGAGCAGAGCACAAGCAGGGGGAGCGGCAGGCAGAGAAAGGGAGAAGCAGGCTCCCTGCTGAGCAGGGATTTTTTTTTTTCCCCCTATGCAGGGCTCAATCCCAGGGCCCCAGGATCTTGACCTGGCCCAAGGCAGATGCTTAACTGACAGCCACCCAGGCGCCCCAAGGCCTCTCTTTAGATTCAGGTACAATTTAAATTTCCCAGACACTTGGCTGCCAGGGCATGTAGGACCCACATCTCAGGGATGAGGGCTGCGTATGCCACATATCCAGCGGAAGGGTCCCTAGAACTCAATCATCATAGTTTTGCCAAAGCCTGAAACAGCAGAAGTTACTTCTCCAGCAAACACTTTATTATTTTGAAAAGATTAATTCCATTCTTAAAACCACATGCATATTCATATATACCTTCACATGAATACATACAACACACACATCAAGAGAGCTGGGACACATTTCCAAGGTTTTTCATAAAACATGTTTTCAATCATAACTCAACTTTCAAAGCATAGGCACTTCTGAAGTCCCTGATTTCCCATTTTCATTAAAAAAAACCACTTGCTTCAAAGACTGAACAGGGAAGTGTGTTATGCTGCTAGATGAAGAGTCACATTCCATCTGTGACCTTTTTGGAGTTTGTTTGTTTTTTTTTAAATACATAATCGGTTTCTTTTTCTTTTCTTTTCTTTTTTTTTTTTTTTTAAGATTTTATTTATTTATGAGACACACAGAGAGAGAGGCAGAGACACAGGCAGAGGGAGAAGCAGGCTCCATGCAGGGAGTCTGGTGTGGGACTCGATCTCCTGTCTCCAGGATCAGACCCTGGGCTGAAGGCAGGCGCTAAACCGCTGCGCCACCCAGGGATCCCGATAATTGGTTTCTTAAAGGGATTTGACCCAAATCTTCATCAACTGATACATGGATAAACAAAATGTGGTATATCCATCAGAATATTCAGCCATAAAAGGTAGGAAGTGCTGGTACATGTTGAAACGTGGCTGAACACTGAGAACTTTAGGCCTAAAAGAAGGCCTAAAGAAGCCTGTCACAAAAGGACACACATTATAGGAGCCTATTTATGGAGGTGTTCAGAATAGGCCAACCCATGGGGACAGGAAGTGCACAGATGGGTTGCCTATGAGAGGTTGGGGGGTCGATGGCTAAAAGGTACAGCATTTTTTTTCAGGTTGTTGAAAACACACTGAACCCGACTGGGGATGATTGTGCACCTCTGTGTCTGTACTGCTGACCCCTGGATGCTACACTAGGAGGGGGTGCATTGTACCGTTATATGATTTACAACTCGATGGAGCTGCTACCAAAAAAAGGGGATTTGAAATTGCTTGGAGTAAAAGATACAGGGACGCCCAGGTGGCTCAGTGGTTAAGCACCTGCCTTCAGCCCAGGGAGTGATCCCGGAGTCTGGGGATCGAGTCCCACATCGGGCTCCCTGCATGGAGCCTGATTCTCCTTCTCCCTCTGCCTGGGTCTCTGTCTCTCTGTGTCTCTAATGAATTTTTTTTTTTTTTAAAAAGCATTAAAATAAATAGGGATCCCTGGGTGGCGCAGCGGTTTAGCGCCTGCCTTTGGCCCGGGGCGCGATCCTGGAGACCCGGGATCGAATCCCACGTCAGGCTCCCGGTGCATGGAACCTGCTTCTCCCTCTGACTATGTCTCTGCCTCTCTCTCTCTCTCACTGTGTGCCTATCATAAATAAATAAAAAAAAAAAATTAAAAAAAAAAAAGATTTAAAAAATAAATAAATAAAAGATACATAGAAGTTGAGAGTCTTAAAATAAAAGCAGAACTAAAAGGCCTGGAGAAGAAAAGGAAAACAAATCTACCCATCACCTCGGTCAGTAGAATTACCGTGACCCGACACTGAACTCAGCCCTGGCCTTTCAGAAAAGAATGGATAAAAGAAATACAGTGGGTTAGGCAGCCCCACACACCTTGCCAACCTCCAGGCAGAGGAAGCCCCGCCTGCCCCCTTGCAAAAGCAATTCCGAATTTCACAGGGAGGCCAAGACATTCTCCTTACATAAGCATGGCAATACAGAGAAAGCTCGAGTCCCCTCTCAACCCTGTTTCTCCCAGCTTCCAATCTCCGTGGCTGCGAACACACCCGGTCCCACACGGGAAGAATAACACACATTCCCTATTCTCTCCAGCACCCTCCCTTCAGCCCCACTCTGGCTTCCACTCAATTTCCTTCCCAAATCTTGGAATGACATCCCTGATGTTACACCCTGTTTACTCTCCAGCTGCCAGTCCATCTTAAAATTTGCCACATTCTCTACCCGTGGCTGCAACACTGCTTCCTCTTAGTCAAATCCGGTGGCCCAGGGTGGAACCAGGTTTTGTAGGACTTAAAGGCTATTCAATGTGAGGGGAGGCATCTTAAAAAAAAATAATGGAAACTTCCAAATACAAAGCTTGGCACGGATGGACTCAGAGGGCTCGTGCCAGTGAGGGTCTGCTCTCGTGCCATCGCCTCCAGGGCAGTCTACCACAAACCCCCTGCTCCTCCAGCTGGACCGGACCATGCTGGGCATCACCCTCCCATTTGGGTCCCATTTCTCCCATGCACCCAGCACTGAGCACATGCTTCCTGCCCAATCCCACCAAGATTCTAACTACCTCTGGAGTTCCTAGGCCGCCCCACTTTCTCCGAAAGACACCTCCTCCCGGAGCCTCTGTTCTCCCTCTCAGCTCCAGAGTCCTCCCTGCCCATAGCCCTCCTGGCTCCATCGCAGGCTGACCTGTCCTTGGGCTGTTTTAGTCCTAAGCGGTTGAATTTATTTTTTATTTTTTATATTTTTTTATTTTTTATTTTTATTTTTAAAAGATTTTATTTATTTATTCATGAGAGACACAGAGAGAGAAGAAGAGACACAGGCAGAGGGAGAAGCAGGCAGGCTCCATGCACGGAGCCCGATGTGAGACTTGATCCCGGGACCCCAGGATCACGCCCTGGGCCGAAGGCTGCGCTAAACCACTGAGCCACCCAGGGATCCCCAAAATTTTTTAAAAATATTTTATTTATTTATTCATGAGAGACACAGAGAGAGGGGCAGAGACACAGGCAGAGGAAGAAGCAGGCTCCATGTAAGGATCCTGATGTGGGACTCGATCCCAGGAATCTGGAATCATGTCCTGAGCCACCCAGGTGTCCCCTAGGCGGTTGAATTAATCGGACACGGAGCTGTAGATTCATTGTGAAGAATCATGTTCTCCCCCCAAAGACACCCATGTCTTAAACCCCATAACCTATGAGTAAGTTAGGTTACGTGGCAAAGGGGACTTAAGGTTCTGGTTGGAGTTAAGGTTGCTTATCAGAGATTTTTCCTGGATCTTCTGGGTAGGCCTCACAGGACCACAAGGGTCCTTATAAACAGAAGAGGGAGGCAGAAGAGGAGAGCCAGAGAGGGCAGGAGAAGGAATCAGCCAAACATTGCGGACTTTGAATATTCTGAGAGGCATGAACTATGGAATGCAGAGTCTTCCAGCTACAAAAGGCAAGGAAACAGAATCTCCCCCCAGAGCCCCCGGGAAGGAGCACAGTGCTGCTGCCAACTTGGCTTTACACCCGTGAGCCCACATCAGCCTTCTGACCTACAGAAATGTGAGATGATAAATCTGCGTTGTTTAAAACCACGAAGTTTGTGGCAATTTTTTACGGCAGCGATAGAAAACACATCACCAGGGCGCCTGGGTGGCTCAGTGGGGGTGAGCCTGCGACTCTTAGTTTAGGCTCAGGTCACGATCTCAGGGAGGTGAGATGGAGCCCCATGGGGGGCTCCACACTGGGCGTGCAGCCTGCTTAAGATTCTCTCTCCTTTTCCCTCTGCCTCTCTCTCGTCTTTAAAAATAAATAAATAAAAATAAAAGGGCACTATACCATCATTCAGAAAATGCGCTCACATCAAACCCTGCAAAAGCCCAAGTGATTCGTGTCCGCGAACGCCACACAAGACTAAGACACAGCAGAGACCCTGGGCTTTGTGGCCTGTCTGGCCTGGTCCTCCCCTCACCTGGCCCAGCTTCTGGCACTCTGTGTCCTGGCCTCTGTTCCCGAGGTTTCCAGGTAGAAGTGGCCTCCGCCACCCCCAAATCCCACTCATTTTCCACGCTTACTCGGAGAAGGCTGCCCATGGCTCCAAGTCCACCCACCGCTCCCTCCTGGCTCCTTGTCCAGGACTCCTTACCTCTTTTCCAGTCTCTTTTTCTCTTTGTTTTTTTAAGGGGAGAGGGGCAGAGGGAGAAAGAATCCCAAGCAGGCTCCACGCCCAGCAGAGAGCTGGGGAGGGGCTCGATCTCACGACCCTGAGCTGAACTGAAGTCAAGACTCGAGGCAGAGCCAAGTGAGCCCCCGGGCGCCCCTCCGGCCTCCTGGTTCCCCCAGCGCCCCCCTCCTCTGGCCCCCTCCACGCCACACCGCCCCCAGCAGCCTGGGCCCGAGCCCCCGCGCAGCAGCTAGTGATTCGGGGAGTGTCTGGGGCCAAAGGCTCCTCAACAGCCGTAGGGGGAAGACGGAGCCGGGGTCTGCGAGAGAGCCGGGAGTCAGGGGCCCGGGTTCGCGCCCGGCCCCTGGAAACCTCCCCCTCCTGCTCCACCGAGCACGCACACTCCGAGGGGAGGTGAGAGTCCTCGCGGGGAGGCTGGGGGGGAAGAGATTTTAGCTGTTCATCGCCATGACGCAGCGCAGTTCCGGCGGTGCGGGCCAGGCCGACCCCGGGCAGCGGGGCGGGGCGCCGGGCGCCATCGGGGGGCGGGGCGTCGGGGGGCAGGGCGCCATTGGGGGGCCGTCGGGGGCGGGGCACCGGGGGGCCGTCGGGGGGCGGGGCGCCGGGGGCCGCCGGGGGCGGGGCGCCATTGGGGGGCCGTCGGGGGCGGGGCGCCGGGGGCCGTCGGGGGGGGGCGCCGGGGGCGGGGCGCCGGGGGTCGTCGGGGGCGGGGCGCCGGGGGCCGTCGGGGGGGGCGGGGCTCAGGGGTGCAGTCGGGGGACGGGGCGCAGGGGGGCCGTCGGGGGACGGGGCGCCGGGGGTCGTCGGGGGGCGGGGCGCAGGGGGACGTCGGGGGGCGGGGCGCCGGGGGTCGTCGGGGGGCGGGGCGCCGGGGGACGTCGGGGGGCCGTCGGGGGGGCGGGACGCAGGGGGGCCGTCGGGGGACGGGGCGCCGGGGGGTCGTCGGGGGGCGGGGCGCAGGGGGACATCGGGGGTCCGTCGGGGAGCGGGGCGCAGGGGGTCGTCGGGGGGCGGGGCGCAGGGGGACGTCGGGGGGCTGTGGGGGGGCGGGGCTCAGGGGTGCAGTCGGGGGGCGGGGCGCAGGGGGCCGTCGCGGGGGCGGGGCGCAGGGGGTCGTCGGGGGGGTGGGGCGCCGGGAGCCGCCGGGGGGGGGGGGGGGGCGCCATTGGGGGCCGTCGGGGGGCGGGGCGCGCTTACCTACGAGCTCCACCGCCCGGGGCAGCTTCTGGTCGGCGCCCGGCAGCAGCGCGGCGTCCTCTTTGCCGCGTGGCCCCGGCTCCCGGCAGCGGCCGCGGCCCGGGGGGGCGCCCGGGGGCTCGGCGTCGGGGCCGCGCTCGGGCCGGGCCGGCGGCCGCTGCAGGAGCGGGGGCGCGGGGAAGGCGCGGCGCGGGCAGGCGGGGGACTCGGGCACCGGCACGGTGAGGAAGCGCGTGGACGGCGCGGGCGAGGGCGCGCGGCTGCCCCCCGCCGCGCCCACGGACTTCACGCGCACGTCCACCTGCAGCTCCACCGGGGCCCAGACGCCCGGCGGCTCCCCCGGCACCGGCTCGGCCGCGGCGGGGCCGGGCGACGGCGGCTCGGAGCCCGCGGACGCCTGGCGGCGGAAGGCGCCGTAGCCCAGGCCGGGGGGCGGGAGCCGCAGGCGCGCGGGACGCGGCGACGGCACCTGCTTCCCGCCGGAGAGGTCCTGGGCCGCACCCGCCGCCTGCCTTGCGGCCCGGGCCGGACTCGGGCTGCTCTCGGGACTGTCGGGCCGTCGCTCCTCCGCGGGGGCCTGCGGCGGCTCCGGCCCGGGCACCTGGCGCCCCAAGGGCTCCATTGGGAGCGCGGCCCCGGCTCGGTCTCCTCCGGCAGCCGCCTGGGCCCGCTCCATCCGGCGAGCGGAGCGGCCGAGAGATGCCGAGCGAGCGCACCTGAGCCCCGGAGCCAGTCAATTTCTCCTCCCGGGTCGGAATTGGTCCAGGCGGGTCAAGCTCCCAGGCCACGCCCCCCGCTTCCCCCGCCCACCCAAGGGCCCCCGCTGCGACGGGCTGGGCGGGCTCTGCTGGCCACGCCCCTCGGGCTCCCGGGGCCGCCCGCACCTGGCGGCGGGAGGGGGGAGGGCCGGAGCGGGGAGGGGGGAGGGCGGGCCGGCCGTCGGGGGTCACAGAACGGGAATCGGGGGCTTGCGGGCGAACCCAGAGCCCCGCCTGACTCCTTCCTCTTCTTTTGTCCCCAGCCCCACGGCCCTCTGCCATTTTGTTGATTTTGAGGGTTATAGCCTGAGAGCTGTTGGCCAAGTCTGTATAACAGATCCTGGGACCTAAAAAAAAAAAAAAATCAGCGGGTCCAAAAGAAATTGGGCGGCCTGAGGAACAGCAGCAGAGCTGGTTGTCCTGACCGTGCAGTGCAGAAGAGGCACCACAGCGGAGAGGCCTTCCCCACCCACAGAAGCTCTAGGGACAGCCACTCTTGGAGGCATGACTCCTATTACCCTAACTCACTAAAAACTCATTTTTAATGAGTTAGGGTAGTAGGGATAAATAAGCATGAAGATGTATTTTCACAGGGAGAGGAGCCTGGAGGCCAGTCAGCCTGATGTGCAGGACAGGGTTCCCAAGCCTGCCTAGTGACCTGAATACCATTTAAAAGTACACATACTCCTGGTTGGGCTTCACCCGGACTTACTGCATCTCACAAGGGGATGAGGCCAGTGGTATTTTTAACAAGCACCCTAAGGTCGGACTGAAAACAACAGAAGACACTCTGTTAACTCTGAATTTCAGAAACACAATACTTTTTAGTATATCCCAAGCACTGTGTGTACTTCTATTTAAAAACTATTCATTGGGATCCCTGCGTGGCTCAGCGGTTTAGCGCCTGCGTTCGGCCCAGGGCGTAATCCTGGAGACCGCGGATTGAGTCCCACATCAGGCTCCCTACATGGAGTCCTCTCTGCTTCTCCCTCTGTCTCTGTCTCTCATGAATAAATAAAATCTTTAAAAAAATTATTATCTGAGCTTAAAATTTAATCTATCACCTATTAAGATATTTATTTTAGAGAGACAGAGAGTGGAGGAGGGGCAGAGAGAGAGAGAGAGAGAGAGAAGCAGACTCCCTGCTGAGCACAGAGCCCAAGGACATGAGGCTCGACCTCATGACCCAGAGATCATGAGCTGAGCTGAAATCAAGTCAGACACTTACCTGATTGAACCACCCAGGTGCCCCTGGCATCCTATATTTTTATTTGCTAAATCTGACCACCTTACCCCGGGGACTTCTATTGGATTGGTTTTAGGAGCAGCATTTGTTAAGACCATGGACTTGTTACTCCTAGGGGAGAAGGAAGGAAGGGAGGACCGGGAGTTGGAATACTAGGAAAGGATGGCCCCTGAAGACAAGTAATTGCGAGAAAAAGTCCAGTGGGAAAAAAGTACTCTATGAAAATATGTTTCATCCCTTCAGAAATCTGGACTATATATTTAATGTGGGGACATATCCATGCATGAAAATACATTTTAAAGGTGTGAAATGATATGCATCAAAGTGATAATAATCGTGGATTCTGCTGCAGATTGGGGGGTTGGCAGAGGAGATAGTGTAGATTTTAATCTTATCAGTAATGTTTCCACTTTCTAGAAAGAGAATGTATTTATGTGTATTCTTAAATAAAAATCCAGTTTTAAAAAGATGGCATATTATAAGGTTTTTTTAGAGCTGATAAAGATTATTGTAAAAATTAAAATAATTCACAAGTATATAAAGTATAAAAAATAAAGGAAAGGTCCCTACTCTCCTTTTTACCTCTCAGAGGTAGTCACTGTCCAAGCTGAGATTGGCTGCTTGTGTATTTATCTTGTGACCTGGAGCTAGGAGAGGAGCACCCTGACTTGCCTTCCTCCTTACGTATCTCCTCCTGGGATAATAATTATCAAATAGTTTATAACATCAAGGATCTCTAACCTTCCAGGTGTTTGGACTCAGAAAGAGTCAGTGAGGAAAACACAATGTGCTTAAAATTTAGACACGCTACTGTGACCTTGTGGGGGGATACTCCAGAGCCTGGCTCCCCTGGCCACAGCTCACTGAACTGGGCTGGGCTCCTGACTCAGAGGCGCCCAAGGGCATCTACATTCCATCTTGAATTTGGACCACGGTTGGCACTGGCATCAAACAGCACTGGAAGTGAAGTCAACACTGGCAGCAAGAAGTGGGAGCAGAAGCTACAGTGGACTCAAAATGTGGCCCTGCCCAGTCTTTCGAATCTGTTTTCAGGATCCTGTCTCCTCTTGTGTGCAGGCACACTTGCATTTCACAAATATTTACTGAGCAGGGTCCCTGGCCTGTGGGTTCACAGCTTGGGCACACTCTGGTGAGCTGGCACAATGATGATCTCCCCTTTAGTCTCTCCCTTTCTACAGCTTCTTTCCCATCGTCAGTAAACACGAGCAGGTTGTAAATGCCTCCTTGGTCCCTATCTCCTCCAGGTAACACTTATTTTTTCCTTGCACACCCAACATACTTTAACACTCACTTTCTCCACTCCATCATATCCCAAGCCCTCCTACACCACTGCAGCGTTTCTGCCCTGGCGAGTCCACCCACATGTTCCCTGTGAAGGGCACCACGCATCACCAAATCCAGCGGATTTCTTCAGAAGCCACAGGTCTGTGGCTCTCCTAACACTGCACTCTGCTGGTTTCCCATCTGCTCCCAGAGGCTTCTCACTCTCCAGGAGGTCACTGACTCTCCTCCAGCTCTCCCTGCAGCCCAAATCTTTCTCTGGATCTGGACCACAACAGTTACGTATGGGTTGAGTTTTGTCTCTCCACCCTGCCCTGCCCCAAATTCATATGTTAAAGTCTTAATCCCCCAAGCTTCAGAATGTGACTTTGAAATTAGGGCAGTGACTGATGATGCGGTCCTCCCAGAGTAGGCTGGTTCCGTAATCCATTATGAGGGGTGTCCTTATATAAAGGGGATGTTGGGACACACACACAGGGAGCACGCTGTGAGAACATGAAGGTGGAGATCAGGGCAATGTGTCTACCAGCCAGGGAAGGCCAAAGATACTGGCAAGCCCCCAAAGACAGGAGACAGGCCCAGGACAGATTCTCTTCCCACAGACCTCAGAAGGAACCAACCCTGCCTGCGCCCTGACCTTGGACTTCCTGCCTCCAGAGCTGTGAGATAACACGCTTGTGTTGTTTAAGCGGCTCAGTCTGTGTCACCGTGTTACTGCAGGCAGCCACAGCAAACAAGTCACCCGTCCACATGGCTGCCTGCCCTGGACGGATGCAGGTGGTCTCTGCGCCCCCACTGCACCCCCACCCTGTGGCCGACACAGCCAGGCCAATCAGACTGTCCCTCGAAGGAATTTTGGCACTTGATCTGAGAGACCCAGGGAGAGGAGCTGTCAAAACTCCAGTAGGGCCACTCCCTGGGGAGAGGACCCGCAAACCCCTCCTCAGGTCCCTGGAGTTTCCCTGGTTTCAGCCCTTCCTAGAGCCTGCTTGTCCACAGGTGTGGATTCCAAGAGCCCCTGGACTATCTTCCCCCTACCTCCCTTCTTTACCTCAAGTTAGGACATCATTGGCCACTCCCGACTGCAAGTGGCAGAAAGCCCAAATTCAACCACTGGCTGCCTTGGGCTTGGCGGGGCTCCCTGGGGAGAAGGCCCAGCTTTGCAGGTGCTGTCGTCAGAAGGCCACTGACAACTTTGGTGGGAGGCCCTAAGGCAGATGAATTCTCCAGCTGTTTCAAGTTGGGGTCAGATCCTGGCTGCCCCCAGAGGAGAACCACTGTCTGCTGTCGTCATCCTTCCTTCCATCCTTCTCTCCCACGTCAAAAGCCTTTTTTTTTTTTCTGCTTATAACAGCAATACATGCTTGTGATACAAAATTTAAATATTACAGAAATACATGCTATGGAAAGTGATTTCATGCCCCAGACATCTCTGTTATTAATATTTCAATATAGAGTCTTCCGGATTTTTTCTATGCCTATCTTACCTATGTCATTATTATATATACATATATTTCCTTTTTTTTTTAAAGATTTTATTTATTTATTCATGAGAGACACACAGAGAGAGAGGCAGAGACACAGGCAGAGGGAGAAGCAGGATCCATGCAGGGAGCCCGACGTGGGACTCGATCCGGGGTGTCCAGGATCAGGCCCGGGACTGAAGGCGGCACTAAACCACTGAGCCACCAGGGCTGCCCTATACATATATTTCCAAAACTTTACTCATATTAAATCCATACGCAGACATCATGTATTCAAGCAGTCTCCTGCCGGCGGACATTTGGACAGGCAGTCCTGTTTCTGCAAAATCACTGCAAAAGCTACAGTTATAATTCAGTGCCATCCCTGTGCCTTGTTTTTAAAAATCCAACTGATGACATCTTCAGGACAGCTTCTTCAAAATGGAACTGCTGAGCCCAAGTGTGGTCAAAATTCCCCAAATTCTATATAAGAAACTAAAGGAACCACAGATGATGGGCTGTTCCCCAAAGCCCCACCCCCACCCCAGCACTGGATATTATCAATTTTCTTTTCTTTTTTAAGATTATTTATTTATTTATTTATTTATGAGAGACACAGAATGAGAGGCAGAGACACAGGCAGAGGGAGAAGCAGGCTCCCTGCAGGGAGCCCGATGCAAGACTCCCAGGACCCCAGGATCACCCCCTGAGCCAAAGGCAGACGCTCAACCACTGAGCCACCCAGGCGCTCTGATATGATTTTTCTCAGTCTTTAGCAATCTGCTGGGTGAAAATACAAAACTTGCATTTCTTTAGTTATGAAGTTGACCACACCTCCATTTGTTAATCGCGTTACCGAGAAGTGTCTTTACCAGTCTCATGGTCTGTGTAAAGGGCCACTGAGACTGCCTCTGGGGCCAGTTCCAGATCATGGGCGGCTTCCAGGAAGTGGCTCCGCAGGCACCCTGTCACTCCTTCCTGCCCTCACACCATGGAGTTCACTGGGCCAGGGACAGTGATGGTATCTGACTTGTCTGAACAGACCCAAGAGTTATAAAAGCATAAACTAAAGCATGGCTGGTTTCTCCTAGGAAGGAAGCAAACACCCCCCTCCCACAGGCTCTTGGCTGATGTCCCCTCCGACATTCTGAGCCCTTCTAGGGCTCCTGGACACACAGATGGCGGGGGGGTAGTTTCTGCATGGCCAGCTCCCTGGCACAGACTCTCCTCAGCTCACATTCCACCTGTCAGAGGCACTCCCACCCCCCTGGTCCCCTGTCCCTCACCTGGGGACTGTCTTCAGAGCACTTCAGCACTAGCTTAGTTAACAAATTCACAAACTTGTTTTGCTGTTTAGTGTTTGTCTCTGGCCTTCTAGAAATCATTGCTGTATTCCCAGAACAGACTCTGGCATGTTCGTCTCTGGTTCTTGGCTGCTGTCACCCCCAGTGGCTTAGTGAATATTTATACAATACTGCCGAATGGGCGCTGTGTAGGCTGCTTGGCATACCTTGTTCATTTATTCTTTTTCTCCCCTGTTTTTTCTTCAAATTTTATTCATTAGAGTCACAGAGAGAGGCAGAGACACAGGCAGAGGGAGAAGCAGGCGGCCTGCTGGGAGCCCAATGCAGGACTCGATCCCAGGACCTCGGGATCAGGCTCTGAGTCGAAGGCAGACGCTCAACCACTGAGCCACTCAGGTGTCCCTCTCTCCAACTCTTGACACATTTTAAACATTAAGAAAAAAATGGAAAGAATAAACAGTGAGCCCTTGAATACCTTCTTCCTAGCTTCAGCAGGTAGCATT
Organism: Vulpes vulpes; assembly: GCF_048418805.1. Classification (NCBI taxonomy): domain Eukaryota; kingdom Metazoa; phylum Chordata; class Mammalia; order Carnivora; family Canidae; genus Vulpes; species Vulpes vulpes. Next base: position 9,667,653 of record NC_132786.1, on the reverse strand, counting down.
TCACCATATTTGCTTTGTCTTTGTCTCCTTGCAAACACGCTTTTGCTTGTTGAACCATCTCCGTGCACTGCACACCTCAGGAAACTTCGCCCTTAAATACTTCAGCATGCATTTCCTAAGAATTCATGTTCTCCAGGGCGCCTGGCTGGCTCAGTGGTTGAGCGGCTGCCTTCGGCCCAGGGTGTGATCCTGGAGTCCCAGGATCGAGTCCCGCCTGGGGCTCCCTGCATGGAGCCTGCTTCTCCCTCTGCCTGTGTCTCTGCCTCTCTCTGTGCGTCTCTCATGAATAAATAATAAAATCTTTTAAAAAAGAAAAGAATTCTTGTTCTCCTAAATGAGTATATGAGTATAATACCATTCTCGAACCAACAAATGAACAAATACTCCATACTAGACGATACTAAAAAGATCATATTTAAATTGCCCCAATTTTTTTCAAACCAGGATGCAATCAAGTTTGTACATCGCATTCAGCTGTTGTGTCTGTTTACTGTGTCATAACTGTGAGGAAGGCACTAGAATTCCTACTGTAGGGGTGAGGAAACAGTTGGAGAGCTGGAGGAGCTTGCCCAGGATGCCTTCACGCAACTCTGACTCCCAAAGTTCTCTCTTCTCCCTCCTTCCCCGCATCTGGCCGGCCTAACCCCACACCTCAGTGCCCTAGAGGCTTCACCCCCCACTCTCACTGATCTGGTCCATGTGAGTCAGGAGATGGGCTGAGGTTGAGGTACTGGCCCAGTTACTCAGCAGGCTCACTTTCAAGCTCCTCTGGCCGCACACCCACTCTGCAGCCCTGGCCTTGTCTCTGTTGCTCTCTGAGACCTTAGCCATCAGTTGGGAGTGACAGGCAGTCCAGTTTGTGCCTCATTAAGGGGAGGATCTGCCTGCATTAGGCTGGGCAGAGGAGAGCCTAACATGGCTCCGATGGAGGGACAAAAGTGCCTTTTAGTCAGGTGTGTGGGTTCAGCTGCAACGGGGACTGAAAAAACATTCCACCTGGATGCACGCAAACTCATCCAAGGAGACTTCTAGAAGAGCAGGAAAACATCTCCCTGAGTCATCAGCTACCTGCTTGCAAGTCAAAACAAAGATCCTCTCTTGCTGGGAGCTCCACCCCTAGAACTGTTCCCATGGAAAGCAGTGCATGCATGTTGGATCATGAGCAACTAGTGTGTGTGTGTGTGTGTGTGTGTGTGTGTGTGTGTGTGTGTGAATACACAGCCCTCGGTAACATCTGGGGTGGACCTAACCCTCCTGTGGATGACAGCCCCATGGTTCCCACCGTGGCTACTCTCTATGCATCTGGGCTCAGCACTTGAAACAATCTGGATGCCGGCAGGTGCAAGCACCGGGAGACTAGGGGGAGGCAGGGGACATGAGACTCAGAGAAGCAGCAACCATCACCTCATATCACAAGTGTGTAAAAGACTCCCATGGGCTGGGGGGAGACCCTCATCACCAGGTCTGAGAGCAAATGCCCAGGAGCACCTTGGTGAGGAGGCCCTAAATTTGGCCTACGGGGTCTCTAGCCTGCTGAATACAGATCTTGGGATTTTTTTTAGCCTCTATCATTGGGTGAGCTACTTCTTTTAATATCCTGTAATAAATATAATCCTTTACAATATGTATGAGGAATTGGCTCACCCAATGATAGAGGCTGAGAAATTCCAAGGTATGTCCTATTGAGTCTATTTCTCTAAAGAACCCTAATACAACCTTTGTGTGTGAGTGTCATGGACTCCTCTTCCTGGCCGGCCTTCCCGAGCTGCACGATGCAGAGGCAGCCTCCACACATGCCTGTTCATCCCCCCACGCCCCCTCCTGCCCCTGGAAGGCCCTGCCGCCACCCTGCCCTTTGGGAGCAGGTCTCTGGCACTGTGGGAACACCTGTCCTCACCCAGTATCCTCCAGCCTTGGGCTGTTATTTGGACTCAATCCCAAGTCCTCCCTCCTCTATCCCAAATCTCCTGTGCTATGATTATTTTATAAATCAAGGCTTTTAAAAATAAGACACTCAGTTCTCCCTTGGGGCTAGGAACACTGTCATTTTCAGGACAAAAAGTCCAACTGTCCTGCGAAGAGAAAGAAGCAGAAAATCCTCTTTTTTGGTGTCGAGTCAACAGGAGAGTAAGATGGCTAACCGCGAATCAGACTATTCCCATCCATTGGCTGGAGCAGGCGTGAGGAGGTGCTCGGCTCCAGGGGGACTCAGTCCTCACAGTACAGTCTAGGTAAGTGTGCCCCTGGGCTAAGCACTCAGAGCCGGCGCTGCTGGGGCACACCCTAGTCAAGAGCCCCTCTACTGGACCCTGTGCCCGGGGCCCGGTGGGTAACTCGCTACGGAGAAGATGTGAGGGGGTTTTTCTGCACGGCCCTGACTACCCACTCCAGGCTAGACTGTGCAGAGCTCAGGGAGGACAAGAGCCTGATTCTGGGTCCACCTGGATCTAAAAGGGGGGTGCCCCCAGGGAAGCAGGGCCGCTTGATGCCAGGCTAGATAGCAGCGCTGGAGCCGACAGGCAGCTCTGGGCTGCTCAGGATGAAAGACCAGACACAAGGCCTTGGCAACCCCATAACCAGCTGGGGGTCGGTCTCCCCTGGGTTGGGCTGAAATTGGCTCTATCAGAACTGAACTGACCTGGCTGCCTCTGTCTGTCCAAGGCATGGGGTCCCTGTCTGAGGTGTGGGGTCGCCTGCCCAAAGCTTAGAGTTCCGTGCCCTGCTGGGCCCTGGTCCTTCTCAGTCCTGTTCTGCTTCTGTGATGGCTCCCTCTCACCTGCCTCTAAACGTCCCCTCCACCCCCTCTGCTCACCTCAAGATAGGTGGGCCTGCTTCCCGACACTTGTCTCAGATATCTGAAGGGCCTCGAACACTCAAGAACTTGTCCATGCGAGAGAAAGGAGGGTCCTGCATAAGCACTGCGACTCCCCAGGGACACCCTCTCCCCTCACAAGGGAACAGCCCCAGAATTCAGGGATTCTCCACATGCTGTCCCCACGTCATGGCCACTCCTCCCTGCCAGTCCCAATACCAGAACACCTCACAGCCAGATCTTCCCTCAGGCTTTAATCCAAAGCATGTGTCCCTAGGGCCTCAGGAGTCTGACAGAGTCTGACCCCACCTCTGACCCACAGACCGAGCCGTTCCCCCTCAGGGGAAACCCACAGCCTGGACATTGCACGACCATGGACACTTGGGCCAACCTCTCCTGCACCTGTTGTGACCACCCTCAAGGTGTAGACTCTTCATATCTGACCTACCACGGCCCAGAAAGAGCCTGAAGTCCCCTCACTGCCCTGGAAGTGGGAGTTGTAAGGACCTTCCAAGGCCCAGGTTAACAACACAGGCATTTAACAGAGACCAGGAGCACACAACAGGAAGAACATTGATGCTAACCCTGCTGCATAAGGCTTTGCCAGGGACGGGCATGTCATTAGGCCATACTGCCTGTTGGTGGTATTGTGCAAACGCTTCCCAAACAGCTAGAATATTTGGGCAGATGGTGTACAGTTCTGCATAGTAATGAGCCTAATATGATTGCCAGCCTGTCAAACACAAGGAGAGGGAAGGCCAGAGAGAGGGAGACAGTCACAGCACACAGTAAGGCGGAGATCTTGGGAAACTGTACACGTGCATCAAAATGACCCAAGCCTTCTAGAAGACATTGAAGTAAAAATGCAAGCAAGTAGAGAAAAAGAAGCTTCTCTCCCCAAAGTAAAAGTCAAACCCATTAGTTAAGAAGTAATGTCTGATGGGGAGGCTATTGAAGATCTCTGGCTGTGAAGGAAATCTACTAAAGAAAACAGTTAAAACAGTTTGCTAAAATTTCCTATTTTGTTTCTTTAAAAGTTGGTATTTGGTTGTCCTTTTTATAATGCAGACAGAACTTTCTCTACTGTGTACCATGAATACTATCCATTATACATACATATAATATCATACATATGTAATAGGGTAGAGTTGGTGGAGGAGGGTCAAACAAGTAAGAGCATGATAGAGAGAGACACAGAGAGACAGATTATATTGGACTCGTTTCTGTCCTAATTACAAACATACGCATCCTTTGGCCAAGCAGAAGTCGTCTGCCACACAACTCTAGCTGACATGAACAAAACCCTCTACAGACGCAAACTTCTTGGGGAAGGGTCTTATGTCCCTGACAGTCTTGGAACCAAGTCCACGGGCTCCATCAAGGTCCTTGCTTCTCCCTAAAGGAATAGACATTTCTATTAGTGGGGACCCATCAGAGATCCCAGGCCACAGGGGACCACATCATATGCCAATTCACGTCCACAAGAACCTACCCTGCACATTCTAAATTATAAATCCATATATATAAAACCCTGACAGGAAATTCAAGGTCCAAACCGGGAGACTGATCACCGTCAAGTTTAAAGGTCTTGCTCCCTTCGCTAACAATTCTAAATTTCATGATGAACACCTACACATTAGAAGAAACTTGGATTTACTGTTTTAGCATAAAGATGGGTGAGGGCATGACAGTCAGGAAGGTTGGACGTTTTTAACTGATTTGTATATAGATTCCTGTGAGAGTCTGATGAAAGTTGGGAGTCTTTTCCTCTCTGTAGTAAAATACGTGTATTTTTGCAGTTTTCAGGGGGGTCACAAATTCCCTGAAGGCCACCCACGAACAGCAACGCAAGGACCTTTGGTCTACAGGACAAAGCTCTAACTAGTGGCTTATTGATTCCACCGCATCTTTGCCCATGAAGCTTTCACAGGCCATTGGTGGCGGACTGTTCTCCATCTGTGTCATCAGAGCCCCAAACTGGGTTTATGGATGACTTTATATGTGACAGATTTAAATGACTCAAACACCATGACTCAGATAGCATGATAGTCATTCTGGCCACATGCTCAAGAATTAAACACTGATTTGCAAAGGTGCCTGGGTCAGAGTCAGCCCTCGGGTCATGATCCCAGGGTCCTGGGATCGAGCCCCATGTCGGGCTCCCTACTTGGTGGGGAGTCTGCTTCTCCTCTCCTTCTGCCCCTGGCTTGTGCTCTATTTCAAATAAATAACATCTTTTAAAAAAAAAAGTAAAAATAAACACTGATTTGCAGCCAGAGTTATTTCTGCAAGCAAAACTCTTAAACTACAACAAGCAGTTATTGTTAACTTTAAGGACACTTCACAATGATGATTAAGAAAACTTATGATTTGAAAAGCCAAAGGGATAACGATCTGCAAGGTCCATGATGGTTCAGGCAGTCCAGATTGGCCAGGCCTTCTAGACACATACATTTCCCTGGCCATGGAGGCAGCTCAGGCTCTATCCTGGCTTTTTTTTTTAAAGATTTTATTTATTTATTCATGAGAAACACAGAGAGAAATAGAGGCAGATACACAGGCAGAGGGAGAAGCAGGCTCCATGCAGGGAGCCTGACATGGGACTCGATCCCGGGACTCCAGGATCATGCCCTGGGCCAAAGGCAGGCGCTAAACTGCTGAGCCACCCAGGGATCCTCTATCCTGGCTTTTGAAACCCCTCCTCTTCTTTACAGTCTGGGAACACAGGAGTAAGAGACTGGCTTGTCTTGTCTGTCTGACTTGGAGATTTTATTGGTTACCTGCAGATAAGACACAATCCTGATACAAACCTAATGCAGAAAGAAAAATTTACTTGTGGCTTTTATTTTTTAAAGATTTTACTTATTTATTTGACACAGAGAGAGAGCACAAGCTCGGGGAGCAGGAGAGGAAGAAGCAGGCTGTCTGTAGAGCAGGGAGCCCAACATGGGGCTCGATCCCAGGACCCTGAGATCATGACCTGAGCTGAAGGCAGACACTTAACCAACTGAGCCACCCAGGCATCCTGCTCACAGCTTTTATGAGCTGAACTTGCCCTTCCTTCCAACATCCCTTTTCCTGTCACCATGGCAGTGAGTAGAATATGCGGATCTTAGTGCTGTCCTGTTTGCAGTTCTTGGTGTTGTCACCTGAATTATGTCCTCACAAATTCCTACGTGCAAATCCCAACCCCCGGAACCTCAGAATGTGACCTGATTGGGAGATCGGGTCACCCAGATGCCATTAGTCAAGGTGAGGCCATTAGGGTGGCCCTAACTCAGTAGAACTGTAAATTAACAAAGGGGAGATCTGGACACAGACCCACGTACTGGGAGAGCACCATGTGAACACAAAGGCAGACTGGTGTGACGTATCTACAGCCAGAAAACACCAAAGATTACCAGGAAACCACTGGAGGCTGGGAGAGAGGCAAGGAGCAGGTTTTCCCTGATAGCCCTCAGAAGGGGCCAACCCTGGTGACTGCCTGATCCTGGATTTCAAGACTCCAGCTGTGTGAGGTGGGACGTTTCTGTGGTCCACACCACCTGGGACTACCTAGTACTTTCCTGCATCAGCCTTAGGAAATGCGTATGTTTACCTGGTCCTCTGGTAGGTCAGGGGGAAATACCTCACCCATTTCAAACATCAAAAAGTGCTTAAGCACTCAGATTTTATAGACCAGATGGAAGAAATATAAATCCACCTTTGGGCCCACCTTAATCTCTGTCCACAGGGACTATCATGACCTTTCAGTCTAATGGTGTGTCTTTGCCTAAAGTGTTATGGTGGGTGGGGGGCTGGGAGGATGCCGGGGTGGCTCACTTGGCCAAGGGTCTGCCTTGGGCTCTGGTAATGATCCCAGAGTCCTGGGACGGAAACCCCCTCCCATGGAATCGGGGCTCCCTGCTCAGCGGGGAGCCTGCTTCTCCCTCTCCCTCTGCCCCTCCCCCTGCTTATGCGCGCGCGCGCGCGCGCGCACACACACTCTCTCTCTTTCTGTCAAATAAATAAATAAAATCTTTAAAAAAAAGTATTCTGGGAACAAGAGAAATGAGGGCAGGCTGTTCACAGCTTGGTTTAAGGAACCAGGTCAGAGTCAAGAGAACAGTGCAAATACATATTTTCTGCCTGAAAAACCTCATAACCAAATACCAGGCTTCTGCAAGAGCACTGACATTATTCCTCAGCAGTGCCCCCGATGAAGACCACAAACACTGGAAAAGTTTGCACCCCCAGCTAACACACTGTGTACCTCCAAGGGAGTTACTACTTGTGGGAGAAGTGACGGGAGTTGTGGCCCATAGAAACCAAAGAATCCTGGGCTGGGGCTCCACGCAGGAGCCTTTTCACCAAAGTCGTCATGAAACTCCCCAAGGGTGGCAGGAAGGAAAAGGCATGCCCTCGGGGCATCTGAAGAGTCCTCACCCTCCTCTGGGCAGCCACAGCCCTTGCCAGGCTGTGGGGCTTTGTGGTCAGGTAAGGGCTGAGATCCAGATCCCAGCGCCGGGTACCCACCTCTCACCCCTCACCCCCCATCAGGTGCCCTTGTGCAGTGAGCAACTTGCACAAACAGCCATGGCAGCTCTGACTGCCCTTTCTGTCCTCAGTTTGCATCTATCTTTGCATCTATTCTTTGCATCTACTTGCACTTCTCCTATATGGGTGGGGTGTTTCTCCTGTTGCCCAAGAATGGCAGCGAAGGTCCAAAGCTGTGGGTAAGAGGTGCTGAATACCCCATATTCTAAATCTGAGGAACCCCAGCAGTCAGGCCAAGGCTCTCTCTCTGCAGGGCTTATTGAGTGGTGCCTATTGAGAATTTTCTTTCTCTCTCAGTTCAAGTTCACGCAGGGAAGGGGGTCATCAGCCCTTGGGAGGACAGTGTTTGGAATGCAGCTGCTCCCTTAAAGGGTGGGAGATTTTGTATCAGCATGCCAACCAGTCCTAAGGGTTACCTCGCTTCAAGCTTATGGCCTCGGTGCTTGCGGACCGAAGTCCCTTGGTCGGCCGCAGAACTTTGAGATTTGCAGGCCTTGGCGGGGGGGTGAAGCTCCAGACCACCTCGGAAGGTAAGATCAGCGGCCGCAGCCACCAGCAAGTCTGCTCGGGGTCATGCCGACAACATGGGACTAAGGACCAGGACACCTCCTCTCCAGCGTGCAGCCGCCTTCCCTCCCCTGCAACCCCCCCCCGGCTTCACCCCTCAGGGGATGGCGAAGGTGCTGAGACTAGTCCAGCGGCGGCCCAGCTGCCGGCTTCCAGAATAAAGCGACCTTCCCTTTCCCTCCACCCCTCATCCAGCAGCGAGCGGCCCAAGCTGAGCTCCCACCCGGTTCTCTGCCGGTGGCAGCTTCCCTCCACGAAGCCAGCCCGGGGCATGCGAGGAACCCGTCGTGAGGTCCAGGGGGCGTCTAAAAGCAGGGCCCGGAGTCTGCCCACGTGAACCATGCGGCCGGGCACGTGTCCGGGGCGTCCGCTGCGTCTGCGCGGCGGGGGGAGGGGGGGGCGGGCTCTCCGGGGCTGTCCCCTGGCGCTGGCACTTCGGGAGGGCAGGCCTGCCGCGGGCTCGGAGACCCTGAGGAGCTCCTCCGGGCCCGGCCCCTTCCCGGCTCCGCCGACAGCGAGCTCCCCCGGGCCAGGCCTGCTCTCGCAGTGACCCGCGGCCGTGGGCGAGCCCCCCGGAAGTCCCCCGGGGCCATGGCCAGGCCGCGGTCCTCGTCCTCGTCCTCGTCCTCGGGCCGCGGGGAGCGGGGAGCGGGGAGCGGGGAGCGGGGAGCGGGCGAGCCGAGGGCCACCCTCCGCCGCCCCCCCCCGCAGGGCCTGGGCGTGGCCCCTGCCCACCGCGACGCCTTCCCGCACTGACCCGACCGGCCGAGCCCCTAAGGGCGGGCGGCTCCGCGTCCGGACGCCGCAGCGCATCCCGCTGTCACTAGGTGGCGACGCTGTGTCAAGGTGGCGCACCCGTCGCCACTCGGCGCAGCCCCGCAGGCGGCCTGAGGAGGAAAAGGGAACGCCCGGGGCCTTCCCGGAGGGGGGCGAGGGGGCGGGGGAAGGGGAGGGGGCGGCGCCCGGGTGGGGGTGGGGGCTCGGGGGCGGGGCTCCGTGCTCAGCCCCGCCCCCGCCCGACCGGGCCCTCCCTGTGCTCCGCCCCCTCCCCCTCGCCCCCCTCCCGCCCTGGGCCCTCCCTTGCTCCGCCCTCTCCCCTCCCCCGCCCTCCCTGTGCTCCGTCCCCTCGTCCCCCCCCCGCCCCCGCGGCCCTCCCTGTGCTCCTCCCCCCTCCTCCCGTGTGCTCCGCCCCTTCCCCCTCCCCGCCCCGGACCCTCCCTGTGCTCCGCTCCCTCCTCCTCCCACTCGCCCTCCCTGTGCTCCGTCCCCCTCCCTCCCGTGTGCTCCGCCCCCTCCACCCTCTCCGCCCCCTCCACCCTCTCCGCCCTCTCCCCCGCCCTCCGGTGTGCTCCGCCCCCTTCCCCCCGCCCTCCGGTGTGCTCCGCCCCTTCCCCTCCCTCCCGTGTGCTCCGCCTCCTCCACCCTCTCCCCCGCCCTCCTGTGTACTCCGCCCCCTCCCCCCGCCCTCCGGTGTGCTCCGCCCCCTCCCTCCCGTGTGCTCCGCCCCCTCCACCCTCTCCCCCGCCCTCCCGTGTGCTCCGCCCCCTTCCCCCCGCCCTCCCGTGTGCTCCGCCCCCTTCCCCCCGCCCTCCCGTGTGCTCCGCCCCCTTCCCCCCGCCCTCCGGTGTGCTCCCTCCCCTCCCTCCGCCCTGCCTGGTGCTCCGCCCCCTCCTCCTCTCCCCCGCCCTCCCTGTGCCCCGCCCCCTGCCTCCCCCAGCCCAGGGCCCTCCCTGTGCTCCTCCTCTCCCCTCCCTCCTGTGTGCTCCGCCCCCTTCCCCCCGCCCTCCCGTGTGCTCCGCCCCCTTCCCCCCGCCCTCCCGTGTGCTCCGCCCCCTTCCCCCCGCCCTCCCGTGTGCTCCGCCCCCTTCCCCCCGCCCTCCGGTGTGCTCCCTCCCCTCCCTCCGCCCTGCCTGGTGCTCCGCCCCCTCCTCCTCTCCCCCGCCCTCCCTGTGCCCCGCCCCCTGCCTCCCCCAGCCCAGGGCCCTCCCTGTGCTCCTCCTCTCCCCTCCCTCCTGTGTGCTCCGATCCCTGCCACCACGGCCCCGCCCCCCGGCCCTCGCTGTGCTCCGCCCCATCACCCGCCCAGGGCCCTCCCTGTGCTCTGCCCCCTCCCTGTGCTCCGCCCTCTCCCTGTGCTCCGCCCCCTCCCCCTCCCCCCCGCCCTCCCTGTGCTCTGCCACCTGCCTCCCCCTGCCTTCTCCACCCCCCTCCCCCCCCCCCCCGCCTCCCCCGTGCTCTATCCCCTTCCCGTCCGCAGCGCTGGGTGGGGAGCCGGGTTTTAGGTGAAGGGCTCTGTCGGGCAGGATGTGAGCCGTGGGGGGGGGGGGGGGGGGGGACAAAGCACGCGGGCCGAGCAGGAGCCCCCGAGGCACAGACCCGGGGCTCAAGGCCACGCCAAGGTGGGAGCTGTGCGTGAACTGCACGATCCGGCCGCACTCCCCACCTTGATAGGCCTGTCCCCCCCCCCCCAGCTCACACCCCCCGCGCAGGCGCTCAGTAAATACTCGGCGGCGCACGGAGCTGCCTGCGGCGCCCACAGCGGCCCTCACCTGGGGTTCCGCCCTCGGTCTCGCTCCGGGCAGGGCCGCCCTGGAGCTTCCAGTTTTCTGGAAGGGTTCCCTGCGAGCGCGCACTGCGGCTCCGGACCAAGGTAGGGCTCTTGTTCGTGGCTTCTGGTCCTCCGAGCCGCTCTCCTGCACGCCGGCCGCTCCGCCGCGTGGTAGCTGGATTCGGCTTCTGGTCTGGACCAGGGAACACACCGAACGGGATACTTCCCTCGAGCTTCTAGAGTCTCCAAATGTTCCAACATGGCAGTAGTTCTAGAGACATCACGATGGTCACAACCGAGTGGAGGTGCTTGTGACCATCCGGTGGGTAGACCGTGTGCAGGACAGCCCTCCATGACAAAGACTCTTCTGGCCCAAAAAGTTGACAGTGTGGAAGTCGCGCAACCCTGGAACATGGGAATGTTTCTTCGGTTCCTATGTTGCTCCTTAAAAAGAATTCTCAGGGTGCCTGGGTGGCTCAGTCAGTTAACTGTCTGCCTTCTGCTCAGTTCATGATCCTGGGCTCCTGGGATCCAGTCCTTGAGTCCTCTGTCCGGCTCCCTGCTCATGGGGGAGTCTGCTTCTCCCTCTGCCCCTCCCCCTCCTCATGCTCGCTCTCTCTAACACAAAAATAAATAAATCTTTTAAAGAAATCTCAGTCCAGAGCTGTTCTTGTGCTTATTCTCATTCTATAAGTTAACCACCTATTCTTATCTCATGACCCTCTTCCAAACAGTTGCATTACTTCCTATGGTTTCTGGAGCATTGCTGAATATTCAGTGATGTTGGGACAACAGCAAAACTGCAGGGCCCGACCCCTAGATCAGGTGAAGGTTCTACACGGTTCCCTGAAAAGTCACACGTGACTGCTTATCGTAGACCTCTGGGTCACTCACAAGAGGAAAACACTAAGACTTACTCAGGGTCTTATTGTGTTATATTGTATTAATTTTATTTAAAAAGAAGTTTATTTAAAAATTTTAAAAAGATTTTATTTGATAGAGACAGCACAAGCAGGGGGAGCAGCGGGCCCAGTGAGAGGGAGAAGCCGACTCCCGGCTGAGCAAGGAGCCCCACCCAGGGCTCGATCCCAGGATCCTGGAATAATAACCTGTGTGGAAGCAGGCGCTTAACCAACTGAGCCACGGTCTTAGGGTGCCCCTAAGAGGTTTAGACAGCAAATATTCATAAATAAATAAATAAATAGATAAATAAATAAATAAATAAAAGATAGATGATAGATGATAGATCGATAGATAGATAGCAAATATTTCTAGGTGAGTTTAAGAATAAGCGAGAAACTGACCCCCAGCTTATTGTCTAACAGGCCGGGGATCAGTCTCAGTTGTGTAAGCGCAGGTGCTGACATCCAAGCGCCTCCCGGCGCTGCTCTCTCTCCAGAACCCTCTAGTCTGAGGGTTTGTCTCCCTCTGTGTGAGTCGTCCTCACGTGGGGTCTCCGGATGTGTTCAGTTCATGACTAATCCTGATGCTGACAGTAAAACTTTTCTCCACTTCATGTCAGGGGGATGAGGGAGGCTGACTCAGGAATCCTGTGCTGCTGGTTTTCTGTCCTCATGAGAAAACCGATTGGAACATTCCTGACCCGGCCAGCCCAACAGCCCAAAGCATACCCTTGGGCAAACTTTCCAGGTTACTCTGAATAATTAATCTTGTCTATTATTTGATAACTCTCTGATCTGCAGACGTTCGCTTAGACAGTATTCTTCACCTCAAAATCAAGTTGAGCCATCTCGGAGAAGTTTTGCCCCACTGATTCCACTTCTAGAAATCTCTCGCACAGAAACACTTCTACAAGGGCACAAAATTAGATGTGCTAGAATGTTCCTTGCAGTGTTGTTTGTACTATTAAAAAATTAGAAACAATTTCCATGTCCACCAGTAGACAAATAATGAAGGAATAAAAATATTGATACCTCCACACTATGTAATTCTTTGTTAGTGTTGACAAGGAATGCAATAGAGCTATATGAAATGACATAAGAAGCAAGCTGCAGAATGTATTAGATCTACTTTTGCAAAAAAAATATAGTCATTTATTTTATATATATTTAGAAGTGCTTAGGAGCACATACTGTATGTGCATACATGTATGTGCATACAAACACTAAAGAAAACTTATCTTTAAAATGTATACATTGTTTGCATGAAAACATCCTATGCATTCATTTTGCAATAAAAGAAGTGTTTATTTTTGTCCTTGTAGGAAAAAAGACACGAAATCAGATTGGGTTTTTTCCCTAGTCTGTACAAATTGAGTTTTCTGTCACTTACGGGTTCCTATTACCCTCTAGGGAGAGGGCTAATGCATGAGGCAGTGGTTTTTGGCAGGATTATTATTGAAGACATCATTCTTATCCAAAAGTCAATCTTTTGGCCAGGACCAGCTTTTCTTGCCTGCAGATTTTGGTTCCATCAGGAAATGCTAAACATAGTTGCCTTGGTCACTCTCAGAGCTGGTACCCAGGGCACTCACCCTTGTGGTGGATGAGAGCACCCAGGAACCTCTAAAGGCAAAGAGAGACCACTGAGGCTCAGCCTCCACCCACTGGTGGGACCCTCATCAGGAAGCTCTAAGGGTCAGGACTGGGTAGACTGTCAACCTCTGTATTCCCAGCACCCAACACGGTCCCCAGCAGGTCACTGATGATCCATAGTTTCTTTTTTTTCTTTCTTTCTTTTTTTTTTTTTTTCAGATTTTATTTATTTGAGAGAGAGAGAGAGAGAGAGGGAGGACATGATCCGGGCTGGGGAGGATGAGGGAGAAGGAGAAGGAGGTTCCCCACTGAGTGGGTAGCCTAATGCAGGACTCGATCCCAGGACCCCTGGATCATGACCTGACCCGAAGGCAGATGCATCCCCTACTGAGCCACCCAGATGCCCCAATGCTCAGTAATTGTTGAATGAATTTGTTTAAGGAGGAATTTTTTTATTCCTGTCGACTTGATTTTCATGTAGGGCGGGCAAGCAAGGTGTCTGAGAATGTGGCTGGCAGTTCCTGGGTGGTGAGTCAGGGTTGTGCCTCAGGCTCCCCATTTTGTAAGGTTGTGAGCAGATAGCCTGACCACCCACATGGCAACTGGTGAGGTTTTAACATAGCAACAGACACCCTCCCTGGACCCAGAAACAATACCATGGAGTTGATGTGACATGTCTTGGTGATTTGTGGTATGTTTCTGATAAGTGTGAACTAGATATAAACATTAATCACCCTCTTGGTAAGTCGTGTTAATGGCCAAAGCAAAATCAAGCACCTCTAGGGCATCCTTGGGACCAGGGTGCCAAAAAAAATGCCCCAGTGGGCTTGCAGCTGCCTGAGATCCCTCCAGAGACCTTTTGGATTCCAGATCCAGGCCCCTGTTTCTTGAAAGGAGTAAAATCCCCACCTTGAGATCCCAGAGCCAAGCCCTCTGCTTCCCTCTCTTGACCGAGGCACATGACAGTTAGCTCTGCTTTGCCCAGCTCCTGGTCTGTGGCCCCCAGGCTTGGCTATCCCAGGCCAATTGCCTCTCAATCAAAATCTCGGCCAGGTCACAGATTACACGCACCCCATGATCGTCTCCGGTGGCTATGAGGCAAAAATCCTAACGTAGATGTTCTGAATGCAACTTAAAGGTGAGACTTGGTCAGTGGATGTTTAATGAAAATGTGCAGGTGCCCAGTTAAACATTCAGAAGGACAGAAAACAAACAAACAAAAATAATCTTCCTTCCACCATCTACTCCCAGATCCACTGTACAGAGATAAACACCCTTCAACAGTTTCTTGTGGATTCTTGCAAAAATGTTCACGCACATCTTGGGTGACACAAATGAGTACACGCTACATACATTCCTCTGCATATTGCTTTCTTCTAACTTAATTTATCTTGAGAGATTGTTCCAAACCAGCATATGCTAATTTACCTTATTCTTTTTTTTTTTTTAAGATTTTATTTATTGACAGAGAGAGAGCACAAGCAGGGGGAATGGCAGGCAGAGGGAGAGGGAGAAGCAGGCTCCCCACCCAGCAGAGAGCCCGATGCAGGACTCAGTCCCAGGACCCCAAGATCATGACCTGAGCTGAAAGCAAATGCTAACCAACTGAGCCACCTAGTGCCCCTACCTTATTGCTTTTAAACAGCTACATACTATTCCAAATACATGGCACAGAATTTGTTGTTTTTTTCCTCACCAGCAGCCTTTCCACTTCCTTCCAGGAATAGCAGCCTGCATTTCCTTTGGGGAATCACATCTTCCTCCCCGGCAATCCCGCAATTTGAGTGCTGATGACCATGACCCCATCACCAGGCTTGGACAAATAGCCTGGACCCCACTGCAATGACTGAGTCGGTGATGGACACATGACCCTGGCTGGGGCAATGCCAATCGTGGCCATGGCTTTATTTGAACCATTAAGGAAAGAGAAGTCAGGGATAGAGACTGGACCATGTCCTGGCTTTGCAGCCACTTCACTGCATTAGAAGGCCTCTGAAATCCCAAGGGAATTGTGTTATCAGGGACACTGGCAAGTCACAAAGGCTGGTGTTGGCTCATCCCCAGGGCCATCTCCAGGCCCCGCTGTGCTGATGAGAAGCAGGCTGTGCTCAACCCGGGTGCAGAAAAGGTGATGTGGGGATTTACCAGCTGCCACTTTACCCACCTTTATCGCCACAGTCAAATCCTGTAACTCTCATGGACTCTCCTGAGGACAATCTTTGGAGCAGCTTAGGGAAACCCCAGGCTGGGCCAAATTCTTCGCTGCTTCAAAGATTTATTCACCACAATCATCGTTTGATGTGCAGGCCGAGGAATGAACCAAGCCCATGCTCATTTCCTGGGCCTCCGTATCACTGGCAGTGTGTCTCACATTTGGCTCTGAGATTGAGAAATCTCTTGGCCAAAGTCTTTTGACGAGCCCCACTATTTCCACTTCCAACATTCTATTTGTGTGCTCCACTTGGGGTCGCAAATATGGGCTACATATAAGGGCGAGGTTGAGGATAAAGAAGATTCTAAGTGACTATATGGCCTGCAAAGGGGCTGATAGAAGAGGATGAACCCCACACATCACTGGGAACCTGTTGGTACAAAAAAAGGGGGGCAGGACAGAGGAGGCTTGTGTCAGCAAGATGAGCCCTGGGCCACAGAGAAATACTTGACAGAGGGGAGCCTCTGCCCCAGCAGAGAAGCATTTCTTCAATAGAAAGATGCCTACCAATGCCTCCTTTGGTCCCTTTGTCTTCCTGGACCCAAGAGAGAAGGACCTAGAAGACCCTGTGGTTTGAGCGGAGTAGTAGTGAATCATACAGCAATACTCACATGGACTTGGCAATGAAAATTTGATTGTTGACAGCCAAGAATAGCTGCTGTGAAGGAGACTATGCCAAAACATAACCATGTAATAAAATATGTTCTACAACCAGTACTTAGTTTTTCTTCTTTTTGGGTTGTTTTTCAATTTTTCACTTTATTTACTTTGGTGAAGTGAAGTGATTATAAATGATCTGTTCCTAGCCCTCTTTCTGCCAAGAGTGAAGATCTCCCTGGTGTCCCACGGTAATGTGCCTTCTGGTTGCACATCCTAGGTGCCTTTGTTGACTTCTGGGCGTACACTAGTATGGTGGGAAGGCAAACTGACTTTCAAGCCCCATCAAAGGAAGAGGCCTAGAAACCTGCAATGTGTGTGCAGGTTAGGCCCTCAACCATATGGAGACACAGGATTTGTTGAGGACGAGGGACCATACATGAGGGAACAGATGCGGGATGGGGATGTGAGAGAGAAAATTCAGGGGAGAGCCTCAGGTGACTGTGGGTCAGCCAGGGAGGGAGTACAGGCTGGGTGAGAAGCCATTGAGAAGCCCTGGCCTGGAATCAGAAAACCCACCAGAGTGGGTTCGCCTTAGTGGATGCTCGCCTTAGTGGATGCTCGCCTTAGTGGATGCTCGCCTTAGTGGATGCTCGCCTTAGTGGATGCTCGCCTTAGTGGATGCCCGCCTTAGTGGTTGCTCGCCTTAGTGGATGCCCGCCTTAGTGGATGCCCGCCTTAGTGGATGCTCGCCTTAGTGGATGCCCGCCTTAGTGGATGCCCGCCTTAGTGGATGCCCGCCTTAGTGGATGCTCGCGTTAGTGGATGCTCGCCTTAGTGGATGCCCGCCTTAGTGGTTGCTCGCCTTAGTGGATGCCCGCCTTAGTGGATGCCCGCCTTAGTGGATGCTCGCCTTAGTGGATGCCCGCCTTAGTGGATGCTCGCCTTAGTGGATGGCCGCCTTAGTGGATGGCCGCCTTAGTGGATGCTCGCCTTAGTGGATGGCCGCCTTAGTGGATGGCCGCCTTAGTGGATGGCCGCCTTAGTGGATGCTCGCCTTAGTGGATGCCCGCCTTAGTGGATGCCCGCCTTAGTGGATGCCCGCCTTAGTGGATGCCCGCCTTAGTGGATGCCCGCCTTAGTGGATGCCCGCCTTAGTGGATGCCCGCCTTAGTGGATGGCCGCCTTAGTGGATGCTCGCCTTAGTGGATGGCCGCCTTAGTGGATGCTCGCCTTAGTGGATGGCCGCCTTAGTGGATGGCCGCCTTAGTGGATGCCCGCCTTAGTGGATGCCCGCCTTAGTGGATGCTCGCCTTAGTGGATGGCCGCCTTAGTGGATGCCCGCCTTAGTGGATGGCCGCCTTAGTGGATGCCCGCCTTAGTGGATGCCCGCCTTAGTGGATGCCCGCCTTAGTGGATGCCCGCCTTAGTGGATGGCCGCCTTAGTGGATGCTCGCCTTAGTGGATGGCCGCCTTAGTGGATGCTCGCCTTAGTGGATGGCCGCCTTAGTGGATGCTCGCCTTAGTGGATGCCCGCCTTAGCGGATGCCCGCCTTAGTGGATGCCCGCCTTAGTGGATGGCCGCCTTAGTGGATGGCCGCCTTAGTGGATGCCCGCCTTAGTGGATGCCCGCCTTAGTGGATGCTCGCCTTAGTGGATGCTCGCCTTAGTGGATGCCCGCCTTAGTGGATGCCCGCCTTAGTGGATGCCCGCCTTAGTGGATGCCCGCCTTAGTGGTTGCTCGCCTTAGTGGATGGCCGCCTTAGTGGATGGCCGCCTTAGTGGATGCCCGCCTTAGTGGATGCCCGCCTTAGTGGATGCTCGCCTTAGTGGATGCTCGCCTTAGTGGATGCCCGCCTTAGTGGATGCCCGCCTTAGTGGATGCCCGCCTTAGTGGATGGCCGCCTTAGTGGATGCTCGCCTTAGTGGATGGCCGCCTTAGTGGATGCTCGCCTTAGTGGATGGCCGCCTTAGTGGATGCTCGCCTTAGTGGATGCCCGCCTTAGCGGATGCCCGCCTTAGCGGATGCCCGCCTTAGTGGATGCCCGCCTTAGTGGATGCCCGCCTTAGTGGATGCTCGCCTTAGTGGATGCTCGCCTTAGTGGATGGCCGCCTTAGTGGATGCTCGCCTTAGTGGACGCTCGCCTGGCTGTCCGGTGTCCCTGGCCTTGCTGCCCTGGGACCGCTGCTGCCTCGCTGGTGTCCTCCGGTGCAGTCTGGGCCGCGGGCACCCCCCCCCCCCCCCCCCCGCGCCCTGGCTCCGCGACCGCGGAGGGGCCCCGCATTGTCCCGGCATCAGCCCCTCGACCTCGCTCGCGCCCTGGGGGCTGGGAGGTGCCGCCGCAGGGAGCCGCGCCGCTCGCTCCGCAGCCCCTGGCGCCCCGCCCAGGGAGGGGGGGCCGGCGGGGGGCGAAGCTGCCGCCGCCCCGCGCCTCCCTCGCGTGCCCCTCCCGCCCCGCCCGCGCCGGCTCCCGCGGAGGCTGCGGCTCGGCGGGCGGAGGCGCCGGGCTCCCGCGGCACAGAGCGCCCGGCGCGGCGGAGCGGGCCATGGAGCCGGCCCGGGAGGCCCCCGCGCGGACCCGGCCGCCGCCGCCCGCCGCCGCCCGCCCCGCGCCCGCCGCGCCCAGGCCGCGCTCGCCCGCGGAGGCGGAGGCGGAGGCGGAGGCCCGCGGCCCCGAGGCGCTGCTGCGGCGGTCGGGGTCGGGCTACGAGGGCAGCACCAGCTGGAAGGCGGCCCTGGAGGGTAAGCGCGCGGCGGCGGCGCGCGGCCCGAGGCGGTCGGGGTCACCTTGGCCGAGCTCCCGGAGGGCAGCGCTGCTCGCGGCGGGCGCGGGGACGGGGCTGGGACCGGCCGATGGGCGAGCAGAGACGGCGGCTGAAATCCGCAGCAGTGCAAGCGGCTTGGGCAGAGCGACAGGAGGTGTAGAGCCCGGAGACGTGCGGGTGCCCGCGGGAAGGGGGTGGGGGCTGTAGGGCCGGGGCCAAGGGGCACGGGGAGGGGGGGGGAGATGTGGAGACCGTGCCCGGCTCTTCCTTGCAAGGTCACGCGGACCACCCACCCCTTCCAGGCAGGTGGGCTCGGGGAGGGACCCCTGCTAGCCAAGGGGGCAGTAACCCACTGAAAAATAGATCTCAAGTTCCCGAGTTCTGTGGGGAAACTTTGTGGCTCCGGGTGGTGGGTGGTGTGGGAGATGCTCCAGTTGGCAAGGGAGGGGGCTGGCCCTCTGGACTTCTGGGTGCTGCTGGCAGAACCAGGGGATCTGGGCAGCGGTATTAGCTAGGGAAGCCCAGAGCTGTGGTCACCCAACCCGTAGGGACCAAGTATTATTAGAGAAGGAAGGCTTTCTGGAGTGGGTGACCTCTTGGGTGGGAGAAGGGCAGGGTGCACCAGGCTCAAGGAGCGTCACGTTCCGGGGCCAGGTGGCCAGAACCAGCCCGGCTCTTGTGGCAAACTGGACCCTGCAGTACCAGGCTGAGGGAAGGGATGGGAAGACAGGATCCTGGAGGGCCCAGACCGTGAGTGGCCACCCAGGCCTCGCCAGAGAGTTGGGACTTGGTTCTGCAGGAGCTGTTGAGAGGTTTTACATATAGAATGAGACGGTGGGTTTGCCCTGGGGAGAGTGGCCAGGTCAGTGAGGAGGGTAGAGTGGTGGTCGGCGGCGGGACCTGACCCGCACCTGCCTGGGCAGGTGCCTCGCCAAGGAAGGAAAGGTGAAGGCAGTAATGTTAGCATCTGACCTGGAGGCTAGTGGGGCAGGACGTGGACTGCCCGGGGAGGGGGCTCTGAAAACTCAGGAGGGAGGGTGGACTGATGCCTGGATGGGGATTTGGGACGAAGGAAGCAAAAGTGTTGGGTCACGGAGTAGAAGAGCCACTGCGGGCTGGGAAGAGCTGAGTTGAATAAAGGTGGACAAACCCCTCTCCCTGCCCGGCATTGTCGGATCTGCCTGTGATCCCTGCTTCCCTCCCGCCCAAGCTAGTTCTTGAAGTGGCTCCCGCCTTTTGCCTGTGTGTCTTCATTCAGACAGAAGCGGTCCTGCAGGAGCGGCCCTAACCTAACTCCAGCCCCCTGATGGTTAGGGCTGCCTCAGGGCTGATGTGGCCTCTTTCAATGCCTCTCCGGCTTGCTGGTTCCTATTTTACCTCCTGCCCCCAACTTTGACCCGTTCTGCTTCCTGCTCCCAACCTGGGCTGGGCCGACCACCTGCAGGAAGGCAGCCCAGTGGGACACTGGCCCTTCGGCCCCTGCAGAATCCAGCCGATCCGTACTCAGTGCCGACTTGTGGTCCCGCCTTGTCTTGCCTGTCCCGGTGTGGCTCTGCGTCTCATGCCACCTCTGTTTCTCCCCATGGTCCACTCGGAAGCAGCCCACCCTTAATGCCTGTGAGCCTCAGAGGCTCAGCAGCTGAGGCCTATGGACTGTTTTTTGTTTTGTTTTGTTTTAAGTAGGCTCCACACCTAGCCCAGAGCCCAGCATGGGGCTCAAACTCACCACCCTGAGATCAAGACCTGAGCTGAGATCAAGAGTTGGTCACTCAACTGATTGACCACCCAGGCACTCCCCTATGAACCTTTTATACAGTAGTTTTAGTATCTGGGTCTGAGTCCAGGGGGTTCTCCTCCACCGATGCTCCGAGGGCCTACTGAGTGTTCCCTGGGCACCCCCATCTCCTGTCAGAGGAGGGGAGCACAGGGACTAGGGCTGGTCTCTCCAGGGTGTTGCTGTGCAGGCAGAATCACAGGACGGGCTGAGGCAGGTGGTGAGATTCAAGGAACACAAACTCTGGAGTCAGGTAAACCTAGGCCAGAGCCTTCCGCCACTATGGACTGGCGGGTTTTCAAACTTGAGTCTCACTTTCCTTACATATAAGCTAGATAATGATTTCCACCTCTCAGGGCCACCCAGATAAAGGTGTAGAGGGGTACGCTGTGCAGGTGGCTCCTCTCCCTAGCTCTGCCCCTTGGCATCCTGCATCCCTGATTGGGGAGCTCAGCTGAAACCCTTTTTGACTGCTGGCCTGCCTACCTTGAGTCTGCTTCCCCTCCCCAACTGAAGTCCACATAACGAGCCCAGTTGCCTGACCCAAGACACTACCCATGATGGGATGATGGGTCGCCCAGGTCTGGAGACCAAGGGCCATGCAGCCCTTAGCAGCCTAGTACCTGTCTTGAGACAAGTGGGAGACTTTTTGACTGGATCATGCTAAACACTCAGGGGGGCCTATGCTCCTTTATTACCACGTGCCAGACGTTTCTGAAGCGCCTGCCATGTGCTGGACCCCATGCTGGGGGCTTTCACAGTACTGTCCCACTTACTCCTTGCACATACCCTCCAGGGACCGGTGAACACTATATCTGTTTTACAGATGGGAGACCAGACTCGGAGGGGCTAAGTGTCTTGCCCAGGGACACACGCTGCTTGCCAACGCATGTTTGCCACAAGGACCCTCTGACGTGAGAGTTCTTGTGTCGTCGGGCATGGACCAAGGACGTTGGGCTTCATGAAGCTCATTGGTCCGAACTGAATTGTATTTGTGATGCGTGTACCTCTCCTGCCCATGCTCCTCAGACAACCCTGCCACCTCCGGCATGGACATTTTTTTCCTTCTCACGGCTTAAGTGAAATGGAGAATTTCTTAAATGTAAACCAGGATTAGAGCTTAGGACTTCGTGACTTTCCTCCGATGAACAATTAACTTTATAAATAGAAAGCCAAACAGAAGTTCTCCTGATCAAGCCTTCTTCTCTTCCTGTGGCTATTACCTTTTCCTTCTACCCTTCCCCCACCCCCTAGCCTTGCGGGAGGGGCTGGGGAAGGTGACCCAGAGCTTCAGCCTGGGTTCTAGAAAGACTGGGGGTGATTGGAGACGGGGATATTTCTGGCATCGGGGGTGGGGATGGGGAAGAGCGGCCTGGGGGTACAGCGGGGGACAGAGTGATTCTGCATATCACCAGGCTATAGATTTTTCAGAGCTCACCAATTCTGAATTTTTAATGTTGAAAGTTTCTTGATTAGGCACCAGCCCACAACTTCCTGATCAAAACCACACACATGCATTTAGCAAAGCCTTTTAAAATTTAAAAATTACCAAACTCTACATTTGATAGTTTCAAAGAGTCAAGACTATGCTCACCAGACTCTGGCCCTGACAACTCAGAGAGATCAGTGGTGAGTCTCTTCTGGGTTCTGGGTGTGAGGCCGATGAGACATCTGTCCGAGTCGGGAGACAGATTTTCAGCTGTCCCTTCCGGCATGAGGCTCAGTCATATACATTTATAAACACAAATAACTGTACTTGCAAAGTCCATCTATTATGGACCATTGCATAGAAGGAATGATTGTAGAGTTAGACAATTTTTTTTTAAGATTTTATTTATTTAGTTGACACAGAGAGAGTGAGAGTAAGCAAGCACATGGGAAGCAGTGGAGGGAGAGGGAGAAGCAGGCTCTTCACTGAGCAGGGAGCCCGACGCAGGGCTCCATCCCAGGACCCCGGGATCATGACCTGAGCCGAGGGCAGACGCTTAACCGACTGAGGCACCCAGGGGGCCCCGAGTTAGACATTTCTTATGGCTTGAATTGTATCTCCCCCTGCCCCCCCCCCCCAAAGAAATGTGTTGAAGCCCTAACCACCAGCTCCCTCAGGATGGGATCTTATTTACAAATGTGGTCATTGCAAGTGTGATGAGTTAAGATAGGCAC
Organism: Vulpes vulpes; assembly: GCF_048418805.1. NCBI lineage: Eukaryota > Metazoa > Chordata > Mammalia > Carnivora > Canidae > Vulpes > Vulpes vulpes. Next base: position 9,645,183 of record NC_132786.1, on the reverse strand, counting down.
ATCCTGGAGCGGGTGGGCTCCTAATCCAAGGTGACTGGTGTCCTCACAAGACAATGGTCACATAAAGTCAGAGCCACAGGAAGAAGGTCATGTGAGTAGAAGGCAGAGCCTGGAATGAGAGGACGGATGAGCCGGATGAGAAAGGTCGCCAGCACACCCTCAGAAGCCAGGAAGAAGCGAGCAAGGACTCCCCCAGATTTCAGGGGGAGTGCGGCCCCCTTGGCACCTTGACCGTGGACTTCTGGCCTCCAGAACTGTGAGACAATAAACTTGCGATGTTTGAAGCCATCTAGTATGTGGGGCTTTGTTACCGCCACCCTAGGAAACAACACAACATTGATTTGGATCATCAGGCCCCATAGCCGGCTCCCGTGGGTGCAGCTGGAACAAGGAAGCAGGACTCCCTGGAGCGTCCTTTTGCTGCCCACAGTGCCGTGTCCAGAGCAGTCGTCCCCGTGCAAGAATGAAGGGGTCCCGGGTTCTGGTGATATTGGAGAAACATGCGCGGGTGCCCCACCCCCAGAGAGCAGCTGTGTATCTGTGTGGCCTTTCCCACCAACTCAGCCGGGTTTAAGGCTAAGGACATTGTCATTCAGTGTAGCCAAATCCCCCTCAGGATTTTGAGTGCCAGTGGGTGCTCTGTTAACATGCAAGGCAAGGCTACTCTAGGGAATCCAAAGGGGAGGAAAGCATAGCCCTTTCCCTAAAGGAGCCTGTGGCTCATCATCATCATCATCATCATCATCCTGATGGCAATTGCTAACATTGGATCAGAGCTTGCTATGCTGGACACCGTGCTAAGCACTGAACATTAGCTTCTTGTAAAAAATTTAAGAGGCAGATACTACTACTCTTTCATTTTAAAGATGAAGAAAATGAAATAAAATAGAAGTGAAGTAACTCTGCCATGAAAAGTGGCATCTAGAAAGAGATGGAGCTGGAATTTGGGCCTGTGCATCTTCCATGCACAGACTTACAGTGCCAGTGTGTCCAGGCCTGGAAGGGGGCGGAGAGAGGAGAGAGGAAGGATCCGTACACACACTCATGAGACAGCTCAGGGGGGATCAGCCCTGCGACAAGCTGTCATTGAGGACAACCAAGCAGTGGGTGAGGGCAGGCATGAGTCTGTGCTCTTACCGTGTCTGCAGCCACCTGTTCCTGGACTCCTGGTCACTTGCCAGCACAGACCTTGCTCGTAGGAAGGATTTCAAAATGTTGCCTGCCCTTGCAGGTAAAGATGGCAGACTGAATGCATGCAGTTTTCCTCTTTCCTTCCAGAAGCCCATGAAAACAACAGTAAAGGGATTTTTTAAAAGGCCATAAGGACAAGGAGAACGAGAGAGAAGACAATAACAATACAGTTGGGAGCTAGGGATCAATGATGAGTGGCAACTGATCCTAGAGGCCTGCAGGGAGCAGAGGAGCAGCCTGAGTCACATGCAGGACCCCCAAAGTATGGAGAGGGGGGCACCAGTCATAATGGCACTGAGTGAAGACAGAGCTCAAACAGGAGGGCTGGTTGAACATTTTAGAAAGGATTTAGTTGCCCAGGTCCTCTTCCCTGCCCTGGCAGGAGCCTGAGGCTAAATCTGAGAGAGGGCTGAGAGGGCAGTACATTTGGGAGCAAGCAATTAGTGGGACATTTACATAATGAATGCTTAGGATGGCTTCCCAGCCTCTCCTCCTAGTCAAGCCTACACCCTTCAGGAGGGAACAGAAGAGCCTTCTACAGGAACTGGCCCACCCTAGGGGAAAAACCCGGGGAAGTTAGCATTCAGAGCACCCCGAGGACCACCCCAGCCTGGTCACTCTGCTGGGATCCCACAGCTGATAAGCCCCTCCCTGGGCTCAGAGGCTCCAATGGACTCTTTCTTCTTGCTTTAATCAGAAACAAATAACCAAGGATCTCCAGATATCTGAGGAAATTCTATGACATGGAAACTAGAGACCAAATGATCAGAAAAGAAAAAAAGCAATTTGGGGGAAACATAGACTATAGAGGGAGAAATAAACTTTCTATCCACCTCTCCTTTCTCCCCCCGCCCCCTCCAAAAAACTATCAGTCATATCCTCAAAGAGAGCAGAGAAAATATGGCATCATTTTTAAAAAAATATTTATTTATTTATTTTAGGTAGGGACGGGGCAGAGAGAGTCCCAAGCAGACTCCGTGTGGAGCACAAATGCGGACCCTGGAGGCCAGGCTGCTTCCTACCATGCTGAGATCAAGACTCAAGCCAAAACCAAGAGTCAGACACTCAACTGACTGCACCACCAAGGCAGCTCCCATATGGCATCATTACAAACAGGATGCTCTGAGAGGGGATCTTCAGAGAACAGTGGCAAACCACAACAAAACAAAACAAAAAACCCTGGAAATTAAACATAATTGCAGAAATGGAAAATTCAGGAGAGAGTAGGAAGATAAAGCTGAGAAAAACTTTCCAGGAAATAGAGCAAAAAGGCAAAAAAGATAATGGGTAAGAAAGAAAAAAGGAAAGAAACTCAGAGGACCAATTCAAGTGATTCAACATCTGAAGAATATGACCTCCAGAAAGCAGACAGAGAAAGTGGGTGAGAGGAAACCACTGATGATATAATTAAAGAAAATTTCCTGGAACCGAAGGACATGAACTTTCAGATTGAATGGGCCCACTGATTGCCTATTCTAGTGGGTGAAAATGGACTCAAACTAAGCATGGCATGTGTGATGAAATTTTTTAAAAATTTTAATTTATTTACTTGTTTGTTTTTTATTTATTCATGAGAGACACAGAGAGAGAGGCAGAGACACAGGCAGAGGGAGAAGCAGGCTCCCTGCAGGGAGCCCGATGTGGGACTGGATCCCATGACCCTGGGATCCCGACCTGAGCCAAGGGCAGATGCTCAGCCACTGAGCCACCCAGGTGCTCCGAATTTTTATTGTTAAATTCTTTTTATTTTTTTCTTTATTCATTTGATAGAGAGAGAGTGAGAGAGAGTGAGCAAGCACAAGCAGGGGAGTGGCAGGCAGGGGAGAGGGAGAAGCAGGCTCCTTGAGCAGGGAGCCTGACAAGGACTCTGATACCAGGACCCTGGAATCATGACCTGAGGCGAAGGCAGATGCTTAACTGACTGAGCCACCCAGGTGCCCCACGCATGATGAAATTTTAGAAGATTATGTGATAAAGAAAAGATCCTAAAAGCTTCCCAGGGCATGGGGAGTGGGGGCAGAAGCAATTGATATTAAAAAGATCATGGATGAGAATGGCTCTGGAGCCATTTTTCAAGAGCAACACTGGAGCTAGAAGACAAGTCATGCCTTCAATATTCTGAAGGAGAATTCTTTCCAACCTATAGTCTTCAGGGCTCTGGGTTCACAACTCTAGAGGCAGGACATGGTGAAAGTTTGCTGCTGGGGGATGTGCAGTGGTCCTGCTCTGCCCTATCTCAGGCACCTGTTGGAAGATGTGCTCCACCAAAGCAAGGGAGTCAACCAAGAAAAAAGATGTTGTAGGACAGAAGGTGCGGGAGAGGCCGCACACGAGGGAGGCAGAGAGGTCCTCAGGCTGCTGGCCAGGGGAGCTTCCAGGGTGGCAGGTGGGCTTAGAAGGCAAAATCAGGGGTGCCTGGGTGGCTGAGCTGGATAAGCAGCTGCCTTTGGCTCAGGTCATAATCCCAGGGTCCTGGGATAGCCCCACCTCAGGCTCCCTACTCAGCGGGGAGTCTGCTGTGCCCTCTGCCCCACCCCCACTTGTGCTCTTGTGCTGTCTCTCTCAAATAAATAAATAACATCTTTTTAAAAATTTTTAAAAAGAAGGTAAAATCAGATTGGAACAGCTCAGAAGGTTCTGAGGGACACTACTTCAAGAGCATTATTAGGGACTGGGTGTTTGTCAATCAACAGATGAATGGCTAATCAACAACAAATATATACATATACAACAAATATATATATATATATATGTATATATATATATATTCATACAATGGAATACTATTCAGCCATAAAAAGGAATGCCATTCTGACACATCGTACAACATGGATGAACCTTGAAAACACTAGCTTAAGTGAAATAAGTCAGACACAAAAGGACAGATAATGTATGATTCCCCTTCTATGAAATCTCTAGAATAGGCATATTCATAGAGACAGGAAGTAGATTAGAGGTCACCAGGGGCTGTGGGAGGTGGGAACTGGGAGTGGATGCTTCAATAGTACCGAGTTTCTGTTTGGGGGGTGAAAAAGTTTTGCAAATAGACAGTGGGGATAGTTGCACAACAGCATGAATGTAATTGATGCCGCTGTGCACTTAAAAATGGTTAAAATGGCAACTTTTATGTTCTATTTTATGACAGTAAGAGAAACTTAAATAGAGTCTGTGTCGAAAGTGGAAAAGGGTTCTTCCATTAAAAATAAAATAAAAATTTTCAGTGATGCCAAAAAAATTAATAAAAATCAGAAGGCGGGGGAAGGCAGCGGGTCAGGGGAGGTTTGGTGAAGAGGGTGGACGGTGTGAAGCTGGGCAGGATTCCAGAGGTAGCAGCGGTGGAGAAGAGCTCTGGGGGGGAGGACCCAACCCCAGGGCTGTGAGCACGGGCTGGGTTCTTTCAAGGAGTCCACGTGGCTGACCCTGGGGAGGAGGTAGGGAAGCAGCAGGAGAGGAGGACTGAAAGCTCTGACCGCTGCGGGAGGGGCAAGGGCAGAGCCTTGGAGGGAGGGGTTCGGGGCAGCAGTGTCACAGATCCGGAAACGGGCTCTGGAACAGAGGCTCTCAGGCCTCAGCGCGCATCAGGTTCCTGCAGAGGGCTTGGAAAAACTCAGGTTGCCGGGTCCAGGCCAGGGTTATCCCAGGATCAGGACTCGGGGCTGGCGGTGGGGCTTGGCAGCGGGGTGGATGGCTGGGTACTGACCCGCTTTCTTCTCTCCTCAGACACCACCACACGTCTCCTGCTGGGGGCCATCGCGGTCCTTCTGTTCGCCATCCTGGTGGTGATGAGCATCCTGGGTGAGCATGGATGTCAGACATTTACGGGAGTCAGTGTGTACACACCTTGTCAGTATCACGTCTAATTAGGTAAAGAAAGGTTCCAGATGCACCACGTATTCTGTGGGGCACGAGGCTTAGGAAACACACTGCTGCTGTTTCTAGGTGAGAGTTTAGCCTAAAATAATATATGCACACGTTGACTCCACACGTCCCCTTTACGGAGCCACACGGGGAGGTAGTGAGGAGACTCCGGTACTATTCCGTACATGCCACGAGGATGCAGAGCCAGCTTGAGGTGAGTTAGACACTGCTTCTTGGAGGAGAGGGTTTTGGGATGAGAGCCTTTACAGATCACATTCATTCATTTAACACACATTTAGGGAGCACTGCTGTGTGTTAGGCCCCCTAAATGCTGAGGATTAAAAAAAAAAAAAAAAGAATGAGTTATGACATCATCTCCTCTGTCCAGTTACGGAGGCATCACTGCCCCGGTGGTGGGGGTGGGGGCTTCTTATGTGGGATGAAAGGGAGAAAGGAATAAAAGGGAGGAAGTCCTCTAAGAACAGGCAAGGCTGTATGACCAGGAGATTGGGCTGCTTTCAACGGATTCAAGTCAAAGTGTGTTGTGGGCTCTGATGGGTTTGCAAAGTGATTTCAGTGCCTCTGTCTTTAATCTTTGAGGAGCACCATAAGACCAGAGGCAGGCGCCTGCAAAGGGGAGGAAGGTCCATTGACAGCATTAGCTCCCATGAAATCCTCACCTTTGGACGTGCATGATAATCAGGGGCTTTGTGGGTGTTTGGAAAAGAATATGGTGACCATTGGTGCCAGCTTAGATTCACCTAGAATAATTACTACAAACTAAGTTGGTTTCCTTTTGTCTTCGTGCTAGCTTGGGAAGGTCAGAGCCATGCGAAGACATAGTGTGTTGTGATTGTAGTAAAGGACAATAGAGTCTCTTTGGAGGTCCTTGTGGAAAGTAGTTGAAATGTGGCCACACCATGCTCAATACTTCCCAAGTGGTCCTGCGGCTCACTGAGCAGATATGCCAGAGTGTCGATGATTTAATTGGTGTCGAGTGGCCCTAGATCCCTAGAGGCTGGAGTACTGTGGGCCTGTCCTTGGCTCTGTCTTTGTCTACATTTTAATCAATCACTTGCATGAAAACAAAAAGATGCGTATGGAATTTGTAGGTGATACGAAGATGCTCAGGATGACAGATGAAGGATGTTTAATATGACAGGGTGGAAAAAATCAAGATCAAAATTAATCTTTCAAAACTCAGATGAGCCAGTGTGAATGAGATAAAGGTGGAAGAAATAAGAATAAAATCTTCAAATGGATTGAAAAAGTGATTTCTATATGTTCTGGATGTGGGGGGAGACCTGGCTTGGAAATAGATCACATGGAAACAATCGAAGAGTATTTTCTGCCCACCCAGAAAAGCACGCATGCACATACCCACTGTTTCTTTTCATGGACATGGTCTGTAGCCTGGAAGGAGCCCATAGCAACTGGAAGGAGTGTGGCAATCACTGTTGTTGGGGGTAAGACCACATCTGGTGTGTTCTGGTCTGTTCTGGTGGCAGCATTTTGGTGACAATGTGGACACACCGCAGTGAGCCAGGCAGGATGGAGAAGGGTGTGGACAGCATCCTCTCCAAGAAGCTGTGGAAGAGATGGTGCCCACTGAAACCTGGATGTGAGAAGGCTGGCATCCTTCTTCGAATAGGCGGTAGAAGGTGGACTGGGCTTGCTCTGAGTCACTCCAAGGCCAGATCCTAGACCTGTAGGGCCAGGCAGGTTGGGACTCAGCTGAAAATGAACTTGACAGCAGTTCAGCAGTGGAACAGGTTGAGCTGTTACTAATGAGGGCATGGCCAATGAGATCAGGCCCACCAAGCCTGCAGATGGTTCCCACCCTGGTTGGAAAGCATGGACGTGTGGTCTCCAGGTCCTGATTTCTAGATCTGTGTTTCTGCACTTCCATGCCTTGGGGAGTTTGGGGAGAGAGAGGAGATCTTAACCCAGGGGCTAATCTGCTGTCACTTCCCCTGGGGGTGATACTGCCTCCAAACCAGCCTCTAAATTTCCCTTCCTTGTTTATTTTTTAAAAGATTTTTTCAAGACGGGGGGTGGGCAGGGAGAGCGCACAAACAGGGAGGAGGATCAGAGGGAGAGGGAGAGGCAGACGCCCCACTGAGCCGGGAGCCTGATGAGGAACTCAATCCCAGGACGCTGAGATGATGACCTGAGCCTGAAGGCAGACCATAACCCGCTGAGCCACCCAGGTGCCCTTTCCTTCCTTATGTATTTGGTCACCAACCTCTTACCTGCCAGGCACTTTGAGAGGTGCTCATCTGGGAAGACAGCCACCTGGGTCATCACCGGAGGGCACCAAAGTCAGGCAGGTGGAGGGAGCTTTGGGTCACTGAGCGGGATTCTTCAGGCCCGGGCAGGGGCCAGGTGTGCTGTGGACACTGAGTCCCCTCCATCTCCCCTGCAGCTTCCAAGGGCTGTATCAAGTGTGAAGCGCCCTGCCCGGAGGACTGGCTGCTCTATGGAAGGAAATGCTACTTCTTTTCTGAGGAGCCAAGAGACTGGAACACAGGCAGGCAGTACTGCCATACTCATGAGGCCGCGCTGGCTGTGATTCAGAGCCAGAAGGAGCTGGTGAGCGCTGGGCTGGGGGTGTCCTTCGGGGAGAACCCCGCTGCTGGGATCTGGCATCCCCTGTGACATGTTTCCAGAGCACGTGTGCCTGGGGTGTGCTGGTGGGCCCTGTAGGGTCCAAGCACATTTCCGAGGGGCTCCTGTTCCACTGCTGTTGTGAAAGCCAGTGATCTCAATCCAAGGCTGGTTTGCTGAGCTCAACTCAGCATCATAAAGTGTGAGGATTACAAATCATAAATGGGCTCGTGAATAAAGAACACACTGGCACCTTCTACTGGTCCAAATCAGGACATGAGCACCCACTGAACACCCGAAACAGTTTTATCAGTAGAAATGGGAAAGACACACAGTGAATGACTGTTGCTCACTTTGGATTCTGAGGGTAACAGTGGCGATCCGAAATAGCAGGTAATCTCACAGTCACTTCCGTTTGTCTCTGATAAACAGTATAATGTCTCCCTGCTGCAGAGAGAGGCCCAGCAGTATGTGCGTAGGAGGACAACCAAATTGAACGTTGTGCTTTGTCCCAGATAATCCATCAAATGGGCAATTCCAGGCTTCCTGCAAATCAGGAATGCTGACTGGCAGGCTGGACCGCTGAGCTAGGAGGACAAATCTTGTTCCAGGTGCCCTGCTCTGGTGGGCATGCTCCCAGGGCCCACGGCCTAACAGCTGCTGAGAGGGAGGTCAGTGTGAGTGCAGGGCCCTCTCTGACCCCAGCTCCTTACTTTCAGGGTGCAGTGAGGGATTCCCTTTTCAGTGTCTGTGTATCTGGGAGCCCAGTCTTCTGATCTGAGGTTAGTCCTGGGATGTATGAAAAGTTGGGAGACTGCAGAAAACTCGGGCTTTTCTCTTTCCTTGGTACAGGAGTTTATGTTCAAGTTCACACGGAGGGAGCCCTGGATTGGTCTGCGCAGAGTCGGGGATGAATTCCACTGGGTCAACGGGGACCCGTTCGACCCAGACACGTGAGCTGAGGCTTCATCTTCTGGCCACTAAGACTGGGAAGGGCCTAGCTCCCCAGACAGCACCTCCCTATGGAGAGAGAACCAGTCGGTTCTGTGCTCGCTAGAGCTAGTGACCTCAGGGCTCAGCAGCATGTGGCCGAGATCATGATAATGAAGATGGCTTTACTTCTGGCTCTCTATCCCCTAATGCCCAGCCTGGTTCGGCGGCTCTCCTGTATGTGGTCATCAGAGCTTCCTGCTAATGGGGCCCAGGTTCCTGCCATCTTGTGGCTCCCCACCCATGTAGATGCTCATCTGCATGGCTCAGTGTGGCTCAGAGGAAGGGGAAGACATGCCCTAGATGTCCCTCTTCTGTCTTGGCCAGAACGTAGCCACATGACCATAGCTGCCTTTGAGGGAGGGGGGATGGGGCCTCTATTCTGGGCAGCTGTGTGTTGCCTAAACATTTTTCCTATGGAAGAAAGGGGCTCAGGCCCCTGGGCACCGTGAGTCCTCTCTTAGAGAAAACACCGCTGGAGTATGCTGGTAGTGTGTGCAGTGCTGGGATTGCTCACACGACATGAGAGTGTGATGAGGTGGCAGGTGTGTGATATCAGGGACTGGTTTGCAGGGGCGCTGGGGGCAGTGGTCATGGGTGGTGGGGGTGGGAGTGTCTGGCTGAGGCAGTGGAGGTAGTGATAGTGTGTGTGTGTGGGGGTGATCCAGGCTTAGGGGAACACAGAGGAGGGCATATAGGGGAATAAGAACCCAAATTCCTAGTCCAGACCCTAATAGGCCCTGAGGAGCCTGGTGGGGGCACATCTGCTCACATGATGATGATGATGGAGGAGGGTCCACAAGGTATAAGAAGTGGGAGGGCACCCAAGAACCCCTGACCCTCCACCATGGCTGGAAGCTGGTGATCAGCTACCTTCCCATTTGAGGCTGGCTCAGGGCTATATTAGTCCCTGTGACTCCGGGGGGTGAGCATCCAGTCAGCCTCTTCCCTCCTTTGCCCCGGCTCCTGTGCCCTTCATTTTGCACCTCTCTTTGTCTTCATTTTCTCTTCCTTTTCTTCTCTTTCCTTTTCCTGCCTTCATCCCAGATCTATCCTTAGAGCTGCTGAGATGTCTTGCACTTTCTGCCCCTTTCTCTTCCCTTCTGATAGCTTCCTGCTCCCAGAACCTGGGAGAACCCTGGAGGCTGGGGTTCCCAGCATGCTGACCATCGGCCAACCAAAGGGCCTTTGGGCTGTGTCTCCCTGGCTCTGAGGTGGTCCTGCCCGGCACTCCCTCTTGAGGTCCTTCTGGTGCCCTTTCTTGTGAGACCCCAGCTCCAGCCTCGGCAGGGGCCTCAGATCAGGCTGACCAAGTGAGATTAAGAAGAAATCTTGAAATTCCATGGAATGATTTTAGCTAGAAAGGACCCTCATCCCCTACATCTACCAAAGATGGCAGTGAGTTCGTGGGCAACACAGCATGGGTAGCAAAGGCTGGGGTTAATCAGGTCCACCCCTGTGATGTAGTTTCATTCAGCTCATCTCTGCTGAGCAATTCCTATGCTAGATGCTCTGTGCTGTAGGGGAGCCAAGACAAGAGAGGCATGGAGCCCACTGCTCAGGAGTGACCACCCGGGGGACTGGTGGGGACAGACAGACACAGGCTTCCATGAAGCTGTGATGAGTGGTGCCCCCTGGCTCAGGCAGGTGCTGCGGGGCAGAAGGGTGGGCAGAGGGTGGTCCTGAACACGATACTGGCTCATGGCACAAGCGAGTTGACTCTGGAAGGATGGGAAAGTGCAGGGTGTGTTCAGGAGATGTCTGTGGGCATCCCCAGGGTGGGTGGCTGGAACCATGGTGACCATAGTACATAGACAATGGGGAGGAGCCACACTAGAAAGTTCTATAAGGGGCTAAAAGTACTGGAAGGTGGCTCCAGAGGGAGGGACAGGTCAGGGCAGTCCAGTGATGGACTATGTGTGACAGGTTGTAAGTGCCTGCTCTCTTGTCTTCTGGCCACAGGTTCCCCATCTCAGGCCTGGGAGAGTGTGTCTTCGTGGAGCCCACCAGGCTGGTGTCAACGGAGTGTCTGATGACCCGGCCCTGGGTGTGCAGCAAGATGGCCTACACATGACGTGGGTCAGGCCAGCAGTGGCCCTCCAGTCAGGCTCTGAGACCTGCCTGCCCTAGGTTCCTCTCCCAGGCGAAGCAGTGAGGAAGGGGGGCCTCTGCCTCGGCCTCTGCTCCAGGCCACACAGCCCTGGTTCCTGGTCTCCTCGGCCCCAGGCAGGTCCTGTGGCTTAGCAGTCGAATCCCACATGCTCAGTAGCGTAGGCATCTCCCAAACACACACATGCACGCATGCACAGGCATGCACACAGTCTCTTCTGGAGTTCAGAGTCCAGCCTTAGTCACCCCAAGTCCCTTCCTGGTCCCACGCTGTAATATTTCTTCCCCATGTATCCCTGGTGCTTGGAGGAAGGATGGGCACTGACACAGATTGCATTACTGTCTGCACAATCATTTCTCTCCTGGGTGCTGGGGAGGCAGGGAGGGTGGGCTGCCCCACATGGGGCCCCCTACAGCCACCCTCTTGGCCTTGCCCAGGGTTCTCAGGCAGGCCCCTGCTGTGTCTGTGGTGCTGTTGTGTTGGTCACTGATGGAATAAAGAGATGACTGGCATCTAGAAAAACCTGCTGCCATTTGTTCTGGGGTTATGGCTTGGGGGAGGGACAGAGGGCCACATCTCTGGGTGCCTGTCTGGGAGGAGCCACCACCAAGGTGGCACTGAGGACAAAAACACGTTCTGTGGCCTCAGGGCACCATTTAATTCTACTGGGCTACTGAGTTATTCTTAGATGTCTGATGGTGTGCTCCATCTGGTTCCTTCATTACTATTCAACTCAATATGACAAACGTTTATTCACATCACACCTACCACGTACCAGACACCATGCCAGGCATGGGGATCAACAGTTTTATCCCCCAGGGAGCACACAGGGAGCAGAGGCAACAACTTAGGAAGTGCCAGAATGTTCTGGAACACAGTTGAGGGATGATTTCTTCTGCCTTAGGGGAGAAGGCAGTGCAGTGAGCGGGAGGATTAGCCCAGCAGAAAAGCTGATGTTCATGGTGAGTGGGATAACAGTGCATGCAGGTCCTATGGCCTTTTCTTCCTTGGTCGGCCTAGGGAGGAGTTGGGTGTCTGGCTGCTTCCTGGGCCTGTGGAGGCTCCAAATGCTGCCCCCCAGCACAATACACCTGGAGCCCCAGAACTTGCCCCGGTGGGGCTCCGGCCTCCCCAGCCTCCTCTCTGCAGCTGGCTCTGGCTGAGATGCGGGCAGCCTGCCTGTGAGCAGGGTGTAGGGGAATCTGGGTCATGGCCCATTTTCAGAAAGTAGATCAGAGGGAAACCAGGTCCTGCTTTGCTCTGCTCAGTCCTTTTACTGTTGGTTTGTGGACAAAACTGTCAGCTGGGTTTTGCTGAAGTTTCCACATGCTTCCCAAATATCCAGTAAAATACAGGCAATTTTGTGATTTCCTATTTTGTCTTTGGTGGGAAGCCAGTGAGGAACCAGAGAGACCAATAAAGAGGTGATAGTCATTCAGTGCTGCGGTGGCGCTGGTGGGGGTGACAGGAAGCTCGGCACCTTCCCAGTGCGGGTGGGGGCGCTGGTGGAGCCGCTGAGGACTGAGGTAGCGGGCGGTCAGCTGCACAAATGCTACTTGGGGGACGGGGGGAAGGACCAGGGTGTCTCCCTCCCACCTATTACGTCGGGCACAGGCCCGTGGTCCTCACCAGGATCTCCCCATCAAGGACGGTGAGGCTCAAAAGCCTCGCATGTGGTACCCACAGAAATGTCTGAGGCAAGAAGTGCTGCCGCAGGCAGTGAAACTGTGCCTGGCAGGTCCCGAGGCCCGGGGGAGAGTAGCACCCGGCCAGGGGCTTCTGAGCGGTGAGCTGTGCTCCAGTCCTGCCAGGTGGTTCAGGTGGGGAGAACGGGCAAGGAGGGGGCAGGAAGGCAGCAGCGTGACAAGGCAAGGGACGATGGACCCATGCATTCGGATCTCACCTCTTACTCAGGTATCCAAAGCCTGCCACCTGCGGCTTCCAGGTGCACACTGGCCAATGAGCTCTCCTGACCTTGGGTTCCTCCGGGGAACACACCACAAGGCTAAATCAGTTTAGCAGCTAAAGGAACCCTGACTCGGGGTTGCCAATGCTTTTCGGTTTTCCTACCTGGTTCATACCAAGGAGGGACCATACCAAGCACAGGATAGGAACGAGACACTGGCCGCCAGACTTCAGAAATGTAGGCGATTCTTCCCCAGGTGAGAACTGGCTAGGAGCCTCGTGCTCCCACGTGGGCTGAGCCCGGCCGGCCAGCTGCAGCGCCCATGGCAGCCGCCCCGAGGGTAGGCACCCCGCCCCACTTCTCGGCGCTGCAGCGCGCCTCTCCCTCCACCTGGAGGGCCCAAGGGAGCACCCTTCCCGGGGCCCCACTCCTTAGCCCCGTCGGAAGACTTTGCCCTGCCGAGGCGTCCCCCCTGGCGTTGAGTGTGCTTACCTTGGGAGCCCGGGCTGCTGCTCCCTGGGTGGATTGGAACCCAGATCCCAGATACCAGGCCCATCCTCAGTGAACCGCTGGAACGGGCAGGGCTCCGGTAGAAGGCTAAGCACGCACCCCAGGGCCTACTCAGATGGTCTCTGTGCAGGTGGAGGACGATAGGGAGGACTGTGTAGGCCTGCGGTGCTCTGCTGCCAGGTCAGCCGGTGTCTGCTTAGTCTCCCTCCTTCCTGCAAGGTCAGCATTGCCTGCCCACACTTACAGGTGAGGAACAGATTCAGGGAGGTTAAGGGACTGGCTGCATATCACATAGCTAGCAGGTGGCGGAGGCGGGATTTGCACCCGCACCCACCGCACAGGGCCCTTGGGAAGCCACTTATGTGGCAACATGTCCCTTGCCTAGCCAGCTCTGAGGCCAGCTCTGAGGAGGGATGGTTGGGAGGGTGCATGTATGTGCAGGTGTGGGGCCACCCTGGGAAAACAAGTTAGATGCCCCCAGGCAATTCTTTTTCTGGACACTTTTGTCTCCAGATGATTTTCATATGGATCACCCACCAAAAGTGGGGGTAATGCATATAATGCCTTCTATCCTTTTCTTCCCTCAAGGTCTGCCTAGAGCCTCCCTCCCACCTTCCAGGACAGCAGGGTCTCTTGGGGACCACTTCCTCCCCCCTCAAACTTCCCACACTTTGAGCCTCTCATGTGGCTGGAGTCTCCTACCTTGTCATCTGTGACTCCTCTCTTCACTTCATCTGACCACTTCATCACCCAGTTACAAACCCCCGGATGGTAGGGATTGTGTTGTGGGCCTCTTTGTAGCACACATAGCTCAAAAGATGGTTCCCATGACGGTTGGATTGCCCACAGCGCCGTGAACTGTGTGCCCCAGCGGGAGATAGCAGAGGCTGCTATGGTCAGCTTTGTCTTTCAGGTTCTGGTGGCCATGGCATGGTTTTAGAGGCACAGCAAAGATGAATCTTTCATGTGTTTTGCTTCAATTAAATGAGCTCACTCACATTCCTTAAGTGTGCACATACCAGGTGGGCTGAGTGGCGGTGGCCCAGAGATATAGCGGGGGAGAGCTGCCTCAGCCTCGGAATGTCCTCTGCATCCTGCCCAGAGCCCCACTAATGAGGACGTGGTTGTGAATGGAAACCAGGCATCGCTGACTGGGCTTGGCTGCTGACGGCTCTGGTGTTCACCATGATAACCGTGCTAACGTCACCGTGTCATTCTGTAGAAGGTGACCTGGTTTTCCAGAAAGGCCTGCTGAATGCTTACACGAGGAGGGGGTGGAGGTGGGTGCGGCACCTGCCTCCTTTCTCTTCTTGGTCTGCAAACAGCTCCAGGTTGTAAGTATGGGACTCAAACTGGGGGCATCTGGAAAGCCTCCTGCAATCTCCATCAGAGATTCCTGCTCTCTGTCAGGGCGCTCCGGAGTGGAGACAGAGGAGGTGTGGCTCCAAAGACCTGCTGGAGAGTAGTCTGGGGCTAGCTCTGGTGACAAGCAGCCACGGAGCTCAGGCCACTGTGTTAAACCTCTCCAACCCCAGGCTTCACCTCTCTAAAGCAGAAATTATGCCTGCCCTGTCTGCCTCACACGTATTTGAGAATTGTAGGGTTTAGAATTTCAGGGGTTGGAAATTAGTCCCCAGTATCGTGATTCATGAGGCCCAGAGAGTTTAAGTAACATGTTCAGGGTCACAAAGCTAGTGGTAGAGCTAAAACTCAGGTCTTGTGGCACTCCTGTTCCCTGTTTATACTCTTATTATTGCATGTGTCATGCTTTGTTTACTTGTTCACCAGCCTTGCAGCAGAAGTATAAGGATGGCGAACAAAGGATCCTCACACTTCTTTGTTTCTCCAGCATCTGGTACATATAGACGGTGCTCAATAAATATTATGTGTTGAACTAAACTAACCCTGACCACTAGTTCCAATGCTCTTTCCTCTACACCATGCTATCTCTGATCCTGGAAACCTCTGCTTCCAGCTCAGCCTCCCACAAAGTATGAAAACTTGCACATGTGGTTTTTTTTTTTAATTTTTATTTATTTTATAATAGTCACATAGAGAGAGAGAGAGAGAGGCAGAGACACAGGCAGAGGGAGAAGCAGGCTCCATGCACCGGGAGCCCGATGTGGGATTCGATCCCGGGTCTCCAGGATCGCGCCCTGGGCCAAAGGCAGGCGCCAAACCGCTGCGCCACCCAGGGATCCCCTTGCACATGTTTTAGAGAAAAAGATAAGCAAGATGCTCAACGGCCTCACAATTCCCATTAGGGTCCTGTAGTTTATAGCACAGAACCTATCTAAGCAAATACATACACATCTAAGACAAACTGGGATAACAATGACAACTAATACTAATTAAGAGTTGATTTTAATTAGCACTGTGCTAAGCACTTTACACATGAAGTACCAGGCTCAAGGTAAGTGCTTAAAAAAAGATGTTATTGGGGCCCATGGGTGGCTCCATTAAGCCTTGAACTCCTATCTTGGCTTGGATCTTGATCTCAGGGTCTTGATCCAGAGTCATGAGTTCGGGCCCTGTGTTGGGCTCCCCACTGGGCATGGAGGCCACTTAAAAAAAAAAAAGGTATTACTATCTTTTTAAATTATAATGTAAGTTGAGTAGTACACTAGAGTATGGGCAGTAATGCCCAAATTTCAGAGGCTAACAAAGTAAAGATCTTTTTTTTCTTTGCTCATACCATAGACTAAGCAGGTCAGGGAAAGGAACAGCTTTGCTCCATCCAGGGCCTTTGGATGTAGCTGTTCACAAAGGATGTGTTTCAGAAGATGTGGTAGACGTGACTGCCGTGCAAGCCTTTTCACTTCCCTTCTGGGTGCATGGAAAGATCATATTTCTCAGGCTCTTTGAAGCTAGTGACTTGCTTTAACCAAAAAAAAAAAAAAAAGAAAAAAAAAAGAAAAAAAAAGACACATGTCATTTCTAGGTAGAAGCATTTAAGAGCCAATGCACACGTCTTCATATATTCCCTCCTCTCCCCAACTGTGATTTGTTGGTTTGGAAGTTTCATAAAGGTGAGACATCCTGGGATGCTAAGTTGCTATGTAGGGGACAGGTTTCCTGGACACTTGTCTGGCTGTGCAGCAACCTGTGCGAGTGAGAAATCAAGCCTCTGAGATTTGTGGTGATCATAGTGTATAGAAGGGGCCAGCCTAGAGGTGGCCTGCACTCGGCCCACAGACCACTGGCCAGGACAGTCGTGGATGCCTGAGAAGTGTAGTCTGGTTGTATGCCTGTATGCACTGAGATTCTTGATTCTATGCATTGATGTCATTGATCAAGTCTGGAAAATTCTTCACTTTTATCTCTTTAAATAAATCTCCTGCCTCACCCTTCTTTTCTTCTCTCCACCCAGGACTCCAGTGAAGGCTGTTTGATATTATCACACAGGTCTCTAATGTTCTAGTTTTTGTTTGTTTTTGTCCATCGTACAAAAAAAAGTCTACTGGGATTTTGACTGGGATTGCATTGGATCTGTAAGTCAATGTGAAGAGCCATGTCATTTTAATAATTTGACTATTCCATTCAACAATTTAGCTCTCTCTATTTTTAAAAAGTTTTTGAAAATTTCTGCAACTTGTTACAAGTTTTAAGGGTAGAGTTTTGCCCGTATTAAAACAAAAAATTATCCTCAAGATTTGTCAGATGGCCAGAAGATGGTGGACATTCAGCCTGAACCTGCCTATAAAGGGCAGCCAACCAGCTTTCAAAATAAGAAGAGGGTCCCACTTGGAGAAACTGGCAAGGACAAGTTCCCATGATACCATAAAGACATTGGCTTGGGCTTCAAGATGCCCAAGGAGGCCATTGAGGGGACCTGTACTGATAAGAGATGACCTGTTTACTGGTAATGGGTCCATCTGAGGGTGGATTCTATCTGACGTGGTGACTGAGATGAAGATGCACTGTCATCCTTGGAGACTACTTCCACTATGTTGAGAGTACAACTTCTTTAAGAAGTACCATAAGAACATGTCCATGCATCTGTCTGCCCCCTGCTGCAGGGATGTCCAGACTGGCGACCTCATCGCAGTGGGCGAGTGCCAGCTCTTGAGCAAGGCTGTGTGTTTCAATGTGCCCAAAGTCACGAAGGCTGCTGGCACAAAGCAGCAATTCTAGAAGTTCTGAGGCTAGATGTCTGCCTATACCCCCAAAGAAAAAAAAGTTATGTTCCCAATCAAAAAAGAAAAACCCATTTATCCTCAAATATTTATTTTTGTGCTCCTACAATTTTTTTTTAAAATTTCATATTCCAACTGTTTGTTGCTAGTATAAAGAAGTAGAATCAGTTTTTGCATATTGACCTTTTATCCTACAATCTTGCCAGATTGACTTGTTACCTTGAGTAGATGTTTTTGTAGACTGCTTAGGGTTTTTAACTGCATGATTATGGCATATTTTCTCAAAGCATTACACAGGCCATCATCTTTCCAACTCCTGAAGTCAATTTTCATATTTCTCTGTCCAGCTGCTAGTTTAGATGTTTGTTACAGCAGTACCTCACTTTCAGGAACCAATGTCTGTATTAGTGGATAACTTAATTGTTATAGTAAACAACCCTAAAATTTCAGAGACTCAAATATAATAATAATACTCTTAACTCTAAGGAACAAACTGAGATTTGCTAGAGGGGAAGGGATGGGCGGATGGGGTAACTGGGTGATGGGTGTGAAAGAGGGCATGTCATGGAATGAGCACTGAGTATTATATGCAACTGATCACTAAATTCTACCCCCAAACTAATAATATATGTTAATCAACTTGAATTTAAATAAAACAAGAAAAATAACTCTATAAGTCCATATAAAATATATATATAACAAAAATACTTATTTCTCGCTCTCTTGTGGTTTTGTCCAGTGTGGTTTTATTAGGAGGCCACCAAGTGATTCAGTGTTCTGGGCTTCTTCTGTCTGGTGGGCCCACTGTACTCTAAGCCCTCAAAGTCCTTCACTGGATCTTCCACATCTGGCCAGAAATTGAGGGAAGAGAGTGTGGATAAATGTGTGAGTTTTTTAGGGCCCCATTCTGGTCATATTTATCTCCAAAGCAAGCTAGGACATATAATCTAGCTGTGTGCTCAACAAGAGGAGGAAATGAATATGCGGCCAGTCTTTGCCACATGTAGTATCATCCCCATTGTACTGATAAGAAAGCTGAGGCTCGAGAGATTGAGTGACTTTCTAGCTTTTTTTTTTTAAAGATTTTATTTATTTATTCGTGAGAGACACAGAGAGAGAGGCAGAGACATAGGCAGAGGGAAAAGCAGGCTCCTCATGGGGAGCCCAGTGTGGGACTTGATCCCAGAACTCTGGGATCACGCCCTGAGCCGAAGGCAGATGCTCAACTGCTGAGCCACCCAAGCGTCCCGTCTTCCCAACTAACGTCATGAACAACAGTGCCTAGAACTGACCTCGAATATGGCAGCCTTTCAAGATGTGCTCTGAATCACTATGCTACCTTTTTTCTCTTATTGCTTCCTGCCCTGGCACTTGTGCTAGCTTTCTTTTTTTTTTCCCTTTTAAAAAATATTATTATTGGGATGCCTGGGTGCCTCAGTCGGTTAAACATCAGCTCAGGTCATGATCCCAGAGTCCTGGGATTGAGCTCCACACTGGGCTCACTGCTTTGCAGGGAGCCTGCTTCTCCCTCTGCCTTACTCTCTCTCTCTCTCTCATGAATAAATAAATAAAATCATAAAAAAGTTATTAGTTTTATTTTTCCTCAAGTTTTTATTTAAGTTCCAGTTAGTTAATGTACAGTGTAATATTAGTTTCAGGTGTAGAATTTAGTAATGCATCACTTACATACAACATCCAGAGCTCAAGGCCTTGCTATCTTAAGACCTGTGATGTTTTTTTCTCTCCTAGCAGGGCTTCCTCCAAACATTCACGTGTTTTTCTTCTGGCTCTGGCCTTTGATCTATCAGTGGGTACTTCGTGCTTTCACAAGCAGCCCCGTCCACAGGCTTAGTCTGCAATGCCTAAGGATCCTGAGAGCCACTGCAATAAAAGAGAAGACATTTAAAGAGAACATAAAAAGACATAAAAGTCGATGTCAAGTAGTTTCTTTACAAGATCCCTATACTCCAGTGTTGTTTTAGAGGCACTGTCAAATGCCAAGGGTCTTAGGATAAAGGATTGTATACCTCCTATAGATCGGCATGTGTAGAACTAGTAAAAACTGGAATTAGACGGTCTCACAATACAGAATGTCTAGCTCCTAGCTGTTTCTTCCCTATGGAGCCGGGATCAGGGTTGTTGCTGGGCAGTGGGTTTTTTCTATCTTCAAGCAGTACCATCTGGGTAATGGAATTAGATCTTCTAAGGGAGATCTGCTGGAGGAGACAGATCTCCCAAGAGAAGATTTGCATGGCCCACACGGGACAAGGTGCAAGGTAGGGGATGGAGGATCTTAGAAGCCTGCTTTAAAGCTCAGTACTAACAGAAAGGAGGAAGTGAAAAGATAAGTTCAGAGGACATGAGGTCATTATACTTTGCTTTTAGTGTATTCTCTTTTACACATATTTAATATTTGCTTAGGCTTAAATATTCTAGGAAATAGTTAGGAAATATGTAAGCCAGACTCACAAAAAACCCCACAAATACCTGGTTGTTTGGAACAGGCTCCTGGGCATGACCTCCATGGGCTGTGACCCCTGGTAGTGCATTTATAATTTAAGAAATAGATATGCTGGAGGAGTTCTCAAATTGTCAAAATCTTTTGCAGGGATTTTTAAAAAGATTTTATTTATTTATTCATAAGAGAGAGAGAGAGAGAGAGAGAGACAGAGACACAGGAAGAGGGAGAAGCAGGCTCCCTGCAAGGAGCCCGATGTGGAACTTGATCCCGGACTCCTGGATCACATCCTGAGCCAAAGGCAGATGCTCAACCCCTGAGCCACACAGGTGTCCCTCTTGCATGGATTTTTTATATAATTTGAATTTTGGCTGAGTTGAACCGAACCAAGTTCACCCATTGGCTGCATTTAGGGGTTTGTTGGTATTATCTGAAGTCTGGGAGACCCGGGATCCCAAGGAAGGGTAGGTTAATGGGGGGTGAGAAACTGGGTTAATTTGCTGATTTAGCCAAATATTTGATGACCCACTCTGTGCCTGGCACTGTAATAGATGCCCTAGGAACAGAGATGAAAGGTAGCCTTACCTGCAAAGTTTTTGTGGTTTTGCGGGAAGGGACATCAGGAAAGATATGTTGACAGTACAGCATGATGAGAACTACACATAAGGGCTTGGCAACCCGTGTGGAAAGCATGAAGATCCAAAGCAGGGATGCTTGGCAGGAAAGAGCTCTGCACAGGGAGAAAGCATGGAGATGGAGGCAGATGGGATTGTGGGAGAGGTGGGGTTGAAGGGCTCTGTAGACCTGGATTTCTTTGGGTTACTCTGCCCAGTAGAGGGTCTCGTAGTCAAGGGCACAGGGAGAATGAGAAGTTTCCAATTAGCCACAGAGGGAGCTGATGAGCACAGAAGGCTGGCCGAGGTCTGCAGGGCTAGGGGGTCTTCTCTGGCAGCTCAGGAGCTTGGGTGGGTGTGGGAGCAGAGGCATGGGTGGGTGGATGGGCCACAGCAAGTAGGTGTGGCAGAAAGCTTTGGGTACAGGTAAGGTGGGTGCAGTTTCGGCTGGTTGTGAGTTTGTGGAACCAGGACGTGCAGATAACAGGAAGGTAAGAAGCTGGTCAGTCCTGAATACCCAGAACCCTGGCAATGGAAGACAGGCTAAGAGTGCCAGGTGAGGACACTGGGTCCCAGCGCATTGCTGGTGGGAACATGAAATGGTGTGATCAATGGATTCCTTTGGCGGTTCCTTACAAAGTTAGGAATTTCCAGATAACGCAGCAATTCCATTCCTAGGTATGTATCCAAAAGAACTGAAAGCAGGGATTCATATTTATGTACCAAGGTCCATGACAGCATTATTCACAAAATCCAAAAGATGGAGACAGCAGATGAATGGATAAACAAAATGTGGTATTTACATATAATGGGATGTCATTCAGTCTTAAAAGGAAGGAGATTCTGACATCATCTGCTATAACATAGATGACCTTTGAGAACACTGTTAACATGAAATAAGCCAAAACAAGTAAAGGGCAAATATTGTAGGATTCCACTTCCATAAGATATCTAGAGACAGAAAAGAGAAGGGTGGGTGTCAAGGGCTGGGGCGGAGAACTGGGAATTATCGTTTAACTGGTACAGAGCTTCTGTTTGAGATGATGAAAGTTCTAGAAATAGCTGGTGATGATGACTGCTCAACACACGAGGCGGAAAGGGCTCAAGGCCCTCCCTCTACAGCCATTCGCGGTCATCTCAGTAGACTGTAGGCACGGTTATGAAAGCATTCGGGGGCATTAAACGATTTCTGAAGGGTCAGATAACTCCTCAAGGGCGTTACTTGTAGCAGTAACCTCTTTAGTCTTATGACTAGTTTGGTTCTAGGAGAAATAAGCATGGCAGGCCAAGGGTACAGTGATTCCAAACAGTTTAATGTAATTCCAAGACAAAGTGTGATTACATTTCTACACATATACAATATGCATATGTGAGTTTACAAATTTTAATTAATAACTCGTTTCACCTCAGAGACCGAAAAAATGATCAAAAAGAAACTGTGAGTAACAAGCTATAACATAGTTCACCACAACGGGACCCCCCTTTCTCACCCTACAGTTAGTAATATTACAATTAAAATAACTATATTCTTCTATAATTTTTTTCTGTTAAAATCATCTCATAAATTTACAATGCTATTATTAGTTTCCAAGACTAATATAAATTCACTCCATTTTTCTACAACGAAAATGATTATTAATTTAGAAGCACACGACATCATGATGAAAAACACAAGCATTTTAGTAGCAAGGACTTGATCAGTTAAGAATTATTTTTCTTGTAAAACATTCTAAAGCCAAGTAAAATATCCATTCTTATAACATACCTATAATATGAGACTAAGGAATAGGTTACATATAGGTCTACAACACATTGGTTTGTTTTTTAAAAAAAGTAGACATTTATAAATAAAAAAGAAAAGAGGGACAATTCACATAGGAAAAAGAGGTACACGAGAAAATACTGTTGCACGCAATAATTTTCACAAGGATTAACATGGATTAACACTTTTCATTACAGAAACCGTACAGTGAAGGAACACAACAGACCGGGGCTTTCATAGGGCTATTGAGCTGAGATGACCTGGTGGAGGAAGATGTGGGCAAGGTGACCTTGGGGAGGAAGCCATGTTCCTTGGACTGGTGACCAATCACCAGTCTCCTCCTCTCCCGGCTCTCATTCTGGGGAGTGAGTCTTTCTATCCAGTGTCCGGAATTCATGGGCAGTTGAAAGGTAAACATTTCTACAGATCTGTTCTCTTTCCATCTTAATGGATCCCAGTTTTGGAAATGTGATATAGTATCAGAGGCTGCAGCTCAATACATGTGGTCAAAGCAAAATGGGATGGAAAATTTCAGTCATTCTGATTTGCTGCCCCCCTCACTCATCTATGCCCTGGAGGCTGGGGACCCAGAGAGAGCGGCGGCCCCCTCTCCGGGCCACCTGCCTCCACTGTGGTGAGGTGGTGACAAGAACCCAGCGCCAAGCCTCAGGCCTGCACGGAGAAGGTGCAGCCCTGGGGCCGGCCCGGGCTCGGCTACGACGCCAACACTGCCTGACTTCTCAAAGCTCCTCTTCCTCCTCATCCGTAAAGCTATACTTTTCCTATCAGAAATTTGGTTTGATATATATATATACACTAACATATATATCAACATCTATATCTATACAGTGATTCTACTCAACTAGAAAGTCTGCTGCCCCAAAGTAGGACTTCCTGGTCTACTTCATTTGGTTAAAAAATGCACACAAAGAGGATGAGGAGATGCTCTGGGGGCCAGAAATGATTGTGCCCTGGAAAAGCCACGGAAGACAGCTTCAAAATGAGCAGTAACACAAAAGCAAGAGGGAGAGAGGGAGCATGAAAGGGGGCGTGGGGGGACCCCGAGGCAGAGGCAACGCCCACTGGGGTGGTCTGCTTGGAAGTGAGGAGAGGCAAGTGGGGTGGGGGACGCTTCATGTTCCATTCAGAAGTCACAGAAAGCTACAAAGGATGGGCATGGTCAAGTCACTTTCCACTTCCCAAGTTCTTCCTTATAACCTGAGCCAAAAACTATTAAAATAATAATAATAATAATAATAATTAATAATAATGATAATAATAATGATAAATCCATTGCCTCTTCAACCAAGCAGGTGAGTATCTAATGGGAAGGCAAGACCACTGCTCACAAGGCCACGTGGGTCCTTCTTCCTGGTTCTGGAGAGCATTCTGGGAGTCCCAGTTGCCTGTGTATGGGGCTGTGGTGGCAGTGGGGGGAGGCGGAGGTGGCCACAGAGACACTGACTTGGACAAGTGGGGAGGCCGCGCAAATAGAGTTCTGTGTGGTGCGGTTGCAAGGAAACTGAGGAGGCTGAGTTTCAGATACAGAGTATTCACTTTTTTTGAAGCTAATTTCTATGCTTCCAGTTTTTCAACGTATGGTTAAGCCCCGAAGACAATGACATAAAATTAATTTGGTTAGTTTAAAGCTGCGGAAAAGTCCAAACAGAGGAAAACAGGAGTACTATTATTAGGAAGGGCAAGATAAAAAATAGTCTACCCTAATGTTTCTTCCAAGAACGTGTAATGAGGACATACTGTCCACAGAGGTCACAGGGAAAAGGTGAATGCATTAGAAGGAACACACGCAAGCAGTTCCTGGTCCCAGGTGTTCCGCAGTCTGCAAAGTCTTATCTGCAAACGGAAAGCCCTTTATCACAGCAGATCCTCTGGGTTTCGGTTGTGGCACAAGAGAAAACAAGAAACCAACCAAAACTTGTAGGGGAACCAGCATTTTCTAGCCTGTTCCTGCAAGACAGTGGAGCCCACTCTCTGCAGCGTTACAGCGCCCATCTGTACTTTGAGGGGTTCTCGATGCCCCATGCCCCTCTCCCAGCTGTCCCTAGGTTCCCTAGCCCCATTCCTGCTCAGCAGCACTTAAAATTTCTAGGAAGGAATTTAGCTGCCCTCCTTTCCACCCACCTAGGATTCAAATCTAAGTTTGACAAAGAGTAGAGAGTAAACATATCCTTTTGCATTTATTTTGTTTTGAAGGAGAATAGGAATTAGTGACAGCAGATATATGGAAAACCCAGCCAATGAATATGGGCGCACGGGGTATATGACTCCCCATTGCCAAACACCAATCAGAATATTGCCGGGGGCCCAGAATAGCAGCTGTATGTTCAGGACCACCTGAATCCCAGTGTCTTCTACTGCCTGGTGACCAGAAGTCAGTGGATTGATAGAAATTAAACATTCAAATCAAGATAAAATCAATGAACCAGATATCTGTTCTCTCTGCCTCTTCCAGGATCTCAAAGAGAAGGCCTCTTTGGAGACGAGTGTTGATACAACATGGCATAAGGTCTTCACATCTGGCCCAGGCTATGGACTCACCCCTTCCCATTCAATCCAGAAATCCTTTCACATTCTCTCGTGTTCACATGGAGACCAGTAACATGGAGGGAAATGCTCGTGTTGGGCTACACAACAGTGTGGTGGAAAACACCTGGCTTGGGGGGGGGGGGTGGTGGCCTCCAACTAAAGAGGCAATTGCTGGGGTTTGAAGGTGTCAGTTATAAACAGAAATTTTCTTTAAAAAGTACCAGTTTAAATGTAAACTATAAAACACTTTAACTATAAAATGTAGCCAGAAATATGCTTAAGTATCCACAGTCAATCGCTTAGATTACGCATTTAAAATGTGGCTCTCTCGGTATCTTAGAAGGCTAACAGCATTTTACAGTAGCTAAAAACATATATACTTAACATGTGCATTTGAATATCACATTTCATTACAACACACAAAGAATAATCTCTTCCTTGGTTTAGTTTTTGTTGTAAAGATCAACTATTTTCAGAATTCACTTAAGCAACAATGACCAGGGTGTGCATTAATCATTATTTTTAGCCCACACAGAGTTCATAGTCTTTTAAATCCCAAGATTAAGCTGGCTACATGATTTCAAAAAAGGCTAAAACCAGGATGAATGCCCACATTTGAGGTAATTATTGCCATTAGGTCACAGTTTGTGTAAGATAATGTATCTAAAACCTTCTTTAAAAAAATCTTTAGGCATTCTGTTAGAATTCCAGAATACCTATTGAAACCAACCAGGATCTCAAATTCTGATTAGTTGGGTTTGCTTCCAATGGAGTTAAAGTTCTAGAAGGTTCTAGAACTCGTGTAAACTACCTAAGAATTTAGGCAAACAAGCCTGGAGCCAGTCAATAAAGAAGCTTTTTTTTTTTCTTTTTTTTTAAATAAAAAAGAAACCAAAAAACCCACCCAAAACAACTGAGGAGATGTTTCATAACACATGATAATAGTTTTCTAAAAAATTAAAAATCTCGTCCTAAAGCATTGGTAAATTCTTGTCACCTTTCAACCAAATTAAAAATGCTTCTGTATTTCTATTAATCTCATACTGCGGCAAGAGACTCTCCTTCCTTATACCCTAAAAGTTGGCTGATTTTTCTGTTTATACAACCGTTC
Organism: Vulpes vulpes; assembly: GCF_048418805.1. NCBI lineage: Eukaryota > Metazoa > Chordata > Mammalia > Carnivora > Canidae > Vulpes > Vulpes vulpes. The sequence continues at coordinate 9,619,383 of NC_132786.1, read as the reverse complement.
TTTCCATTTCTTTGAGAAAACTATCTCAGAACAAAACAAAACAAAACCCTTATTTCGTTCCTCTTTCTAAGAGTCATCTTGTTTTTTTCTCCTTTTCCTTTTTTTTTTTTTTAAATACACAAAGAAAAAAGTTCCTGGACACCAGACCCACACACGGTATTTACAAATTTGGTGTGAATCTCGCATCTGGTTCTACCCAGAGCTGAAGAGTGGATCGATTATAGAGACCAGAGTTGTCATGATATTTATCAGTGCAGTAAAAAATAGCATCTTAAAAAAAATATATACCTTTAGTATTGCCTTTCTAGAATTAACTATAAGCAAGAAAAATTCATTTTTCTTTTTTAAAAGAAGAAAAGAACACTCTTTTTCTTCACTCGAAAGTTTGTTGTAGCAGCACTACTAAAGCTAGTTGGTACACTGGAAAGGAATCTGAAATGAATTCTACTATGAATCAAAAGAAACTCCCCTAAGGTTTGCTCTAGAAGTCAAACGAATTCTGCCCCTTTTGCTTGCATCCAATTGAGGGCTCCCTCTTCATTCAGACCTTCTGCTGGGCTGCACGCCAGGGGCTGGGATGGCGCGGGGGGGCCGTTCCGTCAGGGCTGTTCTTTGCACACAAACACAGAAGGTGGCTGAGGCTGGAGGCTGCGAGCTCGGTTCTGCAGCTGGGCAGACCCAGGTTCAAGACCCGGCTCCCTCGCTAGCCGTGTGACCCTGGGCACGTCACCGAGCTTCCAGAGCCCGCTGCCTCGTCGGGAAAGGGACGAGCGGCCCCCCGCCCCCTCAACGGGGTTGTTACGGCTGTTATGACTACGTGAAACGAGATAACCAAGGCCTAACTTTTAGCACAGTGTTTGGCACATAGTAAATACAAGGATCTTTAGATGGTTTGTTAGAAAACGTGAAGCCACTCTTTGCTGTTAATTAATAAAAGCGAGACGACCTGGTTATCTCGGTGAAGTCCTGATTCACCACAAGCTCACCGGAATCGGGAGATCTGGGCGCACCACTGCCTTTCCTTCCTCTCCCTCGTGCTCTGCTGCGGGCGAGTCGGCCGCGACCAGGGCCCCGCGAGATGGGCCCGCACGGGCTCGGCTCGGCGCAGGGCGGGCGAGCAGCAAACGCTGCCCCTTGCTTCCTGGGGGGAGGGTCTAACAGACGGGCCGCGCCAACGTGCTGCTCTGACGCAGCGGGCTGGGCCCGGCCCTCAAGGACTTCCTGGCGGGCGTCGAGCTGGGGGCCGAGGACATCTCTGAGGAAGCGAGCTCTGCAGCAGGGCCCCTTCCCGGGCGTCTGCAAGGAGCAGGGGGCGCGGAGCTGGCTCTCCTGAGCTTCTGGGAGGCGCGGGAAACACGGGGGAGACTTCTCCTAGCCTGGGCCACTCCAGCGCGCAAGGGCGCCCAGAACCTTCTACGGCGTTTCCAGGTCTTTCACCACCTTCAAGCCTCCCGGAGCCCGACCGGGGTCTGACCGGGCGGTCTGTGGAGACTACGAGCGAGTCCTAGGGCCTCGCCCCCGCGTGCGCCGCCCCCCCCCCCCCCACGCAGTTGAACTTCCGGGCGAAGGGGCCGCTCCCGGTGAGCTTCCGGTCAGCGCCCGCGGGCCCTGAGCTCAGTAAAGCCCGGCGTTCGTGCCGTGCCTCCAGCTTCCTAACAGCAGCAGCGTTTAGGGGTCCTAATCTCCTCGCCTCTTGAAAGATGAATACAGCTGGAAATCAACACAAGAACAATAATACTAAAAAAAAAAAAAAAAAAATACATGCCAGGAGGGAGGAAAGAGAGACCAACGGAAATGCATCGCTCACGATGTCATTATTGCCCGGAAAGGAAAGAGGAAGGAACGCCATCTTGTCCCTATCTGGAGGTGTCTTTGAGAAGGGTTCTTTGGCTAAAGAAAGGAACAGTTAACAGCTTCCTTTCCAATTTGGTAAGGACGTCTCCGGCCTGCTCAGTGTTGGGGCCTCCCCGTCTGAAATCTGCGAGACGCGTCAGAACGACAGCAGCATGCAAAAGTGCTTGCGGGGCTGGAATGTTTCCTGGCAAAACGGCTCAGGCCGGCATCGTGAGATCCCAGGCCAGGCCTGCGGAAAGAGTCCTCGCCTCCCTGCTGAATTCCCTCTGCTCCGTGAGGGCACCTCGTTATCTTCTGTGTTCTGTCCTAGCAGCTCCCGGGCAGGCCAGCAGGGGCCCCGGCCCCCACCCCGGCCTCCGCACCCGAGAGGGCATGGGGTGAGAGCGGGGACCAGCTCACCGACACACCTCGATTCACCAACCACAGCCCGTCAGCAGTAGCTCCTTAAGCCTCCTCATCTCCTTTCTCCAGTTTCCAAGAAAGTCTGCTCCGCTCACTCACACACACTCACACAACCCAAATCCTCCACCACAAGCTTGTTCAAAAATGAGTGTTTGCACTTCCAGAGATCTGGTCAAGAGAAATCAGCCTGTTAGCAGCTGTGCTAATCTCACCTTCCCTTCCTTACATCCGACAATCTGGTGTTTGGGCGGGTTGAGTCTTCCAGGGTGAAGAGGGCGAGGCCAGCTGGCTCCCCCAGCCTGCAAGCCACTCACCGCCAGTAAGGCCAGAATGCAAATACAGTCCAGGAGACAACCGTCCGTTTGCCTCAACCCTTCCCTGCCCTCCGAACTCGATCAGCCACATGCACCACTTCACAGTATTAATCGGCACCGAGCCTCAGACTCTCCACCCGTTGGCCTGCTCACCCCTTCCCTTGGAAACAGCCAAAACGTCCTGAACGAGGTACTAAGTGCAGAGACATGGGTGTGCACAGCCAGATGGGTCCAGGAATAACCCACCAAGCAGAAGCACCTCCACCCGGACTTCCTGAGGCTACAAGTACATGGTTCTCCTTGACCTGTCCTTGTAAATCCTCCCCTCCTCAACTCTGCTATACTTCTGCGTCTAGAGGCAGGTAAAGAACAGAGGATGCTCTAGGTTATTTGTGGTCTAAACAAAGACAAGGCTGGCATCCCTCTACTTGAGAGCTTGGTCCTGGGGATGGGTAGGCTTTGATTCATCCGGTTTGCCAGGGTGACTCAGAGCCGGAGGAAGAGATGGGAGATCTGGGCAAGTGCTGAGGAGCACACAAGGAGCCTGGCCTCTCCTCTCCCACTGGGGTCTTCTGATCTTGCAGCTCTGTGCCAGGGACTAGAAAAGGAAGGCAGGTGGGGACGAAGGGAGGATGCACTCATGTTTGCTGAGCACCACCGGGGCTGAGCACTACCTGACATTGCTCTTGGTAGGCTTCAGCAAAACCACCTTTTCAACCTAAGGCCCATAGTTTCTGGTTTTGGCGGGCAGCACGTGGGCACCTCAAGCCTATTTCAAGAAGCCCATCATGCATAAGGCAGAGTACACTGAGGGGATGGCTTCGAGGCCATGCTGTGCTCCTCTGTTGGCCAGTGCTTTCAGGGGGGACCCTGCCTGCAAGGTTGGAGGAGCTGCTTGACCTTGTCAGTGTTCCTCTGGCCTCTTACCATCCCCCTCTACCTTCTTTTGGCTCCTAGTTCTGTCCCTAGAATTCTATGGTGAGAAGAGGTACTTGGGGGGGGGGGGGGTGGAATAGGGAGAGACTGGATAAGTGAGCAGTGTTGTTAGTGAGTAGAAGGAGGGGAACTGAGGCTGAAGTTTCCCAGGGGGTGGTACCACCTATCTAGCACCCTTATGTCAGTTCATGCCATCCAGTGGCTTCCAGGAGGGGACATCCGTCTCTGCACTGAAGAAGATAAGCCACACTCCTGGTGCAGTTATGGGAAAAGGATGGACATCTGGGTCAGCTCTGGGAAGAAGGGCTTTCTTTTTCCATGACAGGTAAGTATCAGATGGGAGGCAGGCCGAGAATCTAGTTAGCAGATTCCAGAAGCACAGGAGAGCACAGGGATTGTGGGAAAGAACCACAGCTAAGGGTTGGGCCCCAGGATTGCCACCTCAGAACTCTTCCCAGGCCACTGAGAATCTAGGAAAATACAATACTGATGATGACCATGTCATCAAGAGTCTAATCTGGCCTGCAAACAGAAAAGGCCTGGATTTTTCTTCAAGCTTTTGGTCTGTGGTGGATCTTTCTTGACGGTTCTTTGTGGACTAGAGATGGTAGAAAGAATTTTTCTAATTCCTGGGTCTTTCCTTTTTTTTCTTTTTGTCTAACAAAACGGGACATCTGCATGTCCTTCCTGCCTACTCAGAGACTCACATTTATAATAAAATAAGTTTAATTACTAAAGAGAAAACACAAAGATACTGGGAAGAAATGTGCATTTAAAACCCCAGCTAAAATATCAACATGATGAAGATGATAATAATTACAATGATAAGAACCAAAATAATTAGTACAATAATATTATTTTTATGAGCAGCATGAACTTTCATTCCTGATCTGGAAGAAAATAAAGAAAACATCAGGTGAAAGAATAAGAGACTTCCAACTTAAGTAGACAAAGTGATTTTTTTATAAATGGAAGGCTATGTTGTCTTTTCCCATAGGACAGCATATCTAGGAAGGGCTGGGAGTCAACTGTGCAAGGGGATTGGGATGCAAGGCCAATGCGGTCTCATTTACAGCCAAGACTTCGGTCACTGGTCAGGAGATGTGATGGGGCTCTGCTGCCATCTGGCGCTGCCAAGTCAGGAACAGGTGGATTTTCCTGGCTGGCATGGCTCTGAGAGGGCTCTGGCTCACATGTCCTCCAAAGGCTTTTCTCCCCCACTCTCTCTGGACTGGCCCTTTTCCCGTGGTCACGGAGAGGTGGCACCTCCCCTTGTCCTGGGAAAAAGAGTATCGATCAATCGATCAGTTGGTGGCTTCACAAGCAGAGTGAACCTCTCAAAAGTCATCTGCTGGGGACCCATGGGCTGCCTGAGTGTGTGCCTCTAGTGGGTCATGGTGTCCTTCCTTCCAGCCTCAGGCCTGGACTAAGCTGGTTCCAGTTTGGGGACCTATTTCTCTGTAAGATGAGTAGAACTGATGGTTGGGGAGGGGATTTCCAGAGTTATTTTCACATTTCACAGCTAACAGCTAAGGTAACGGCTTGGCTTTGTTACTGAGTTAGGTGGGATATCACTATACCACCACTGTTCACAGTAGATGGTTAAGGGAAACTACAGGGGGGTGAGGGGCATGAGGACAAACTGCCAAGACTGGGAGCCATCTCTCTGCACCTTGGAAACTTGGCTTTGGGATCAGCTCAGGCTCAGCAATGAGAATCAAGCGATTAGGACCCCCCTTCTAAGCCTCATCTATGACCAGATAGAGTCTCCTAACATTCATGTATTTAAGAGTAATTCTGCTATGAATGGAGATATCCCTAGTCCACCCCACCCCCAGCAGTGTTCAAAGCCTGAGAAAACTTCCAGAATGGATCAATGGGGCAAAGCGGGCGAAGGGCAAATTTCTTTGGAAACGTTAAGTGCCCAAGGGAGTGTTCCAAAGTGCAGTGTTAAGACCCCCTGGTTACCCTCATCAATGTCCCTCCGACCTTCTGCCCACCAGACCCCTCTAAAACCAAAAACAAAGTCGAGTCTTGGGTTGGCCTGGTAATGTGAAGAAAGATGCAGTAGCAAACAAAGGTGGATGGTTGTCTATAGAGGGAAGGATCTGGCAAAACTGAGAGCAACATACAGAGGTGGAACGAGAGAGGTGGGCGGGGCTGTGCGTGAGTGTGGGGTGGGTGTGAGGGCCTGGTGCTGCGTCCCAGGCCTCCTCCCCACCTTGGGGACAGCAGGAAGGCTGTGCCAGGCCTGGAGGCTGCAGGTGGTCTCCTCTCCCCACAACACAGATGGGACCTCTGCTCTCACAAATGGTAGAGCCAGCCCCCCCCGCCCCCCCATCAGGCAGAACTGGATGCAGAGTGGGGTGAGGGTGCAGGGTGGGGAGTCCCTCTTGCTCTCAGAGTCATCCATCTGCTACCTCTCTCTCAAGATCCATGGGCTCCCCCCACACTGCTCCTGCCAGCTCCCTGATGCCCCTTTGTTGGCAGACAGCTCAAAAAAGACAACAGGTATTAAAATCAAATTCAAATTCAAATAAAAAAAAAAAAAAAAGGAAACAAGGAAAGACCAGAGTAAAATGTCACAACAGCACAAAAGAAGAGCTGAGATGATGTGACTCGCCTCAGTCAGCTTCTTGGAGTACCATGGAAGTAAACCCTCACACCGCGTCTGTCAGTCGGTAAGGCACTAGGAGGGACCGGTGTAAAATCAAGGATGCGAGAGCCGGGATGGCGGCACCGAGGGACACGCAGGGAGGGTGGCATCCGCGCTCACACCCACACACATTCGTTCACGCTCGCACACCTGGACCACCACACTGGTTATATGCCTATGTTCTATCGCTTTTTTTTCTTTTTTTTTTTTTTGTGCAATTACATTGAGGAATAGTCTATTGGTATCATTGGAGTTGAACACAAAGTAGAAAACAGGGGTGCTGACCGCTACATTCTACTAGGATGTCGGTGACGACCGCTAGCCCTATGCTACGTGACTAGGGATTGATTCAAAGAGAAAAGAAATCTTCAGGAAAGGAAAAAAAAAAACCTAAAGTTTGCAACACACATTATTAATGACACTGGAGGAGTGACATTGCTTTGTAGGGATTTCTCCAGAGTGCTCAGGAAGAGAAGCTGTGCCCTCTGCTGGCAGGGGCTTCCTTCAGCCTGGCCACTCCCCTCCATCAGCCCTGACACGTGAGCCAGAACTGGGTTTGGCCAACCCCATACCAACCCCCAAATATCAGCCTCCTCAGGCCACGGCCTGACCTTCTAGAGGGCTGCTGACCCTTTAGAGTTCTGGAAAAATCCCTAATTCTTATGTTCCATAATTAAAAATCTATTGGATTTCCACATCAGGTGTCCCCGACAGCAAATTCTTAAATGTCACTTGCCGCCATATGAAAATAATCTTTGAGAAGTTCATAGATAAAGTTCTTCAAAAACTGGGGCCCCCCCCCAACTTCCAGGAATCTTCTGTCGCTCTCTTCTTCTCCTTTCCAGTTTGGTGCAGAATGGGTTCGTGAGCTGTGTTTTTTGTTTACCGGCGTTTTCTTTTTTTTTCCTTTTTCTTTTTTAAAATAAAAAGCATAGATTTCCCCCTCCTCAATCCCTTCTTTTTTAAAATGTCTTCTCTGCTCTAAGGTCCCCCCACCTCCTGGTTCAAGTTTTCTTGGTGTCCGTCCCTGCCCCCTGCTCCCTGCCCACCCTGCCCCATTGCATTGTTTGTGTGCCGCATCTTCAGTATAAAAAGCTCGGCTCCCACCTCACCCCTCCACCCTCCTCCCTGCTGCCCCTCCTCCCTCCCCTCCCCTCCCCTTCCAGTGTTTATATGTAAGGGTACTGGTTGACCTTGGCGGGGCTCAGTGGGTATCCAGTGTAGACGGTGGAGGCTGGAGAGGCGCTGATGTAGGTCTGGTGGGCAAACTGGGCTGGATACTGACTCGGGTGGATGGTGGGTGAGGGCAGGACCCGGGGGCCCATGCTCACGGGGACCTGGTGGACGATGCTGGCCGGGTAGGCAGTGTGCTGCACGGTGTGACGCGCTGAGCCTTGGGAGGCCACCAGGTGGGCCACGGTGCCGGTGGAGCCCAAGGCTGCGGGCGCCGTGTAGGTGTAGAGGTGGGGCTGGGCGGGGAGGTGGGCTGCTGCAGCAGCGGCGGCCAGGTGGGGGTGCACAGTGCCGTGGCTGGGGCTGTTGTGCGGGAAGGAGTACGGGGCCTGAGCCATCGTGGGAGTGATGTAGGCCTGCTGCCGGCGGTGGCTCCCGGCGCGCTCTGCGGTGATGTGCTGCTGAGCCTGGAGAAGGAGAAGCACCAGGAGAGGGCTGCATTGGGGGCCAGACACGTGGGAGGAGAGGAAAGGGAGGAAGAGGAGAGGTGAGGAAGGAGGGAGAAGGGTGAGGGAGGAGGGAGAGGAGGAGAAGAGAGAGAAGTAAGGAGGGGGAGGACAGTGAGGGGGGTAAGGGGTAGGAGGGAGGAGGGGGAGGAGGGAAAGAGAGAAGTGAGAAGGGGTAAGAGGAAGGTGGGGTTGGGGGTGGGGGGAGGAGGGCCAGGGGAGTGGGGAGGAGGGGGAGGAGGGGGAGGGGAGGAGAGGAGGAGGCCAGAAGCCACAGGAGTGAGGGAAGATGCCTCCCCTATAGGCTGGGAAAGCAACATTAGCCTGGACTGAAGAAGGAACCCTGTCCCGAGCCTCCAGCTGGATGACACACAGATTAAGCCAGTTTGAGGAGGTAACAGGATGTCTCCAAACGGCCTACTGCAGCTATGAAGTGTCAGAGGAGCCACTCTTTGAGTGACAACTGCTTTCTCCCTCACTGTGAGATCTTGTTCTCTAAAATCCTAGGCTCTTGGACACTTTGCTGTTTGAAGTTATATTGGTACAAATGAAAGAGCCCTCTCTTCCCAAGAACCAGAGTTGTGACGACACAGAGATGCGGCCTCAGTTTACCAAGTGCACCACTTCAGACGAGGGGTTTCTGAACATAAGCTCCCCACTGACGTCCCCGCTATGGCTTCTGAGGAAACAGGCCCCTGAGTCCACTCTGCAGTTCGGACCTGACGTAGACACTTTACACACAGGCCAGCTCTACCGAGGAGACTCTGCCTTCATTTATAATTCTACCGAAACGCCACCCACCTGCTCCAAATCCTCGCTTGCCCTGGGTTTGGGGTTCCCCGTGTGTGGCCTGGCCTCCCTCATCACAAAGACCCACTAGCCCAACTCTGTCAGCCTGCCAGTACTCTGCTGGCGTCCTGGTCTGATGGGGCCAGGACACAGTGTTTTACCCACAGTGGGAAGAACTCAGAGGTCCCAGGCCCTGTGAGCTGGGTGTGGGCCCACCTACAGCCGCCCGCTGGGAAGTGGAGGCATGGAGGGGCCTCGGTGATGTGTGTGGTTTGCAGGCCGCTGAGGCCAGGTCGGGCGGCACTCACCTGGCTGAGATTGAGAGGCTGCTGCTGCTGGAAATGCGGTCCTGGCCGCTGCTGCCGGTAGGTGATGGCTCCGGACGAGCTCCCTGAAGAGTGACCGCTGGTGGAGGTCACGTTGCTGGAGGACTTGGACTTGTAGGACGAGTGCTGACTGGCGTTGACTGTGTGGGAAAGAATAAGGGGTTACAGCTGGCTCAGAGGTCCCCCCGCTGCCCAGAAGACCCTGCCCCTAGGGGAAACAACGGTGGTCTCCTAGGAAGGAGTGTGTTCCCAAGACCAGCCAATCAAATTAGCCTTGTCTCCCCAGATCCAGCTAAGAGTCGGCTCTGACTCTGGACTGGCCACTGGGCTTTGGCTTGTCTCACTGATTGGGAGCAAGTGCCAGCTTGTTGGACTTTAGAATTCCTGTCTGGTGACACTGAAAAGCACAAGGAGGCGCTAACGGAGGAAAGGAGGAAAGGTCTCTCTCTGTAGCTCTTTGTGCCCCATCCAGGGCTGCAGTGGGGTTGTCTGCTGCGATCCAGAGACACAGTGACACATAAGCAGAGTATGGATAATGGGGCCTCAGAAAAAGAACCACACACGAACTGAGGAAAAAAATCACCCATGGCTGCAAGTGTAAAACGGGCAAGGCTGGGGTAGAGGATGCTAAGTATGAATGAGGCATACATCACAATGAGCAGGCCCTTGATGTAACTGTGTTGGATCAATTCTATTACAAATCCCAGGGTGATGAAATCAAAGTCAAAGAGGAGATGGCTGGGGCCGGTGAGAGAGAACACTGATTAATTGCTCAGGGAGAGAAACATGAAGAGCAAAAGTTTGGGAAACCAGAAACTTGGGGAGGAGATGGGAGACTGGGGTGCACACTGAAGCCCAAGAGAAACCTCCCTACCCTACAGGCAGCAGCTGTAGGAAACAGAGAGCTGCCCCACTGGGGAGGGAAGCAGTGAGTCCTAACAGAGACCCCAATCTGACCGTGCATTGGCACTTGAGGGTCCTCCCATCCCACCCACTAAATTAGAACCCCATGGTGGGGGGTGCTTGGGGACCTGAATTAGCAACACATGCCCCATGAGAGGAACCAGCCAGGCCCTGGTGTACGGAGGTGTGCAAAAGCCAAACCTGTAGAGGGCCTGGGTGGCTCAGTCGGTTAGGTGTCTGCCTTCAGCTCAGGTCATGATCTCAGGGTCCTGGAATCGAGGCTCCTGTTGGGCTCCCTGCTCAGCAGGGAGCCTCCCTCTCCCTCTCCCTCTTCCCCACTCCTGCACGCATTCTCTCTCTTTCAAATAAATAAATAAAATCTTAAAAAAAAAAAAGCCAAACCCAGTTAGACTCTCAAAGGCCCTCCAAAGCCTGGAGGATGGGGAGGGGGTGGTGGCTTGGGGGATTCCTTGCCCGGTAAGAGCTGGAGAGCTGCGAATGCTGGCTAGCAGCAGAGCTTTGGTGTCTCCTCTTCACTCAGCCACGGTGCCACCTTGCTGGAGTCAGAGTCCTTGCTGTTCTGTAGCAGGTCACAAACTGTGCTTGGGCCCTAGCTGCGGATGCTGCCTCTCTGCTCCTAGTTCAGCTCTCTGGGCATTCTGTGGTAATTATTGTGAGGGAGAAAGCCTGAGCTCCAGGTATCCACAGCTTGAGTCTGGAAGTGAAGAGCTTAGAGGAGTTTTAGGTGAAATGGCGTGACAGAGCTGGGCACATGCCTGCTACCACCATTGCGGGAACAGGGAATGGGGACTGGGTCAGAGCAGTGAACCCCCAAATAAGGGACGAGGTCCTGCAGGGGACCAAGACATTAAAAGAATCATTTCCTCCTGCTGAGATGAATAAAGTGACAAGTGTGCCAGAAGACAGGTGCTGAAGGTAAAGCTCCTGAGGTACGGCTTGCAGCCATGAGGGACATTACAGAACTCTGGTCAGTCTTGCCCAGCTGCTCTCAAAGATCCACCACCCTGGAAACAGTTCTAGTGGTCCTGTCTGTGCTAGGTGAGTGGGAGGGTGCTTCGGAGTATGGGTGGGCTGGGGAGCCAGATGCCTGTGAGGTCCAGCCACATGGTCTTGATCGAGTTAACCTTCCATTGTCACATCTGGGAAACTGGGAGAATAATGGTAACTACAAACAGGGTCGTCATGAGGTTTATGTCAATTAATGATTACGGATTGCCTAGTTATCTGTCACATGTTGAGCTCTTAAAAGCGTTACCTGTGTCAGCTATGGTTAACATCTTGATTATTGAGCTCTGTCTCCTGGCTAAAGGTGGTGCTCAAGGAACAGATGTCCACTCCAAGCTGAGGCAACCAAATCCTGTCTCCTGGAACTGGGAAACTGGGAGCCTGGGAATCTCTGGGTCAGGGTGAAGTGGTGCTCCAGAAAGCAGTGTGTGGCTTCCAGTGGTCTAGGTCCTGGGAATTCTGGGTCCTGCTCAGCCTGGGATGTGGTTGTTGAAATTTCCTTCAGCCTTCTTGATTCCTTCCAATGAATTATGTGTCTTAAGGCAGCACAGAGTTCATTCTGTTGCCTTCCAAAAGAACCTCAACTCACCTAAGGGACCCAAGAAGGTTATGTGAGCAATCCCCAAGGCTCCTTCCCAAGCTGAGAACCAAAGGAGGGGTGAGTTCTGGGAGAAAACTTGCCTGCACAGCATTTGTCCTGACTTGAACCCAGGCAACACCTGGGAGCTCCAGTTGTGGTGGTGGGGGGTAGGAGGGGCTATGACCTGGTCACACTGGGACCTCTCTGGGCCAACTGGGCACTGAGATGCTGAGGAAGGCTGCTTTCCTGATGGTTCTGAGCCTTGGATGACTTTGTAATGAACGGTATATATTCGTGTTGAGAAACACCACAGGCTGGGGATGAGTAGGCACCAGCATGAAGTTCCTGCTTTTTACTTGTCCCCAGAAGGACTGTGCAGCATGTCTTCACAGGGGAAAAGAAATCTCTCTTTACAGGGAAAGTTATACCACGGGGCTCCCCAGAGACAGCAGCACTGGCTGCTTTAGAATCAGTAGCCTTACCACAGAGAATGACCCCCCCCCCCCTTTATTCTTTTCGGTCAGAAACATCCCTCTGAGACTCTCAGCTGTTCAGATATCACGCAGTTCTTGTGGAAAGGCAGTGGGGGTAAGCGCTCAGAGCCGCCCCCTGCCCACGAGCAGTGGGCTGATGATGGAAGTGGTTAATGTAACTTGAAAGGCGTGAAATGTGAGCTCCACAAAGCTGTCTTCTCCTGCCTTTGTGGTTTCCAGACACAAAACTGCTGTGATGCTGACAAAGCCAGCCGGTCCTCAGTCTCATCGCCTGTCTTCACTAGGGGTTGGATGAGGTGGTCTAAAAGTTTCAGTAACTCTCCTCAGAATTGTGTCACCTTCCACAGAATGGCACCAGGACCAAAGGCGGACAAAGCTCCAAGCTGGAGGATTTCTAACGTGTGGAAATCTGGCCACTCTCTCATGCTGATTTAAGAGGCCAAGAAAAATTTAGCACCAGCCACCCTTAAAAACAATTAATTTGTAGATGACCTCAAGAAGATCTGTCTTGAGCCAATTCTTATAAACCATTACCCATATTTTAAAGCGAACGTTACAGTTCCCCCAAGGTGTCTCAGAACAGGGGCATTCTCAGTGGAACAAAACTCACGGACTTGTGCTGTAGGTCTCAATCTGTGATCTAAAATCCCTGAGGTCACACATTTTTGAAATTCAGAATTTCAGATTTTAGAAAGGTTCAATATATTAGGTTATGCCCCACAGAGTCTTGGGCACCACCCTGTAATCAAAGACAGGAAGGTTTCTGCTCCAAAACCCAGGGATATTTTACTAAGCGGCACAAATGACTATGAGGAAGAGACTGTGAACAGCTCCTTGCTAATCTGGGTTGGGCTTCACCACTAATGAGTTTGCTATAAACTTAAAATTTGTTTTTTGGAGAGGTTTTTTTAAACTTAAAAAAAAATATTTATTTATTTGAGAGAGAGAATACAGGAGTAAGGGGAGGGGCAGAGGGAAAAGCAGGCTGCCCACTAAGTAGGGAGCCCCAAGGGATCATGACCTGAGCTGAAGGCAGATGCTTAAACTTAACCTACTGAGCCACCCAGGTGCCCTGGTTTTCGGATGGCAGATGAAGAAGGACTATATCCTCTTCCTGCTCAATAAAAGGGTCAGGCTTCCTACAACATGGTCTTGAGATGTTACTGTTAATGAAGTAGGAGAGCCCTTCACACCAAGCTGTATGCATTGCAGGTTGCAATCTAATTTTTTTTTTTAAGATTTTATTTTTTTAAGTAATCTCTACACCCAGCGTGGGGCTCGAACTCACAACCCTGAGATCAAGAGTCATACAGTCTTCTAAGTGAGCCGGCCAGATGGCCCCTCAAGGGCTACAATGATAAGCCAGCACATGTAGGGCTTCTTGAGGACTCGAGGGTATTTGGTAATAAAGACTTAAAGGGTCAATTTCCATATTTTGAGTTAGCAAATGTTATCTTTCCTCAACTGATTCACCAGCACTAACATCCATTGGCTTTCCTTTCCTACCTTCTCCCTCACATCCACGTGTCTCCCATTGCTTCTCTCTCTGGGAAGTTACTACGGTGTACTGCCTCCAGGTGTGAAAACCCTGACCAGCTCCTGAGGGACGGACAGTCCCTTTTTAGCAAAGTCAAGCCGTCTTTGGTAAGAAACACTGAAGACAGTCCAGTCTCATTTTATTCAGGCTACAGGCTCTTTGGAAACTCTCTACTCTATTCATCCATTCATGAAACAAAATTCAGAGGTGAGGTGGCTGTCAGAGGGAAGCCACTTCTGACAGGGGTGAATCAGTGTAGCCACTTGGCTAATGACAAGGAGTGGCTGCTTCTAAGGCAACAGGGCTGTGTCCCCCTGTATTGGGTAAGTTGAATCTGTAGCTCCGAGGTTTTGACAAACATATTTAATACTTCAACAGTGACACAACATATGACGGAAATGATATCCTTTGCCATATCGAAACTTAAAAATGTGCGACGTATATAGTTTGAAACAATTATTTCAGGGACAAATGAGTAGAAAAGTCTGAGGGCCACTGCTCTAAGGAGTCCTGTCTCCTGGGTGAACAACTTTGTTTGCCTTACAGATTCCTTTGGTTCTAGAGAGTGTTCTTCCTGCCAAGGTTTCTACTAAACCCTTGCCTGAGTAGAGATAGAGGGTTCTGGAAAGAGATGTCCATGTGTCCCGCACTATGTGGACTGGCCTATGGTACTGGGCTGGAAAAGCCCCGAGAAAGACCCCATCCTGAATTCTGCTCTTCACTTTCACGTCACTCTCAGTGGCAGAACCTGAATGGCCCATGCCCAGCGGGTCTTACATGGTGGTGACCACCCCAAGAAGGATCTGAGGTGACATAGACGGGGGTCCTTCCTGATGACTAGCTCCCTGAATCTAAACAAAATCTTTTTTGCCCGGTCATACCTCTTTCCTTCTAAAGAGTGCTATTGTGAAGGTGCTGCCTGCCTTGAATGGCCTGATGACAGTTCATGGCAGAAAAGCAGATGGCTTCTAGTTTATTCCCTAAATTCTTCCACTGGTGAGATACTACCAAAGCTGAGGGGAGCCACTAAGCTTATTTGGAAGGTTACGCTCTCAGCCTTTATTCTAGTCCAATTTTCAGGCCTTCGTGGGATAGAAGGGTTCCTTTTACTCAAGCAGCGTGTCAGGAGATAAGCACACTTGTCACTACGACCTGTCCTCCCAACAGCGAGCTCTGAGGGGATACCAAAGTGAGCCTATGTGTCACCCTCACCCGGCAGGACTCAGAGAAGGTTCTTCCCACACAGGAAGCTGCTCTACCACTAGGGCTTCTTCATGCTCAGTCGGTCAGGAGCAGCCTAAGCCAGGAGGGAGCTGGGTAGCTTTTATTTCATATTTATGCACCTAATCAGTGGGAGATCCACCGTAAAGGCAGCGAGGGATTAATTATAGAATGAAAAAGTGAAAACACCGCTTCTACAAGGTGACATTAAACAGAACCCTACCCTGGCTGCTTGAGCGTAATCCTTGGGTAAGGAGCTACAGTAACTGGGGCTCACTAGTTCTCCCACAACACGGCTGCTTGTTGGCAGAACCCAAAAACACCAGCCTGCAGACAGGTGCTCCTGGCCTGCCCCGGCCCCAAGTTACCTGGCACCAGGCTATCACATTCCACCAGCACTTCGCTGGCCTGGGTTTTCAGGGGGGGCACGATGATAGTTCGGGGGTTCCCAGTGCAGTGGTTCTCCAGGCTCCCCTTGGCGTCACAGGCGTTGCCGTGGTGCCCAGCGCGGTGCTGCACGGAGTAGGGGCTGGTGTTGCTGGAGGAGTCAGAGTACGGAGAGTCGTGGACTGTGACACAGCTGATGACGTTTTTTCTCTGCTTGGAGACAGTGCTGAAAACAGAAAGGGAGAAATCAGGATTGTGAGGCAGCTGTGAGGTGAGACACCAACCAGCATTCCAGAACCAGCCATGTGAGAAGCCCCTTGGTGCTCTGGGACACGTGTGTGTGTGTGTGTGTGTGTGTGTGTGTGTGTAGGAACGTGACGTCTACTCTCCGGACTCTAATGTGGAGACTAGGGACACAAGTGTTGCCCATCCAACCAGCAGGGGGATGTGTGAAGACATGAGAAGGGCTGGAGCTGGGGCCCCGGCACTTCTGGAAACGGGAGAAGCTTCCAAATGGCCCTGGGTTCTCCCCCAGCAGGAGAACTGCAGGGGAGGTGCCTATAGCCCACAGCTGTGTGGCAGCACCTTCTAAGCCACCACAAGGGGACATCCTAGCATGTAGAGAAAGCCCAAGAAGACCTTGGCAACTTAAGGCCCCAGTTTGCAGAAGGACACCTCTGAGAGGAGAGCCATCGTCAGCTTAGGTTCAGGGCCTGGGAGATCCACTGAACTTGGGTGCGAGGGAGCAAAATGTCCAAGGGGAAGCAGGATGCAGAGAGAGGCGTGCATGAAGAGCGGGGTCTCAGGAGGCTGACCACACACAACACAGTTCAGAGACACTGGGAGAGAAAAACTGGGAGCTGGACACCACACCATTTGCCACCTCTTTGCTAGGACGTCATGTGGAATGAGTGGGTGGTGCAGGCTGCCAGGACATCTGAGGGTCCTCTTCTCGAGGGGGAGGCCTGGCCCCTCTGCAGCCTCCCTAGAGCGGGAGCCAAGGGTCAGGGAGGGGACAGCATGGTGTGTAGGTGAGGTCAGAAGGGCTCCCTTGGGGATGACGCCTACGAGAGTGTTGCTCAGCAGCTGTGGTTTTCCTCCTGTATCGGAAACTTTGTTCTATGCTGATAGGGAGGAACCAGCTTTGGATGGCTCCTGGCCAGCACATTTTCTTTCTTGAGATATTTATGTTGGTGTGGCTACTTTGGGAACCCATTCTGGCTGCCTCCAGGGCAGGTGGGTGGGATGATGGATAGGGAATTTGTTGCTTATTGTGAGGGTTTTAAAAAAAGATCTACATCTATTTTTATATATTGATCATCTATTTTTAAGAAATATTGATTGCCTAGGTAAGACAGGGTCAGTTTCCAAATAATTTGCTAAGAGAAGCAGCTGCTATTTATGGAGGGCCTAATGGAACCACCACCCCCACCTCCAGGTGTCTTGCCCAAGGTCACGTGGCCAGTCACAGGCCAGACTCTTTCCAAGATAGATCTCTGCCACCCTAAGGGCAGCAGAGAAGTGGGCAAACTCGAGAGCCCCAGGCAGCCGGGTAGAAGGTAAGTGGAAGTTCATCCAGGCTGCTAAAGGCTAGAGGGGCTGGGAGGTGAACCCACAGAAGGTCTGAGCCCCTGCTCCCTGAAGCCTGGCACTACTGACATCTAGGCTGAAATATTCTTCCAGTGGCTGCACATTTTGTCCTTCCCGGTTCAAGGTAGAAGAGTCCCTCCCTAACTGTGTCCGTGGGTCAGAACACAGGCCCTGCAGCAACTACTTCGCAGTTGCTGGTTGTATGGCCTTGGGCAGCTAGCTATGCAACCTCTGAGTGATTGTCTGTCTCATCGATCAAACGTGGATAATGACACTACCTACGTATATAGGCTTATTTTGAGAAGTGAGAACATACAGGGAAGTGCTCTGAATAGTGTACATATGAAAGTTTGTGGCTATTATCACTGTTACTGGTTGTGCTACCTCGTTTAACATGTGAAAACAGGATTGCAAAAATAGATCCAGGCAAAGGGGATTCTATCAAGGCATGGATTGGATGGAGAAGTTTTTAGTCTACGAATAAACCAGAAGATTGATATGAAAGAAATGAAAACTCGTTAGTTAGATATCTTGGAGATCTGTGGTAGGTGCCACGGGGGATTCCTGTACAAAGAGCTATAATACATGCCTCTGCCCTGGAGGTGATTAAAATTTCAGTGGGGGACTGTATAAAAACATGACAAGTTAAATAGTAAAAGCTTTAAAATAATCGGTTAAAGAGAATAATGGATGTCACAAAGCCTTCTGTGATGAACTGTCAAATGAGCTGTACCGGTGACAATTGCTAGGAACTCAAAGGCAGATGAGGAATGAAGTGACTGCATATATTTACAGCTCTTCATATTAACTTCGATAAAACAGATACATTTTAATTAGTAAAGACCTATGCTTCCCACTCATAACAGTTGGAATGCAAAAAATCCCTATATGCTTGTTTCTCAAAAAGCCACATAATTACCATATGACCCAGCAATGCCACTGGAGGTATTCATGCAGAGGAGGGGAAAGCAAGGACCAAAATAGATCCTTGTGTGCCGGTGTTCACAGCTACATCATGCATAAGAGTGTAAAGGTGGAATTAACATAGGTGTCCATCAACAGACAAATACGTAAGCAAAACGTGGTCTATCCACACAATGGAATTTTAGCCATAAAAACGAATAGAGTTCTGATATGTGCTACAGCATGGATATACCTTGAAAACGCGCTAAGTGAAAGAAGCCAGACCCAAAAGGACAAACACTGTGTGATTCCACTTACATAAGGTATCTAGAATAACCAACCTCCTAGAGAAGGTAGATTCAAGGTTACCAGGAGCTGGGGAGGGTGGGGCATGGGGAGTGATTACTTAATGGGTACAGAGTCCCTGTTTGGAGTGATGACAAACTTCTGGAAATAAGTGGTGATGGTTGTACATGCTGTGAGCGTACTTCATGTCACTGAAACGTATACTTGAGAATCAGAAAAGCAGATGGGATCTGTGGGGGGTGGAAGTGGGTGGGGGGCATGGAGATCTGGCATAAGAACTAGGACATGGGGCATAAGGAGATAGTCCCTGAACCTGGAAAGTAGGGAGGAGGAGTCCAAGAGAAGCAAGAGGTTGTGGAAAGCTGTGGCAGGAGGACGTGGGGCCGCTTCCTGGGGCGATGGAGCCGGATGACAGAACCGACCTCTCTGTGTATGGTCTGCTGCGTACTAAGATGCTACCGAGGGGGATCCCTGGGTGGTGCAGCGGTTTGGCGCCTGCCTTTGGCCCAGGGCACGATCCTGGAGACCCGGGATCGAATCCCACGTCGGGGATTATATGAAAGTTTGTGGCTAAGAGGGAGCCTGCTTCTCCCTCTGCCTATGTCTCTGCCTCTCTCTCTCTCTCTGTGTGACTATCACAAAAATTAAAAAAAAAAAAAAGATGCTACCGAGGGCCCCTTCTCCCTCCATGCATACACCATCAAAGTGGTCCCAGGACCTGGGGAAAAGGCCCCGGAGGCCGTAACTCTGTATGGTGTCCAGTTCTGTAGGGGCTGCAGGGAGATGTGATGCCTGTCCTTCACTCTCGGCTTCCATCATAGGTCATAGCCAGGTCTGCATAATTAACCCACATACACAGTGGCTTAGCAGGTCATCTTACCAAACACAGGTGTGTTCTGCTGCAGGCACACAGTCTGTGGGTGGTGGACCCCACATGAAGAACAGAGGCTGGCTTCCAACCCCAGTCCTGGGAGCTGGTGTTCTGGTCCTGGCTCTACTATCCATTCACTGGTGTGACCCTGGCCAGTGGCCTAGATATTAGTGTGACCCTAAACGTCCCTCTACTTCCAACCTGCTCTGACATCCACTGGGGAAGAGTGGCATGAAAGGATCCACTGCGAGGGTCCCCTAAAGACTCACTATTAAAGACATTTAAAATAAGATTTGGTTTACTCCTAATTTGGAGAGGAAATAGATGTGTATAGTTAGTGTGCCTTACATGTAGACCCAGACCTGGCCAGTTCCTGCTGGCCAGATCTTCCTTGTGTTCCAAGTTGTTTCGAAAATGAGCAAATTAAACAGACTCATGGACACATAGCCAAGCTGTAATAAAATTCAAATTTGGAAATTGTGGAGAAGCTTCAGCTCAGTAGGAGTAAGAATTTAAACACACAATGGGGCCGCTTCATGAACCAGTGAGCTTCTTGTCACCAAAGGATGGCTTGTGGGCAAGAATCTTTCAAAAGTTGATAGTTTAGTCTGGATGACCTGTGAGAATTTAGGGCCATCTCCTGCTGGAAACCCAACAGGTAGTGAGCCTTTCTACAGAGGCTGAGGATCCTGCATGTCAGTATCTTAATATCTATCAACGAGTGTGGGATAAAATCTCTATAAAACAGCTCATGGGTCCCATTCCTTTGTTTTCAGAGCTCATTATACCTAATGAGCAAATAGGTATAACACAGTCCAGGGCTAATTTACCTACCTCTTTGGATTTGCCCGTGACAGGCTTGGAAAAGGTGAATTAATCTGATAGCTCTGTTTTTAATCTCTTCTGCTGTTAAAAACATCTCTGTGCTCTACCCGAATATACTATGCAGATTTGAGAACAAATGGGAAGCTGTTAAATGAGTCACTTTGAAAATGAGCATACATTTGACATTACCGCTATGGGTTCTTTAGGCTCATATGTACTGATTCTACTGGGATTCATTCCACTACAGTGTCTAATTATTATTGATAGTTTATCAATCTCATTAATAATTGGTTAATGGAACTGAGAGAGAGGAGCAGAATGAGAAATATTTCCTCAAGTGTCCTCGGCCAGAACATCACTTCTGAATAAAGAACAAAGCTTCCAGAGTTCACAAATTGCTTTGTGTTGTCATGGCGATAGCTGATTTTCATCATTTTAAAATGATGGAAAGAAATAAGGAGCTTGGAAGTAGAGAAATCAGCCCCAGTGGAGGAAGCCCTGCCGGAGCAGCGGACACAAGCCTGTGACTCCTGCCCTGTGGGGCCCTACCTGGAACGTGTCACTGATTTCTAGTTGTCAATCTCAGTCAGCTCCAACCTTCGAGACCAGGGTCAAAACTCATCTCCACCAATAAACTTTACATGACTTACTTCACTGCCCTGATTTCCAGTCAATGCTGTGAATGAGAAACACCACTCTTCTCTTACTGCAAACACTGATTAATAACCACAGGTAACATTTGTTGGATGTACGACTACTGGTCGAAGGGCTCTGCACTGTCCCCATGCTCCCCACTGCAAAACTGTAAAGAGTGTTGTAATATACTGACTGCATGAGTACTTAACTGGAGATCTACCCTCTTAACAAAATTTTCAGCATACAATACAGTGCTGTTGACTAGGGTCTAAGTGTTGCCTAATTCAAGCGGATGGCAAGGGAGATCCCACTGCTTGATTCTATGAACTTAACTATTTTAGAAGCCTCTTGTTAAGAGGTTTTTTTTTTGCATATTGCAGAATTTCCCTCTTTTTTTTAAGGCTGACTAGAATTCCACCGTGTGTACATGCTGCATTTTCTTTACCCATTTGTCTGTGCACTCCTTTGATGGACACGTAGGTTGTTTCCACATCTTGGCTATTGTGAATAATGCTGTGATGAACATGGATGTATAGTTATAGCCTCGAGGTCCTGATTTTGCTCTTTTGGATAAATTCTCAGAAGTGAATTGCTGGATCAATGGTAGCTCTATATTTAATTTTTCTGAGGAAACTCCATACTGTTTCCCAGAGTAGCTGCACCAGTTTGCATTCCCTTTCCACCAATAGTGTGCAAGGACTTGAACCTCCCTGTATTCTCATCCACACCTTCTTTTGTTCTTTTGCTAACAGCCATTCTGACAGGTGTAAGGGGATATTGTGGTTTTGATTTGTGTTTCCCCGATCATTAGTGATGCTGAACATTTTTTCATATAGCTGTTGGCCACTTAGAGTCTTCTTTTAAGAAATATCTATTTAGGTCCTTAGCCCACTTTGTAGTCAGGTTATTAGGTTTTTTGCTGTTAAATTAACCTGGGCTTGCACTCACTTAGTCACTATGCCATACTTTATCTTTTATCCTCCCCCCTCCTACTCACAAGCACTGAAAATGTATATCAACTGTGCTCCTCCTCTGGTCCCGATGACAGTGGTCTTTTCTAAGCATGGGGCATGGGGCTGTTCGCAGGGGCAGCTATCTCAGCTGATGGAGATGAGAGCTGCTGACCCGGCCACCTTCAAGGGGATGTGTATGGCTTGCTGTCCTGTTCCCATCCCCCTCCACCCAATTAGAGATACGTGGCTGAGTGCACTTAACTTTGTGAGCAGAGGGGCCAGAAGCCAATGTCTCCAGGCCAATGTGCTCCTTCCCATGTATCACACAGCTCTCAATTTAGAGTCATTAGGGAGAACAAAAAAAATCTACAATTTAAATTTGGTGCATACATTCAAGTTATATTATCCACACATTGATATCTATGTGTATGCCTCTCTCAATGCACGTGCACACATGTACATATCACTGAGAAGATTATCGCACATGACCATCTTCTAGAGAAATCAGAAGCAAGGAGTGGAAGGAGCCATGGGCCCAGTCCCCTACACACAGCAGGAGTAGGTATTCAATGTCCTTCCACTTCCTTCAGTGATCTGGCCACTGAGCATGGCTCTGACCTGTGGTAGCTAGCCATTTGCCCTCTGCCTCTTCCCCCTGCCCTAGGGAAGTTGCGACGTGTCAGTGAGGGCTCTGTAATGTGCTGAAGTGTCAGGACAGGCTGCTGGGGATAGTCAGGTGTGGTGTTGCTTCTTCAAAATGCAGCCCTTTCGTAAAATGCGGCCCTTAACCACACTACTCAACCCGCAGGGGTGTTTTGAAGGAACAAGAGGAGGTGAAGAGGATGCAGTGAAGTCCACTTTGACAAAACATCCTCCCATCTCCCGAGACGAGTCAGATGATTGAACTCTCTCCTTCAACCTTGGGATATCTGACAAGTCAACACTGCAAAATGACAAAGCCTTCAAGTGGTACTGTGTGTTGGGTTCCTGTTTCTTCACTCCAGCTTATGAAGCAGGAGGAGGAGGAAAGGAGTGATGCAGTGGGTTGCAGGTGGCCATGGACACGGGGTCCGCTTTGAGTTGACTCTGCCTGTGTAATAATAAATGAGTGTGTGTGTTGCTCTCTGTTAAGCAGATGTTAGTTTTCCAGGCCAAAGTCTTTTGTGGAGCAGTTTATCAGTTTTCCGACTGTGCCTTTTAAATAGAGTAATTGCTCTAGATGTTCAATTTAGTATAAAGAACAACATTTTGGGTCAACTAGTTTTTGTAAAACCATTTTAAGAATGATCCCTCTTCAAAATACTGGGGGATGTGAATGCATCAACTTTCTTCAAGTTTTTGTCTTGGTAACATTGGTTGTCATACTCTGGAGCAGCTGCTCACACACACAAAGTGATGCTGAAAGGAACAGTGCCCCGATGACCACAGGAAAAGAACCTGGGTACCAGAAATATCCAGATAATTAAATGAATGAACAAATGAGCGAATAAGGAGACTGGACGAAACAGTTTCTAGTTGATTGGCTGAAGTGAGCCACTTTAGCGACACACTTTAAAAATTACCCTCATGACCGGAGGTTGTGTGGTACGGCCTTGAAAGGACAGTTTCAGACCAAGGCAAGGTTAGCAGAGGGTCTGAATAAGACACGCACCAATAAACTTTGTCCACAGAGATTTCAAGGGAGAGAAGATGGCTTATTCAGCACATATAGACAGTCGGATGCTCCTCTCATCAAAATCATTTATAAATATTTAAAATCAGACTGGTTCTACTACTTCATCCTGGGGGACCCAGAAAAATACCAGTTTGGGTTTTCCATCTTTAGAACAATTCTCTAACCATAGCCACAGGGTCCCCTATTCCAACAGCAACTCACTGAGAAAAAGCAGGTTGCTGGGCTGTGTTGGCCTCCTCATTTTAAAATACTTTCTCGAAGAATCAGAAGAGCTGACCTCTGCCCTTCTTGCTGCTAGAGCTTCAGCACTCTGACCAACGCATGGCACCTGGTCAGGACTCGTGAACATACTGTGGATTCCCCACAGCCTTGGCCTGGTGCCCTGCACACAGTGGGCGTGACCCTGGGGGAACATGGAGGTGGTTGGAGGAGGGGGCAGGCCACAGTTTACATCTGTCGAATTAATGACTGAAGAGAAATCAGTTGTTTTTGCTAATAATCGAGACTGCTGTGTTTTCAACAGCATGGGAGCGGATTCCCGATTCTCCTATTTAGAACCTTCATCAATTAGGGCGAGTCACTCACTTTTCCTGGGTCTTAGCTTCCTCACCTATCAAATGGGAGTGGAACCACTTGCCTTGTACATCCCATCAAATAATGCATGGGACAGTGCAAATGAGAACACTTAGTGTTCTAAAGGGGAGGGGTCCCCTTTCATCTGCTCTCTCCCAGCCTGGCCTCTCTTGCTTTGGGGTCTTCCTCGTAAGTAGGAACTGCTGACCATCCTTCTGCTCTGGCAACTAACAGTGCCAAGTATTGGGGGTCAGGAGAAATAATTTTGCTTTGGCATTCGTCTAAAAATTCTAGGCACTGTCATCTGGTCCCAGAGATTTAGTGACACCCTCAATCAGGTCTAACATTGTGAGGATGCCATAATTTATCTCACGCTGGCTCTAAAAGATATTGGCGTGCAGGCACTGCTATGTGATGCCACGATCACTATCCCTGTAGTGTCATCGGCCCCTTCACTCTTGACTTGCTGTGCTGAGGCTGCGTCATGTTAGGGCAAACAGCATTTTCGACAGAGTCAGGGTGCTAGTCCTGAGGTGAAGAGCAAATAGGAAATGAGGTTGGGAACACAGCAGATCAGAATCAAGATGGTCACAGTGCAGGAGAAATCAGGTTTGGGACAAGCAGGGAAGTCTTGCTTGTTCAAATGGCAACACTGACAGGCTAGAAAAGCTTCCAGCTGGATGGGGGTCCAGCGGCTCCCCGATAGGCTGCACTTGGGGGTACATCCTTGTTTTCCCAGGATGGATGCTTTCCTGTGAGCTTCTCAGTATCTCCTGAAGCTGACCATCTGCACTGAAGGGGAGACCCTCAGATCCTCTTTCTATTCTGGAATCCCTGTCAGCCTTGCCTCCCACTCTCACTTTGATCAGCTGCCCATCTGTGCTCCTGGTCCTACCAGCCTACCTCTGAGGCTCCAGCTCCACCACCTGTCTCACTGGAATCGGCAGTTTCACCCCCTTGCTTACTTATCCACACCCTTTGGCCCTTTGACCTTAGAAAATCCCTTTTTCCCTTCTCTTTCCTTAAGCTACTTTCCCTTTGAAAATCCACAGTACTCTGCTAGTTATTACGGGGCTGATATTCCATTTTGGGTGATGATTTGTATGTGTTGTATCTCACTTACTACCCTGCAAACCTCCCGAGGACGGAGACTGTCTACCTTATTTATGTAACACTTGCATTCCTAGCATCCTATCTCACACTCACAGGTCCAGTAAATATTTACTGTGTTGAATTTTATAATTCTGATTTTTAAGAACAAGCAATTATATTTCCTCCCCGTTTTTCTCTCCAAAATGTAGTCACGATAACATGATCACATTATACAGTGGTTTCTCTACAAATAAAACAGCTACGGGGTTCTGTTTTATCCTGCTCAGACTCAAATACGCTTTCCTGTCTTCTTGTATCTTAAAACATTTTTTAAGGCAACAGTCATTCGATCTCTCCAGAAAACGTGACCATCTCTTTCTGTGAGTTTCCCGTCACAACCAGACAGCTGGAGCCCTTCATGATTACTCTCTGGCTTCAATTTACAGTTCTCCTGTTCGGTGTAACATCTCAGGTGGGCCTCTGCATTTTTCATCTTATGAAGCTTGGTCCTCAGCAGCCCGTGTCACTACTGGTGGTGGTTCCTCAATGTGCACCTGCCCCTTGACTTGCTCCCTGCCCTCCCCTGCTGCTAAGAATTTCAGTTTGGTTTCTCTCTGGGGCTGTGGGGATGGCCGCAGAAACAGTGTGTGTTCGGCCCTGGCAGCCGTGTGCCTGGTGGAGAGATCACTCTCTCATCCTCTTTCTTCTTCCTCAGACACAGTATTCAGTTCTCTTCTGAGCACATATGTTGAGGTTCTGTGTCAATTCAAATCTCATACTTAAAAAATGCTAGGGCCAATCTAGTTGATTGTCAGATTTTTAAATTGCTTTTTCTTTTCCACAGCTGTAGCAAAGGGCTGTGTGGGGCTGCCCGGCCTGTTTTATGGCTAGTGCTACAAACATGTGGACCGGCTGCTCTGGGCTCAGAGAAGCCTTTCTCTTTGGGATGGGACCACCCGAGCCCACAATATTCCGGGGCTGGGGAGCATGGCATGATGGTGAAGACGGAGTATTCACTCAACTTCGGGTTGTTATCAAAAAAAGGAAACGGAGATGCCAGTCCCAGCACAGGTAGGTGGGGAGCGAGGAACTGTGTCTGGTGTCCCCAGTGCCATGGCCCCTCTGGCATGAATGATGGCAGGACCAGAAGGGCTCTAAAACATCCTCTTCTGAGATGCCCTTAGGACCAGGGCTGAGACATCAAACAAGGACAAGGGACACTAGAATGAGACATATACTAGTTCTCTCATGGAAAATAAGCAAAATACTGAGTTCATTATAAAGATGGGGAGGGGATAGCCCAGGCAGGAATAGCTATAGGGAAAGTGTTTTAATTAGCCTATCTGTACATTGAGTAATGATTTCAAGTGTGAGAATTTATTATTTAATCAAGAAGATTTGTGATTACTAATTAGTGACATTGTATCCAATCAGGAATTAATCATTGAGGCCTAATTGTGAATGGTAATGCTATGCCTAGTCGTGGTCTGTGTGCAGGCCGCTAGCGCTGGGCTCAGCAGTGGTGGGCCTCCCTCACCTTCCCTGACTCTTGGTCCCAGTTAGAGAGGCCAGCAGGCTGGAGATGGGGTTCTGAGGCTTTGGGATCTACAAGGGTCCCTCGGGGTGCAGAAGGCCAGGGGACTGACTGTTCCAGAAGGGCATGGTCCAGGGGCTCATCAGGCAGCCCAAGTACAAACCGCACTCTATTCAGGTCTGGCTGGGAAATGCAGGACAACAGGCTTTGGTGCCAGGGTTAATAGTCTTGCAAATACAATAAATATTCCTTTCCTCTTCCCAGGAAGCATACACAGCGTAAAATGAGTTCTTGCTACTTTGGAATAAACAGTAATGCTCTCTGAGTGAAGAGCCAACTGGCAGTTTGAAAGATTGGGTTAATCAGACACAGAGAAATTTCTGATTAATTGGACAATTATTTCGAATTCTGAGAGCCAAGGCAATGCTAGAGAAATATCCTGACCAACTGGGAAAAAATTCAACAGCCCAGGGCAGAGATTTTTAAGCTTACAGGAGTTGAGATACATTGGCACTGCATACAACTGGTCTCAAGTCCCCCAAATGTATAGAGACTATAAGTGTTTTTCAAAACCAAAGTGATTCAAAATTATTTCGGCATTGAACAATTACGGAAATCGGTCTGACATTCTCTTGAAATCACTCTAGGACTCTAGGACATGGCAAAACCAAAAAGTAGAGGCCAGGAGAGAGGGAGAGAGATCGTCGTGTCCAGGTCCATGGAGCACTGCGTGTGTGAGCCAGCGGCACACAGCGCGCCCCCCTGTCCTGCCCCTTCCTGCAGTCTCAAGGTGGCACGGCCTCACCTGGTGGGGGCATGCTTCTGTTCCTCCTCCTCGTCCGTGTCGCTGCTGATGGTGATGACGCTGACCGTGGGGCTGGGGGTGTCAGGAATGACAATTGTCTGCCGCTGCCTCTCCCTGGTGGTGCTGGAGGCCCCGTCGCCCCACCCGCACGTGACTGAGGAGCTGCAGGCTGGGCTGCTGTGCACCAGGGCGCAGCGGGGAGGCGTGTTCTCCTTGACGCGCTTGGACCGCTGAGGGGAGCTGATGGCCTGTGAGGAGGACACCTCACAGGTGGAGACGTTTCTGTAACGACACAGGCACACACGCTCGTGGAGGCCCCGCACCTCCTCCCAAGGAGCCCAACTGTCTAGAAACACCAGCTTTGCCAAATCTCCATTAAAAAGTTAGAAGTTCAGGGGGTGCCTGGTGGGGGGGCTTGGTAGGTTCAGCGTCTACCTTTGGCTCAGGTCATGATCCTGGGGAACTGGGATGCAGCCCTGCTTTGGGCTCTCTGCTTGGGGGGCGGGGGGGGGGAGTCTGCTTCTCCCTCTCCCTTTGCCCTCCACCTGCTTGTGCGCTTTCTCTCTTGCGCTGTCTCTCAAATAAATAAAATCTTAAAAAAAGTTAGAAGTTCAGAACATTCAGATGTTTTCTGTAACTGCAGAAATGGCTGCCTCTTGAGCTCTTTCTTTCAGCTACTTGCTACACAGATGGCGACAGCGACCTGGCTTCCCCTGGCCTCAGGTCTAGTGCCATGTGCCTATTCCCAGCAGGAGAAAGGGAGCAGCCAGGGGTCTCGGGAGAGAGAGAGGACGTGTATCCAGGATTGGGCTGTGGGAGCAGGTGCAGTGCACAGGGTCTCAGGGTTGCCGGCCCCCCGCCCCCCACTCTCAGGGTCAAGGTCTGACTTCCTGAGCTCTGTCCTGTCATTCTCCAAAAGTACATGGGTCTTGTTTTGAAGGGACTTGAAAGAAGGAAGTGTTATTTGCCACATAAAGCTTTGGTTTCCTTGCTGATGGCTGTTCTGCCACTTATGAAACTACAACACTCATGTCTTTGACATCTGAGCCTCATAGGAAGTTTACCAGTCTGTCTGAACTGTAACGGGAAAAGTGGGCAAAATGCAAGAGGAAAAGGCGTAAACAGGGAACTTTTAATCTTGATTTTGATTGACTCGAGACCCCTTATCAAATTAGTAAACGTAGTTTCTGGTAACTTAAGGGAAAAAAATACCTACCTTTACCCCTCCCCACCAACTCTTGCTGACCTTGGTTGTATCTGTACCGTGAGAGCCCAACAAAACTTTTAAGACTCTTATGTGTCCTTGGAGATTCTAGCACTTTCTAGCTAAAAGGAAAGCAGGAAGATGAGAATAATTCTGTAGCTTTATTTAATTCTCTATCTAGCTGGTGTCAGATATGTTGCTTGTGCCTTTCTGGGGGCTGGCAAGATTTTTTTCTTAAGATTTTATTTATTCATTTAAGGGAGAGAGAGAAAGAACGAGAGAGAGGACAAGTGAGAGGAAGGAGCAGGCTCCCCATTGAGCAGGGAGCCCAATGTGGGGCTCGATCTCAGGACAACCACCCGAGCCCAAGGCAGATGCCCCACACAACTGGGCCACCGAGGCACCCCACAATAAGTTTTACTGATAAGACTGTTCCACTGTTTGCACTTAGCATAAACCTATAAATTTATTATTGTTACTATGTTGCAACTTTGAGATGATGTTTTCACCACTTCAGCAGTTAAAGTATCTCCACTTGCTGTTGTTAAAGCAAAGTGTGCCTGGGTGCACCACCCAACAAGGGAGAGCCTTCTGTTTTCCTTAAGGCATTGGTCTTAAAAATAGGCAAATACAAAACTTTCCGTATAATTATATTGATCTTGAAATGCACTGGCAATAAGCCTTCATAAAGCCAGCTGGGGTGGGGTGGGGGGGCAGTGAGCAGGCAAGAGGGAGGGACTTGTCAACAGGTTGGGAGGCTAAGTGTTCTTACTGCCCCTACTTGACAAAGTGAGCCATGAGGATGCCGAAGCTCAGCCCAGGGTCAGACTGGTATTGTGTGATCACCCACACCAGGACAGAGCAAAGGGTTAAGATGGTGGCCTCTGTCACCACCCAATCTAATAATGACATGGGTGTGTTGTCACAGGGCTGCCACAGATCTGAGATGAATTTCCCTGAGTTGTCAGAAACACCCAAATAAAGAATCTTGAAGAAGAATGACAACTCAAAGGAAGTCATTCTTGGGTTAATCTTCAAAAGAGAATGAAAAAAAAAAAAAAGGGCAAGCCTTGTTTCTGGCACCGGGTTGGACGAGGAAGTAGGAAACCAAAAATCACTAGACAGTTTATATCCTGGACTTTTTTACCTTGATTAACCTATTCCAAATAAGCAATTAAGTGCTTTCAGGTCAGTGACTCTGGAGAAAAACAGAGGAGCAATTCTGCAGCTACACAATCTTGATCGCAATTTTTTTAAGTTTGGAGCTCTCTTGTTTTTTGTAATAATCAAGCTTATTGAGGTATAATTCACACATAATAAAAGTCGCCCTTTGGAAATGTTTGATGAGTTTTGACAAATGTTCTTGTAGCTCCTGACAATCCAGAGAACTTTGTCATCACCCTGAGAGATCCCTGATGCTCCTTCCCTTCCACTGTTTCCCCCCCATCCCCGTAGTCCCTGGCAACTCCTGATCTAGTCTTGCCTTTTCCAAAATGCCATATAAATGGGCTCATGCAGTATGTGGCCTTTTTCTTGTCTTGATTTTTTTTAAAAAAGATTTTATTTATTTATTCATGAAAGACACAGAGAGAGAGAGAGAGAGGCAGAGACACAGGCAGAGGGAGATCCTGTGGGGGTCCCTGTGGGGATCACGCCCTGGGCCAAAGGCAGCCGCTCACCTGCTGAGCCCCTCAAGGCATCCCTCGGTCTTGATTTTTAAGAGTTCATTGTGATGAGACTGGATTGAAATGGAACCAGAGAGATTATTCCGGAGGTAATGTCTTGGATTAACCGCAATTATTGCGTCTACTTGAAGAAGCAGCTAAATGAGTCATATTTCTGACCTTCGATTTCAAAGAAAGCCTATTTCTCTCCCATTTTAAAAAAGAACATTATGATTTCCAAAGTGCAACTTCAGAGGCGAGTCTGGGGTTTTTTTTTTTTTTTTTTCCTCTTACAGAAGTGAAAGGACACGAACGGGCGGCCCGGGTGGCTCAGTGGTTTAGCGCCACCTTCGGCCCAGGGCGTGACCCTGGAGTCCCGGGATCCGGTCCCACGTCGGGCCCCCGGCATGGAGCCTGCTTCTCTCTCTGCCTGTGTCTCTGCCTCTCTCTCTCTCTCTCTCTGTGTCTCTCATGAATAAATAAATAAAAATCTTAAAAAAAAAAAAAAAGAAAGAAAAAAGGCAGGAACGGTTTCAGAGCCAGGCGCTGAGCCCGCAGTCCCGGCCCTCCCCGGGGGTGCGGCAGGGCAGGGCAGCGAGCGAGGTGAGGGCCTCCTTCGAGCCCCAGCCCGTCGGCGGCGGCCGGGCACATTCTGCGGGCCGCTGCCTGTCTCGTGCCTGGGACGCAGCGGCCATGCGGAGGCTCCCGAGCGCCGGGGCTTCGCGCCCCAGAGGAGGCCGCCGCTCACCACCCACCTGGCAGAGGACTGGTGCTGCTTGCTCTTCCGGGAGGAGGTGGTGCTGGTTGGCTGCTGCCGCATCACGTGGGCCACGCCCACATTCAAGGGCTGGGCGGCGGGGAGGGTCACATGACCAGTCAACAGCGCGGGCTGCTGCATGATGGGATTGTAATGGCTGCCGTGAGCGTGCGTGTTCCTGAGTGGGAGGCGGGAAAACAAGGCTCTTTTATTGGTTTGAAGCATATGCGGCTTTTTTTAAGATGAAAGTCCCCCACCCCCCGCCCCAATTAAAAGCCATTAAAAAAAAAAAAGCCGGTCCTCACGAGCTCACGGGGTTGAAAAGATGAGCTCGCCAGGTGGTTTAGGGGCTGCTCTGAAGGAGTTCGCGGGAGCACAGTCGGTGAGTGAGGAGGCGGGCACTGCAACTGGGAAGAATGCAAGCTGCGAGTTCAGCTTACGTTCTGGGGAGAGGAGACAAATACTCCTCCCTCTACCTTTCAAGGTCCCCAAACAGGTGACCTGTGCATTTTATTTTAAACCTACAAGTGCCTTTAATGGGTTCTTGCGCTCTGTGACTAGGGTGTCTGTGGCAATGCCATTTTATAAGTGAGAAATTCATAGCTTATGTTTACAACAAAAAACAACAAACCCTTGAAATCTAGGCGTTGTAATGTTTCTGCTGTTTGGAAATGCTGACATTCCTTTGAATTCTTTCCGTGGCTCGCACGAGGCTCAGGCATGGAGCAGCTGATCAGTTAATTACATGGTTGCTGAATGGACACATTAACCTGAAGGTTGACTAGACGTGTATAGAATTTGGTACTAAGTCAAAATTAATAAAGAGACGCATGGTGATAGAAGTCCTACTGGCAGCCATTATCCTCAAAGTGGGTTCTCTTTCCAAGTTTTAGGATCTGGGTTGTGGTGGAGCTCAAAGGCTTGTTTTCCCACAGAAATATTTAAAGTGATAATCGATTAATTCAGAGACTTGGCCGTGAGAGCCCACTGAGCACATAATAAAATTAAAAAGTTAAAGGAGAATTTCTTTGCATTTAGAAAATATTATGAAATTCATCACTGCAAGTTGAGGGAAAGATGAATAGGAAAAAAAAGAGTAGGTAGCCACTTTTGTCAAGATTTTGATAGTGTCTTTTGGACATTAGCATTTAGAAACTGTTGTTACAGCTGCTTTGCAGTTGCTGTTTCTTCTCCAGACATGGCATTCTTTTGATGTAAGTCTAGCATCAGTACTTCTCTTTTGTTTATTAGCCATGATTATGGATGTTCTTTGGCCCACACATGAAATGGAGAAGAGACTGCAAAGAAAGTCGGCTTTAAGCGTTTCTCCTGTGGTAACCAGGTAAGAGCTGAGGAGGGAGGAGGAATAGGAAAATCTGTGAGTAGGTGAGTTTTGCTGGAATTAAGTGAGCTATATAAATGCTGAAAGACAAGGGGAAAAAGTAGCATAGGATGTATGTGTGGTCTTTTAGGAGAAAATGGGGTGAGAAAAACAGTGGTCGGATAGGTATCCACTTGGTTGCTGTTCTAGTGAGCTGGGGAGGAAAGGCAGTTTCACCCAGCATGAGCCCATGTGAATGGGGGAAGGGAAGAGAACTGATGATTTATTGCCTGTCATGTACCAGGTGCCAATATAATACAGGTGAGATACAGGTCACGTGCTTTGTATTCTATCTTTATTTAAACCTCCCAGCAATTCTGTGAGATAGGATTCTCCCCACTTTACTGAGGGAGATACTGTGATTCATAGAGATTAAGCAACTTGACCCAGGTCATGCAGAGCCAGAATTGAAGCCAGTTTTACCTTCTTTGAAAGAGCTTCCAATGAGTGGGGGTGGACGTGGTGGGTATTGTCAGTGGGAAGTGAGTGGTGCTACAGGAGAGAGCCTGTGTCCTCTCCTGTTCCTACCAGTCAGGAGATTAAATGGAGGACTAGAGGGAGCTGCATTTGAGGCCTGACTGGGAAGGTTTCTCTCTCCACCCCCCGCCCCCTTCGTTTTTACAGAGAGCTCTTCATTCACAATAGCCTTCTAGACAAAAAAAGAACTTCAGGGAGGCTCCGTGGTTGGGTATGGAGACTGTCAAAAGATGGGGGGATGCCCTGATGTTGGTATGGAGAGAGCCTGGAGGGTCATGGGAAGCTGGTGAAGGAGGCACAGTGATGGTGCTGGAATGGTATGGTGGAGAGTACAAGGAAAAGTGCAAAGTGGCCATAGAAACAACAGAGCAAGGTGTTGGTGAGAAAGTCAGTGAGTAGGATGGTGGGGTGCTGGAAACAGATACAGGGGGTGTGGTGTACTGGTAGCTGTCAGCCGCAGGCCTCTGGGGTCTGTGGAAAAAGGACTTTGAGCTCTCAGATATGACTATTCACCGAAGAGACACATGCAGCAAACATGCGACAGTTTACCCTTCCAAGTAAGCCCCATTCTGTCAAGCTTTCCCCTGACAGGTCAGATATAACTCCAGTGTGCCCACGTCTCAAAACACTTTGAGAACACCTTCTAGAATTGCTTAGGAGCCTCAGGAACTCCCATCTGCAGTCTTTAACTGCTGACACATCTTTGTTTTTTGGGAGTGGAATTTAATTCTGAGACAAAAACCAAAAATCATCCAGAGGCAAGTCCGTGAATTACACTGGTGATCAAACGATGTAACTGAATTTATGGTTGAAAATGGCAACTGACCATAAAGTAATGATGCTGATTTTCTTAATATCCTGGTACATTTATTTAAAAATTAACTCCCATTACACTGCAGTTATATTCCACATAATCTTTTTAATTTAAAAAGTTCTCAACAAACCACAGAATTCACAGTACAGGCCAGCCTGGCAGCTCTCTGAATGAGCAGCGGACATGCCTCCCATCCTAGACATACCTACTTTGCTGCTTACCTCCAGTCAGCCAACTGCTGGGTGCCTGCCATTGTCTCGGGAATCACAGTTGCGTGCTGCACGGATGTGTGGGTGGCCACTCCGGTCAACTGCTGCCATGCCGGGGGAAGCAGGATTTGCTGGGTCCCACTTGGCCAGGCCTGCTGTAGAGCAGAGGATGTATGCCATCAATATGTGTGTTAATCACATAATCTGTCTGCCTGAGTCAAGTCCTTATTGTGTGCCCAGGGTTGTGGTAGACCCTGTAATGAGTGTGAAAATGGAGACCTGGTCGCAAAAATTAAGTTACGGGGAGATAAAATTAACATCTGTGACCTACCTACATAGAAGATAAAAAGTAGTACATGAGCAAAGAGTCGTATGGAAGGGACTTATTTGTGTGGAAGAATGATTTGTTTATAAATTTGCTTTAAGAACAACACTCAAAGTTTTCAAAAGTTCACTTATTGGGCCACACAAAGGTAACTTTTTGCCAAGAAATTTTCCATCTAATATCCTCTATTTATATTTTGCCTTTTTATTAATTAGAATCTAGACCTCCAACTTGTGTGATCTGAATCTAAAGTAACATAATTATGGGGCGCCTGGGTGGCTCAGTCAGTTAAGCATCTGCCTTTAGCTCAGGTCATGATCCCAGGGTCCTCGGATCAAGCCCTACATTGGGCACCTTGCTCAGAGGGGAGCCTGCTTCTCCCTCTCCCTCTGCTTGTACTCTCTCCGTCAAATAAATAAATAAAAGTTTAAAAAAATAAAGTAACATAATTCTGAGATCACCAGATACTTGCCCACATCAGAGAGCAAGCATCAAGTAAAATTCTTAGCTGGGACCCTAAGCTTAATTAAGAACTACCTTGATCCATCAGAGCAAAAATGAGATGTAGTTAGAAAGTCAGATTGATTCTTCATAAATGTTAAGCTTTTTCTAAGAACTCTGAAATGAACTTTACTGATTTTTTTTCCTTGAATAGAGTCACTGGGGGCAGGAGGGTGTTTGGGGTACCAAGCTTTCTATATCTTCAGTCACTTTTCTGCTTGCCTCTGGTTATTCAATGATTCAGACTGAACACAGCTGTCCAAACTTGGACACTTAAAGGAATACCACTGTGGTAAAATACTTCTTGGGCAGGTCAAGAATTTAAAGATCCAGTTACTTGTTCTTTGCATTGGGCTGGGTATCACTAACCTTGGATAATTTATTTAATATAGTGCTCCACAAACTGCATCTTTAATATGTGTGTTTTGGCTCATATGTACTAACAAGCACTTCTGGAAATGAATCACAAACGTGAGTCAGAGCTTAACAAACAGTGATGTGTATAAAATGATACAACGACATTTTAGATCTGAGTGGCGGGTTCACCTGGTCCAGTCCTCTCAGGGGGCAGATGAGACCCCGTGAGATCTCTTATACTTTTTCACATTGCCTGTTTGCTTTTTTTTTTTTTTTCCTGTTTGCATATTGGTGTGTTTTGGATACAGGCAAAAAGCTCAGGGACCAGTTTATATAGTAAGTGCTTAATTAATAAATGTTTGTTGATAAAATGAAAGAAGCAATTCAACCAAGGCAATTAATTACAGTTAACTATATTTCAAGTTTACTGAATTCAGACACAGCAGAAAAATAACTGATTAAAACAGTTTATGCGCTCAAAAAGTTAAATGAGTGACAATTTCATTGGCATAAGATTTATATTGACTTTGAGACTCACTTCAGCTTTCATGAAAAGCATGTATTCTGACTATTATACTTTTAAAAAATAAATCTTGATATTAAGCCAAGGACATCATTTTTTCCCTCTACTTCCCTAAAATGGATAACATTTTACCTCAGAGAGAAGTGTAAAGGCTGTTTTAATTTTTGACCCTCTCAGTGAATGACAGGTTCGACTCAGGTGAGATGATACTTCACACTTGTGTAATTACTTGTACACACTTATGTAGACTTATAATTTATTACTACTTTAGATAAGATTAGAGCCAATACATTTTTTTAAAGATTCTATTTATTCATTTGAGAGAGAGAGAGAGGGAAGCACAAGCAGGGGAAAGGCAGAGGGAGAGGGAGAAGCAGGCTCCCTGCTGAGCAGGGAGCCTGACGCGGGGCTCAATCCCATACCCTGAGATCATGACCTGAGCCAAAATCAAGAGTCGGACGCTCAACCAATGGAGCCACACAGGTACCCCAAGTTTCTGACTTCATCTTTTTTTTTTTTTTTTAGATTCTATTTATTTATTCATGAGAGACACAGAGAGAGAGACAGAGACACAGGCAGAGGGAGAAGCAGGCTCCATGCAGGGAGCCCGACGTGGGACTTGATCCAGGGACTCCAGGATCACGCCCTGGGCTGAAGGCGGCACTAAACCGCTGAGCCACCTGGGCTGCCCTCTGACTTCATCTTAACACCAGTTCTGTGAGGTAAGGGCTGTTATTTCTCCCCATTTGTTAGATGGGTAAACTGAACTGCAGAGAGGCTAAATAACCTTCCCAGAAATATAGTAAATTAAATATTTATTGCTCTTTGTAGCAACTGAAATGATAGCAAAGGAATAAAACAATACAGAGATCCATAAGGACAAAGACAATACAGTTAACAAAATCCTGGAAGCTGGAAAACAGAAGGGCAATTACTGAGTTAGAAGACTAGGAAATCTACAGGCAAGTCTGCACATTAAACCATGACATTCCTTTATTCCTCAGTTTGCAGACCCTGGTGGGTGGAGGATTCTCTCTAGGAAAACTGAGAGTCCAAGAGAAAAAACTACAGATACATTGGAGGATCAGGAAATTTGCCAATGAAAATGCTGGGTTCGGGGCACCCAGGTGGCTCAGCAGTTGAGCATCTGCCTTTGGCACAGGTTGTGATCCTGGGGTCCTGGGGTCCTGGGGTCGGGCTCTCCACAGGGAGCCTGCTTCTCCCCCTGCCTGTGCCTCTGCCCCTCCCTGTGTGTGTCTCATGAATAAATAGATAAAATCTAAAAAAAAAAAAAAAAAAGGAAAATGCGGGGCTCATTCCTTGTCAGACTAGAGAGAAGCCCTCATTCAATAGTCCTTTCCCTCCTGTAGCTTTCAAATTAGTTTTTTGTGCTTCAGTCTTAGAAATGAATGAATAGCCAGATAAAGGTAGCTTCTAACATGGAAGAGTCTAAAACAAAAAAAGAAACTCAGAGAAAACAAAAACAGTGTAGAAATCAGAAGAAAATTTCCAAAAACTGGGCAGCCCCAGTGGCTCAGCGGTTTAGCACTGCCTTCAGCCCAGGGTGTGATCCTGGAGACCTTGGATCAAGTCTCACATTGGGCTCCCGGCATGGGGCTTGCATCTCCCTCTGCCTGTGTCTCTGCCTCTCATGAATAAATAAATAAAAAATCTTAAAAAAATTTTTTTCCAAAAACTTAAACTGTCCTCACAGAGTCAAAAAAAAAAAAAAAGTGTGTGTGTGTATACATACAGATGAAACATCATATACAGGAATATATATCTATATCTCCATATCTATATTCAGAGAATAAGAAAGAATTCTTAGAAATGAGAACTGTAACAAGTTAATTCCATAGAAGGTTTTAATTTTTGTAAATTAAAAATTTTTTAAAGATCTTATTTATTCATGAGAGATAGAGAGAGGCAGAGACATAGACAGAGGGAGAAGCAGGCTCCTTGCGGGGAGCCTGATGTGGGACTCGATCTCAGGACCCCGGGATTACGATGTGAGCCAAATGCAGATGCTCAACCACTGAGTCACTCAGGCATCCCTCCATAGAAGGTATTTTAAAAAAAGTTGAGAAAATGTCTTGGAAAGAACAGCAGATAGAACAGAGAGAGAAATGGGAAAAAAAGATGAAAATCATTAGATTAATTCAGAAGTACCAACACCCAATTAATTATCACATAGAGGAAACAGAAAGTGCTGGCTTGGGCAGCACATATACTAAAATTGGAACAATACGGAGAAAATAAGCATGGCCCCTGCCAAAGGATGACACACAAATTCATGAAGCATTCCATATTGAAAAAAAGGAGGAGAAACAGAGAAAGTAGAAGGGAAAAAATTAAAGGTAAAGAGAAAGAAAAACTTCTAGACTAAAAGGGCAGTGTCTAAGACAATGTGTGAAAAAAGACCCATGAGGAAGCATATAGTCATGAAATTTCAGACCACCATGGACAACGAGAGTCTTAAGAGTCTTAACCCAATGAAAAAATGAAACCACCATTAACTCCAGAAAAAACAAGTTGCATAGGAAAGGAACAGAATCCTAATATATTATGAGGCTCAGCTGAGAATAATATTATATAATAACGATAATAATTATGTAAATAATGCAAAATGGTTGAATAAGAAACTTCCATGGGAGGAATGGGAGAAAGGAAGAGAGAGTGAGAGACAGAGTGCATGACTAGGTGGGTACTGTGAGGATGGGGTGGCTAAGTCTTCATCTTCCACAGCAGGAAGACAACTGATACCCAAAATGGAAATAGTAGTAAAAATTAGTGTCAGTATGTTATTTAGAAACTTGGGAGTTAAATAACAAAACAAGACAGTTAAAAAGTTATTTTGGGGGATTGGGAAGTGGGAATGGGATAGAGCAAGAGCTACTATTTTCTAGTAAATTTGTGGACTCATGTAACTTTAAAAATTAGGTATATGTATTATTTTGAAAGAAAAATTAAATTCAAAAATAACTTCCTTTTGGATAAATTCAAAAGTCCTATAGCTGGTAAGTGGTGGGACTGGCCTCTGACTTGTAGGCAATCAAATTCTAGAGCCCATGCTCTCAGCTAGCATACTGCCTCTCTTTATGGAGAGGATACACAGAAATGATGGCTCTGTTGAGGACCAGGGACTCGTGGTAAATGCATAAAAGTAGCATGGAAAAGTCTTTATTCAGTAACAATTCAAGCAGCATGCAAGACAGAAGCAGAGAGCAAGACAGAATGGTTGGACAGACTGGTTGCTGAAAATGTTACCAGAGGAGGTTTTGTTTTGTTTTGTTTTTTTTTTTTCCAGAGGAGGTTTTGAATGAGAAGCATTGAAGTTTTGTAATTTGGACAGTTTAAGAAGTTCCAGCCAAATGTTTGTCCTTAGGGAAATGTTTAAAGGGATTCAGGTGCTATGACTGGACTGGCTAGGAGAGGGCAAAAACCATCGTGGAAGGCTACAGTCTACAAGGATATGGCAAACAGGAATCTCCACGTTTTGGGAGGTGGGAGGGCACTCAGAATTTTTGTTCCAGCCTTTCTAGTAGTCAAAGGGGGTTTTGGATCCTGGCATTTGGAAAATGAGATAAATTCAGTATTGCCTCATTCAAGAACTGGATTTCCCACCTCTCTACCTTTACCCACTCATTCACAATTCCTGATGGTGGTCAATATGTGAGCTCTGGCTTGAGGCTTGGGAGGACAGGGGGGACAGTACCGACAAGGCTGTACTCGTAAGGACAGTCTGTGACGCTCACTTCCAGATCACTGAAACAAGAGGGTGTGATTTCACTCCAGCTTTACATGCACATATCCTTGGGGGCACCCCAGAGAGATGGTTTCCCTTTGAAGGATGTGGGATGCTGCTGGAAGGTGGGGAGGAAAAGGCAAAGCAAATAAAATGAACATGAGGAATGGATTCAAAAGACTCCGACTCTAAAGTTTCACAAGTAAAATCCTTGGAGAGCTTTAAATTTTAGTAAAAAGAGTGATACCCACTTTTTGGATATACTTAAAGAATAACATTTGAAGTGCCTTTGCCTGATACCTAGAAATTTACCCAGAGAAAAATGAAGGCACTAGTTTAAATGTTTAGTTCTTGAAGTTAGCTTACTTTCGTCCTTTGAAGGGACCACTTAAAAATACCTAGGAGAAAGCTGCACCCTTCCAGGTTAACATCCTGGCATAGATTAAGTGATAAACAGAGAACGAAAAAGCAACCGATGGACAGAAAGACACATGGTGATACTGGATAGCACAGGAAGTTCTTTTAACCCAATATAAGAAATCTTTGCATGTCAAGCCACATTGGTCTACCATGCCCTTTTTAATAGCTACACGGTGTTCCATTTTATGCACACACATCAATTTATCTAACAAATCTCCTGCTGATGAACATTCAAATTGCTTCTAGTAGGTCCCTGTTAGAAACACTGTAGTGACTAAACTCTTTGTACAAGTATTTTTTTGTTCCCTCTCCCAATTACACCTTTAGATTAAATCCACTCGGGAGATTTACAGCACTCTAGGGACTCTTTTTCAAGTAGGCAAAAGGTACAGCTCTTCCCTGCTATGAATAAAGGATAAACAAATTCAGAAATGCTGAGCCTACTGGTTTTCACCAAACTGAATAATGAAGAATGTCTAGGTTAACTAAGAAGAATGTTAATTATTGTTTCTTTCAGAACTGATTTCTGGCCTGCCAGGGTTAAGTGGGCAAACAAAAAAGATCTGTAAGTATGTGTGAATTCTATAGGTTCTGGCTCACAGAGGAGGAGCACTGGGAGGCTCATCTGGATTTCTGCCACTCAGAGAAAATAGGAACAAGCTCCTTGGCCCCTGAAGTGAGCTTGCAGTTCTTTCTCTTGGTCCTTCTTGGCTTTTTCCAACCTTCCTACTACCAAACTGTGTGAGCAAAAGGAAGCTATGAGGACCAGTGGGACAGGTAGAAGTAGAGGGTCTGCGTACAGAAGGTTCTGTGTATAAACTTTCAGCAACACAACTTTGTGTGCCATCAGAAGCTGGTGTCAGTGGTCACTGGAGTGTCATTTTTGACTTAAGAACAGAGATAAAGAATAGTTAATATCCACCTTTAACAAGCTGTTCCAGAACATAGAAGGAGAGGGTAAGAATATCCAACATATTTTATGAGACTGGGGTGACCTCGATGTTCAAATTAGATAAGGATTCTATAAGAGAGAGAAATTATATGCCGTTTCTCACTTCCGAACACAGACGCAAAAACACTAACCGTGGTATATACCAACAATCCAGTATTGAAAAGCATAAAAGCCTGACAAACAAATATGATCAAATACAGCTCATCTCAGAAATGTAAGGATAGTTTAACATTAAAAATCTGTTAATGGGGGCACCTGGGTGGCTCAGTGGTTGAGCGTCTTCAGCTCAGGGCGTGATCCCGGGGTCCTAGGATCGAGTCCCACATTGGGCTCCCAGGAGGGAGCCTGCTTCTCCCTCTGCCTGTGTCTCAGCCTCTCTCTGTGTGCCTCTCATGAGGAAATAAATAAAATCTCACAAAATAAGGTATTTTTAAAAAACCTGTTAATGTAACTTTTCACATTAACAGATGAATGAACAAAAAAAACACATGAGTATTTTAATAGATGCAAAAAGAGCATGTGATACAACTCAGTTCATGCCCCAAGTGGGGAACTCCTGCTCAGCAGGAAGTCTCCCTGTTTTGTTGCCCCTCCCTGCTGCTCGTGCTCTCTCTCAAAGTATTTTATTTTTAAAAATATTTATTTGAGAAGGGGAGGGGCAAAGGGAGAGGGAGAAGCAGACTCCCGGCTGAGCAGCGAGCCAGATGCAGGGCTTGATCCCAGGACCTAGAGATCAGGACTGAGCTGTAGGCAGATGCCTAACCGACTGAGCCACAGACACACCCCTAAATAAAACCGTAAAAGGACTACTAAATAACAAACTCAATAGGCTGAAGTCAGGTTTCATCCTAGAAACCAAAAACAGATAATTGGACAATAAAATTAATAAAATTATTAATAGCAACAAAACCTGTAAAATATTTCACAACTATTCCAACAAAAGAAACCTTTAATGAAAAGAGTACAAGATAAATATAGTTATGCTGTGTTCATTCATGAAATTACTGAATACTGTAAGGATGTCAGCTTTTCCTCAAGTAAATATAAATTTATCCCAGGCCCGGCAAATACACATCAGGGCTTTTTGTTTTGAAGACAGTTGCTAACTGCTGTGTGATTCTGAGCCAGTGCTTGTTTTGTTTGTAAGAGTGACACGGTTAGAGGCGCCTGGGTGGCTCAGTTGGTTAAGCGTCTGCCTTCAGCTCAGTCATGATCTCAGAGTCCTAGGATCGAGTCCCTCATTGGGCTCCTTGCTCAGTGAGGAGTCTGCTTCTCCCTTTCCCTCTGCCCCTCCTCCTCCCCCATTCTCTAACAAAATCTTAAAAAAAAAAAGTGATGGTTAAATTCATATGGAAATGAAGGGACAAGGATAGCAGGGAAATTTTGAAGAATGAAGTGGGAATAGGACTTTCCCTACCAGACCACAAAACATGTGTTAGTTGTAATAGTTAAGACAGCAAGACATTAGAAAGACCAATGGAATAGAGAGCCCAGACAGACCTATGCAATTCCATTATTAAAATTAAAACCCCAAACTTCTGGTTCAATATAAGATACCATAAATAAAGTGTCTGTAGGAACACTTTGAGAAAAGGCTTTGGGAACCTACCTTATTTTAAAATAAGTGTGCTTTCAAACTAACAACATTTAGGTTAAGCTGTCCTTGCTGCCCAGTGATGGAAATGATTATGTAGAAACAGTATAGCCTGGTGGTTGAACACAGATGCCAGCATCAGACTCCAGGGTTGGTGTCCTGGTTCTGTCACCTGACTGTCGTGGGACTCTGAGCCAGGGATTGTGCGCACTTCCCCTGTTTGTCAACTGGAAACAAATACCTTACTTATCTTGCTGTTGTGGGGATTAAATCAATTAACAACTATAAAGTGTCTGGCATAATGATGATGTATTTGTTCGAGTGCCATTAAGGATTGATTACTATTATCATTGTGTCACTCTGTCACCTTAAGTTTCCACAACACTTGACACATTTTCAACCAATTTCACCTCTGTGTTCTCATTCTACCACTGGAGTACCTATGTGAACGGATAAGGAAGGTTCCCGCTCACAGCTTCTGTGATCCTGGTTTTTCGACTATTATGAAATAAGGAGATAATCTCCAAGGCTCCTTTTGGCACTAAAAAAAAATCATTTCTATTTTATAAGAAAGAAATTTGAGGCAAAGAAACATTAACTGACTTGCCTTAGGTCGCAAAGTTATTAGCAGAGTTAGGATTAAAACCTGTGTCTCCCATATTAATTTACATTATAAAGCTACAATAGTAATAATAATAATTTCCCCAGACTCTCCCTGTGTCTAAATTTCTTCTTGGAATTATAAGCAAGATACCCAGGAAGGTGATTCACCTGGGGATCATTCAGAATATTACTGATATATTCTAATGAGTTGAAGCACCTAACTCATCACCAAGGAGGGAATTAGCAGAGATCTATCTCTTTTGAGAACATTAACATGGATAATGGCAATACCAGTAATAATAAGGAAAGAATTACCTGGGCAAGCAGACCTGGTTGGATCTGAAGAGGCTGTGCTCCCGGGGCTTGAGTGACGATGGGCACCGCATTCTCCATTCTCACGGAATAGCCAGCGTGCTTAGAGGGCGAGGCCTGCAACCCTATTTCAGACCCGGGTGAGGGAGAGAAGAGGGGTTGTTGAGTGGTCAGAGACCACTGGATGCAGAGAACCTTCCTAGCCAGCTGGGCAGGTCTCATCTCCCCTTTAGTTTCTAACTTAAAATTTTAAAAGCCACAAGAAAACAACTTTGAATGTTTTCAAAGACTAGAAGGTCAAATTAGGGAGTCTGTGAAAACCAAAAGTGGAATAGCTCTGCTGGTAAATTACAGCAGAAAAATGGCTGCTGACATGAAAATACACTTGTGGTATGTCAAAGCCAGGGCTGTTGGGAAGAGTGCCTGAATCCACTGGAAAGGCACGGATTCGAAACCTGAGCAACCACACACAGGCTTACACCAGCAGGATTTGCTTTGCAGAAGCAACTACTTGAGCTTTCTGTATACACTGTAACTTCATACCCAGTCAACTCCTGCTTCTTAGAACTTTCAAGAGAAGAGTGTTGGGGTGCATGGCTAAAGAATCATCTGGGGGACCGGCCTGGGAGATACTTTTCAGACAGATTGATATTTTTCATGAGAATGAGGCGAGGCTGGCTGTCCAGAGTGGCAATTCCCCATAGATAACCCGTCCAGAGGACAGCTCACTGGAGGAAATTTAAGCTGACATCAGCGTAACAGTAAGAGCACAAACAGCACACTTATTT
The DNA here is from genome assembly GCF_048418805.1 of Vulpes vulpes. Lineage (NCBI taxonomy): Eukaryota > Metazoa > Chordata > Mammalia > Carnivora > Canidae > Vulpes > Vulpes vulpes. The sequence continues at coordinate 9,575,890 of NC_132786.1, read as the reverse complement.
ACAGATAGCTGGGCCTGGGACAAAAGCACCAGCAGGTGGGGAGAAAAACAACTTGGTGCAGAAGCATAAGTCCTATTGTTTCTAGGCTGGCCAGAGCAGGAGGCGGGCCCTTCAGTTCAGTGATGCCAGTGCTCTCAGGAGAGTGAGGAAGCCTTTAGTCCAGGGACGTCACTGCGGGGACTGGTGCCCCAGAGGTCCCCCGGTAAGAAGCAGGTGAGGGGCTGTGTCTGCTCAGCCTTACCTTGGAAGCCGGGCGGACACACGATGAGAGCTTGCTGGAAGGGGTCGGGCCGGGCACAGATCTGGGCTGTTCCCGTCTGCAGGGGCATGCTCCGCTGAGCCACTGCAGCCATGGACGCTGCTGAAGGCTGGTAGAGTGCAGATTGGTAGTTTAGTATGGAGACTTCGGGATTGGCTAAGGAAATAGTGGCACTGGTGGAGGTGGGAGCCTAAAGGAATGATGGGGATTAAACAAAAATAAACAAAAATAAAAAATGAGGGAGGTGGTATGTTGGGAGACACGAGTCTAAATCAAATAAATGAACTCAAAAAAGAGCAAATGAATAAAAACCAAGAGCAAAAAAGCAAAGACAGAGGGGAGTGGAGACACAGCTGAAGTCTCAGGGAAAAGCAGGCACCTGCAGCCACAATAGAGAGAGTCACCGCTGGTGCTCCTCCCCAGGCCAGTTCTTCACATTTGTGGGGCCTGGACAGGAGTGCAGTTGGAAGCTTGCATAATGTCCTTCTAAAGACAGCAAGCAACCTGGAAGGCCAGGTTTGAATTGAGGACTCTTGGATTCCTTGGGTCCTACACTGGAACATGGTGATGGGCGGGGGGATGGGCGGGGGCTGGTGGTGGTGAGAGGTGACCTCCTGCCTTCCTTCTCCTGCCCCAGCTCTGTCCCACAGATTGGGGGCTTTGGGGGCACATATTTGGACCTGCCAGCCTGCATGTGCAAGCTCTGTTCATGCTCCTCTTCCATTGGGCCTGCTGGTGCAGTCCGCACTTGGGAGGATGACCCCAGGAAGACGCCTCTCTACAGAGGGGCCCAGGGACCCAGGGGCCCAGGTCCCCAGAGCTTGGCATGGAAGCACATACACACAGAGGAAGCCTGAGACAGGCCTTGGAAGGGGATCACCTGCTCAGGTCTAAGGGGGAGTACTGTTTACAGATACCCTCAGATGGCTGCAGAGCACATTACTGAAAATCAACACACCATAGAAATAGAGCACCAGGGAGAGGGACCCACTGAGCCTGGAGTTTCTTGTTTGAGTTTGGTGCGTTCTTACGCTGGTGTTCAGCTACAAAGTCTGAAGGCCAGAAAGGAGAGATGCCGGAGGGTCAGGAGAATTTAACTGGAGAGGAGTTAAATAAACTCTGAAATTATGTCCTCTCTCCTGTCTCTCTTGGAAAGAGACAACATTTGGGAATGAGCTTCCACGGGAAGCAAGGAATCTCAGTTCTGAATTGGGAATTCTCTGGCTTTGCCCCATCTTAGCCTCTTCACACTGATCCTGCAGCAAGATAGGTGGAGGTCACCAGTATCTTTGAATTCAACAGTTTACTACAAGTCTTGCTATTAGAGGTTACCCAGACTGAAGGCTACGGGGGGAAAGAGCCGCAAGGGTATCCTGGATACATGCAGAAATAGAATTTTAGGAAGGGTATGTCTACATGTCAAATTTGATAAAAGGGATAAAGTCTCATTTTACATTTTTTACTAATACTTAGACTTTACACTGATTTTTAGTGCAAAGCAAATTGGTTTGTTTGGAAGTAATCACTCCGTTAGGTAACGCACGTGCTTGTATTTTAAAATACACAGTGTCACAGTAAGTGGCTCTTCTGGGGCTCCAGGTAGTGTGACTGAGAATGCACGTGTGATGTGTGCGGGGTGTGTGTTTTGTTACTGATGATGTGCCTTGTGTTTCCTCTCTGTCCTCCCAGCAGCCCCACTTGTCCTGGAGGCTCCCCACCACACATTTCCGTCCCTTGGGCTTCTCTCGTTGGGGACTGGTATCTTCCAGGGTGCCACATGGGTACTCGACTGTTCCACCTCCTGCAGCTGCCTCCTCTGAACTGTCCCTGGAATCTCACTCTTCAATTGCTACTTCCTTAGCTGAAAGTCTCTCCCCTGGTGCCTGGACTCTGTTTAGTGAAGTCCTGGCCTCCACTTTTTCCCTTCGATTCTTCTTGGGGAATGAGGCTAGAACATTCTTTCCAAAAGACTACTTTGAGCATGTCACCACCTCTGCCCCCAAATATCCAATTACTGTCTAATAAACACTATAAATGCACTTTGCTCTGGCACTCCTTTCCCATGGTTTGGCCAAACCTCCCTTCCAAATTTATCTCCTTCTGCACTCTGTGCTCCTGGCACCAGCCAGAGTCAACTCACTGTTCGCAGAGCATGAGTGCAGTTCCTGCTGACTCACACAAAGCATTCTCCGGCCCACAGCATTCTCTCCAGGACTCTGTGCTTCAGGGTCTCGCCTGGGTCCCATGTGCCCCACACTGAAACTCTCCCTGACACTCTCAATTTAAATGAACTTCTCTGTTATATTAACCCATCTGGGGGTGCCTGGGTGGCTCAGTCAGTTAAGTGTCTGACTCTGGATTTTGGCTCAGGTTGTGATCTTAGGGTCGTGAAATGGAGCCTCGCGTCAGGGTCCACTCTCAGCATGGAGTCGGCCTGTCCTTCTCCTCTCTCTCAAATAAAAAAACAAAACAAAACAACAAAACAAACCCTTCTGCCTGCTGATGTAATGGTGTTCTGGTGATGAAAGACAAAACCATGGTGGTATTTGGTCAAGGAGCTCATAGGCCTGGCTACGGACACCTTAGCCTGAGCGCTGGGCCAGGCACTGGGAGAGACCGTTTGTTCCTCTGGACTCTGGGTCTTAGAGAGCATTAGCTCTTCCCCCTAATGGGAGTTTTAAGAATACCAATGGCCCCGGTGGGGGGTGGGGGGAGTGGGGGCAGATTCCAGGTGGCCTCTCCTGGATATAGGCAAGGGGAGAGAGGCCACGGAGGAAAAGCTTGGTCTCAGCAACTCAGGGTGCTGCAGGACTGGCCTAGAAAATAGGCAGAGGAGGGGAGAAGGAGATGCGGTGGTGCTGGAGGCTGGGGTCAGTGCCTCTACAGTGACAGTAGGGGACCTGTCAGAAGAGAGTGGAGAGTGGAGGGCCAGGCAGAGGTATTCATATTTCAGGATTAGAACATATACACTCCCTTCCTCCGCAGGGGTGTGTGCGCACGTGCATGTGTGTACACACACACACACACGAATGTTGAGGCCATTGCAGACTGATAGTAAGGCTGAAAAAAATTTAGGGACAGTCTTTTGGGGAAGTGGTTAAGACTAGAATTTGGGAATAAAAGTCAAAGTCTCTTAGATGTCAGAGGGAGGCAGCCTGGACTAGGATTTGGAGGTTATTCACTCTGTAAATATTTCCTGGCTATAATTCATATATTTTTTAAAGTTTTTTAAAAAAATTTATTCATGAGAGACACAGAGAGGAAGAGAGGCAGAGACACAGGCAGAGGGAGAAGCAAGCTCCATGCAGGGAGCCCGATGTGGGACTCGATCCTGGGTCTCCAGGCTCACGCCCTGGGCTGAAGGCAGGCGCTAAGCCGCTAAGCCACCCAGGGGTCCCCTATAATTCATATTTTAAAAAGCCTGTTAGGTGTGGGGTTCTGCTCTTTTTTTTTTTTTTTTTGCAAGAAGATGGAAATCTGTGAGAAGAAAACCTCACTTTCCGGGTCCCCTCTGGTTCCAGCTGCTGGGGTTCTACTGGCAGACTAATGAATTGGTTTTCCCTGTAACTTGGAGAAAGGACAGGTTTTATCTGTCCCAAGAGGAGACTATGTGTGCAGGGACAAGGGGGAGGGGTCTGAAACTGCATGATCGCCAGTGTCCCCTCAAGTGCTAGAATTCTTCCCCAGGCACATATGTCAGACATAAAAACATGACAGGAGGAGGCTTTACATCACTCTCACATCGGGATAGAGGGAAACAGTAAGAGGTGCCATCTCCGTGGGACCAGCAGTCCATCCAGAGTGTAGGTCTCTCCAAAGAAATAAGCTTGGAAGGAAATACTTGCTTACATCGTTAAATATGACTGTAGAGGAACCTTGTGTATGACACTGTCTCTTGTATATGGTATCGGAGAATTCTGGACTCCTGACTAGGTTCGCAGGGAAAATACAATTCTTGCTGCTCGCCGGTACCCTTGCCTGCCTTCCCCCTCTGCTCCGTATTTACCTGGTTGTGGACAGTGTTCAGCTGGTTGTTGAAGGTCATGGTCAGGTTGGTGGATGTGCTGGGGGCCACATGTGTAATGAAAGGGGTTTTGCTCTGGTTCACCGTGTCATACATATTCACCCGACGCTTGCAAATCTCCATGTTCTGGAAACATGATTTGACGCTGTTCATGCAACAGGCAGAGGCGTGGGGGAAAGAGAAGAGGATACATGGGATAAAGGGGAGAAAATGGAGAGAAAAAGGAGAGAACAGTTAATGTAATAAACAAGACAACCAGGGAAACTTAACTTTAGGTCTAAACTTCCTGGATTTCTCACGCAAAGTCTGCATTTCCAAGAGTTAAGGTTATGCAGATGAATTTCCCCTGCTGTCTTCCTCCCCCTTTCCCCATCCAGGATGGGTGGAGGTTCTCCATCGCACAACGGACTTGACTTGACGGGACTTGTTGGCCCTCGCTGTCTCTTCCTCAGATCCCTGATCTGCTGAGCCAACCTCACTGTTCCTTCCCGGCTTTCAGGGTGGTTTCTCGGATGGGGGAACAGGAAACTGTAGCTTCTGACCAGCCTCGATCTTACCGAAGACAACTCCTTGTGCTTCTGGGGCACCGGCGCCATCTAGGGGATGGCCAAGGAATCAGCCAACCCAATACCATGTCCCTGTTGCCACTCTTGGTCTGTCCGCACTGGAATTGCACGTGATACTAGTAATAATAATAGTGGTTCCCATCTATTGAGAACCGTGGCAGGTGTGTTTGCAGGCACCCTTTCACTCAGTCCTACAACAACCACAAGAGGGAGAGAGGATTGTTGCCCCTATTTTACGAGTAAGGATGACGTTTGAGAGAGGATAGAGAGGTCATCAGCCAGTTGAAGAGTTAATTACTAGCAGTTTCTTCACATGTGCATATACATCCTCTTTTGCCTCCTGATTCATCCTCCCTTTTGCTTTTCTCATTCTTGCCCAGTTACATGAAATAAAATTTCTCTCCCTCTTTTTCTTCCTTCATTGCACTTGTGAATCAAAATTAGGATTTCCTACTTAGGAAAGTAAAGTATAAAAATGTTGCTGCCACTGGCCTCAAGGAAAAGAAAACCACAGTGGCCTCAACCACTGAGTTCTTGAAAATCCACCACAGAGTGTCCTTTGGGATTTGTACATTGTTTCTCATTCACTTGTCTTCTCATTAAACTGACTTTTCCTAAATGCTAATAATATTCAGGATAGTGAAACAGCATTTAAACTTCAATTCTCACTACTTACTTTAATTATAAATAATATAATAAGTGAATATAAATAAAATATTAATTTTCTGCTACTTAGGATTACAAATGTAGAGGTACCTGGGTGACTCAGTTGGTTGAGCATCTGCCTTTGGCTCAGGGCCTGATCCCAGGGTCCTGGGATCGAGTCCTACATCGGGCTCTCTGCTCAGTGGGGAATTTGCTTCTCCCTCTGTCCCTCCCCCTGCTTGTGTGTGCTCTTTCTCTTGCAAATAAAAATCTTTATTTTTTTTAATTTTTTTTTATTTATGATAGTCACAGAGAAAGAGAGAGAGGCAGAGACACAGGCAGAGGGAGAAGCAGGCTCCATGCACTGGAAGCCCAATGTGGAATTCGATCCCGGGTCTCCAGGATCGCGCCCTGGGCCAAAGGCAGGCGCCAAACCGCTGCGCCACTCGGGGATCCCAAATAAAAATCTTTAAATTAAGAAATTAAAGGATTACAAATGTATACTATGGGTAATCTATATTTTGGGCCAAGCAGGTGCTTGTGGGCTATCCCTAAACATCCTTTCCATGAAAGATGTTCCGAACTCAGACATGCTCAGAGAAGCCTTTCTTTCTGAGTTAATGACTACTTAGAATGGCCACACAATGCACACAAAATAAACACTTACTGACTGTGACCCTGGAGAGAAAGGAAAACCTATTCTATGGTAACTAAGAGCTAAAAATACTACTAATAATGCTGGTAATGCCAACATGTTTTGAGCATCTACCAAGTACCAAGCAAACTGCTAAGTGCTTTCACATGGAAGCTGAAAGAATAAAATGATGGATTTTGTATTCTTATTGGAATGTATTTAAAGCATTATATGGTTTTGTGACAATTCAACCCAAAGCTTTTAGACTCAGAATTTTCTAATTGAAATGGTCTGAGTTTTGAGTTTCAGGAAGACAGGCAAGCAACCTGCACTTTGGGTTAATTCTGTGAGAATGGTTTTTAAGGAATCTGTGCTCTAGAACCCTGGTATGGAGAAATGGGTGGGGTCTCTTTCACCTGGTAATCTAGATGTTGGGGCAGCTCTGACCCAGCCCCAAGGATCTTCAGCAGTGTGGGCTGGAGGTTTCTCCTTGCCCTGTAATTCTCACAGTCTTCCCAGCCAGTTCTAGGGACTCTTATAGGTTAGGCCTACTCTCAGGTAAGCCTAGGTGTGCTCAGAGACCTGTCTTTCCTTCTGGGGCCCATTTTCTGAATTCTAAATTGTTAATGATCCTCCTGGATCTACACCAAATTCTGAATTTGAAACTGATGCCCATGGTCTCCACGCTTGGTCTTCACCAAGGACAGTGAAGCATTCTATTGTGCTTCCTTAACAGAACCCAGATGTGACAGGGCTCTGAGGTCATTCAACTACGCCCCTGACTTTATGTGGGTGACTGTCTCATCGACTATGCAGATGGCTAACGGGAGCCCTCTACAGAGCACCACTCCATCTCCTACCATGCCGTTTCACAAATGTCTCACTTGGCCCCTGAATATAAAAAGACCGGTCTCACGGGAATCCTATTCAGTAAATCACCAAGTATACCTTCCTTCTGTTGTGCAGACTGACTCCTTGATTTACCCATGCCACCCCAGAAACAGGACATATCCTATAAAGAGGGCTTGCCAGGGAGGGGTCTGAGTTCCTTCTTTGTACTGGAGATCAGTTGTTTCAAACATGGTTTTAATTTAAAGATGCACCGTGTGGTTGCTGCAATATGATCTCACTTACTCAGCATCAACTGATAAGGACCAGCATTGAAATCAGAGGAGGTAATGCGGGCACCACCCACTCATTTCTTGCAGCTTCGGATAAGGTCAAGTCCAGCCTTGAGACTCGGCTCCATCGGAGTTTGGCTATGGCAGGCCCGGCCAGGACGTGCAAACGTCTCTTATCCTCAGCCCCTTCATGCATCCCTGTGTTCTCCTAACCCTAACTAAAACCTGGCGCTCCCTTGAGCACACAGCACCTACCTGCAGACATCCAGGGAGGGGGCTACTTATTCTTTAACATCCTAGGTCCCTGGGGGTGGAGACGCTAAGGTGAGATCCCTTGTTACCCTCTGTTACAGGCTGGACTGTGCCCCCAAATTCACACCTTGAAGTTCTCAGGCCCCAGGACTTCAGAATGTGACTGCATCAGGAGAGGGGATCTTGAAAGGGGTAAAATGAGGCCAGCAGGGTGGGCCCTAATCCAATTCCCTAGGAGGAGGAGGAAATTAGGACACAGATGCAAACAGAAGGACCCTGTGAGGCCGTAGGGAGGGGATGGCCATTCACAGGCCAAGCAGAGCAGCCTGAGAAAAAACCAGTGCCACCAAACACCTTGATCTTGGTGTTTGGTCTTGGTCTTCTAGAACGGTGAGAAAATAAACTGCTGTTTAAGCCCGTCAGCCCCTCCGTGTGCTTTGTTACCACAGCCCCTGCAAACCAACGCTCCTCCCGTTCTGGCACCACTGCTCCCTGTCAGTCACTGAAGCCTGGGGCACCTCGGTCCTCCACCTCGGTCCTCTGCGGTGCCCCATGCCCTGCTCGGTGGTGGAGGCTTCAGAGGTCAGGTGCTCTGGCCTCTTGGCTACTTCTCATCCCAGTGGCCTGCTGTCGATTCCAGCCACCCATTCCCGGGCAACCGCAACCACTCCACTTCCCCACACTGCAGATTCAAGCACCCATCTCCCGGCCACGCTTTGGCCCCTCTGGATCTTTTGGCTGTCGCTAAAACCACCAATCTTTGAGGTGATCAGACCGTTCAGCCCGTCTGGCCCCTTCATCTTTGCTTCCTCTCCCTGTCACAGCTAAGCCTCCCACAGCCATCATTTAGATTACAGCACTCTAGTGCCAACGTCCTAAGTCTGTCAGTTTGTCTCCTCCTCTTAGCAGCCTGGCAAAGTTCCCACCTGGATGACCCCAGTTAACTGTCTGTCGTCTCCAGGCCCTCACCTGCGGGGTCCGGTTACCCTCTACACTATTCACGTCCAACCTTCATGCTCCGCTGCCCCATATTGCTCTGTTGGGCTTGCTCTTCCATTTCCTGTCCTGACTACCCAGGCTTTCCTACACTCCTTCAGCCCCCCAGCCACCTTGCTCTCAACAAAAGACAGGAGCTGCCTAAAGAACACCCTCGACCCCCCTTGTCCAGCCCTTCTGGCGACAATGGCCTTGCAATCCTGGCCTCTCCCGACGTCTCAGGGAACTTCTGTGCCCTTCTCTGCAATCCTTCACTCGCCGCAGACACTCCCTGCCAGCACCTTGACCTGTTCCAGTCTCTTTGTATCAGAAGAACCCCCCCTGGGCCCCTCTAGGCCCTCCCAGTTCTCTCTCCACCCACCCTGAGCCCAGCAACTTGCCACGCTGGCTGCTGCTTCCCCTCAAACAGCTTTCAGGCCGCCCACAACTTTGACATTGCCCACCTCGACGGGCACGTGGTCTCCAAGCTCCTCTGACTTGATGATGAAGCACCAGATAGGTCTTTGTTAAACGTATCCCCTGCTTAGAAGTCCTCTGTGACTTCCACTGTTCTTAGGATAAACACCCAAACCATGAACAGGGCGCCCTGTCCATTTCCTCTTTCCCTGGGACCCCAGCCCCTCTGCTGCTCATGTTTGGGGGTCCCCACCTGGCAGTGGCCTTCTTGCCTTTGCCGGCCTTTCCACTGGTTACCTATTGCTCGTTTTCTGGCAGTCATTCGTCAGGGGCTGGCTGCCCTGCCGTGATTGCAGCCTACTTTCCCTGGGAAAACTCTGCTTCTCTGCAGATCACCTGTTAGGTGCCTTTCTCTCACCTACAGGCTGGAAACTCCAATGGGCAGGGGCCCCGTCTGCTCTGCCCCACAAGGTACCCACATGTGGCGCAGCTCGCAGTCCGCTGGCTGGCTGGCTGAATGCACAAACCCAAATCCAAACTAGAGTGAGTCCACTTCCACTCCAGAATGGTTCTGGGAGTGACCTCTGGCACTGGAAGGGCTTTGCCTCATCGACGCTGCTGTCTATGGACGGCACTCCTTTCATGCTCAGGTCCCAGGGGCTGGTTCAGCCCGCCTCGCGCTCTCCTAGGCTCCAGCATTCCCTCCTTTTTGGTGTAAAGCACAGTGCAGCCCAGGGCCACTCAAGCTGACTGCCACCTGTTTTTACAAATAATGTTTTATTGAAATGCAGTCCCACTCACTGGTTTCGTATGGTCTACGGCTTTTTTCAGCTCTAACGGCAGAGCTGAGTGGTTGTGACAGAGACTGCTGTATGGCCACAAAGCCTAAGATATTTACTATCTGATATTTTAAAGAAGTTTGCTGACTCTGGTAAAAAGCACTGAGCAAGACACCTACTGTGTACTGTGGGGAAAATCGAGGAGGTGTGTCATGGTGACAAAGGGGTGGTTCAGGGTTTCGATGGGAGTGATTCTCTTATCAGCATCTATGGTCAGCATCTTCTTTAACAGGTCGATGAACTCCCGCCGGTCTGCCTTCTCCACCAACATGTCACTCCCTTCTAGATCTGTTGTCATGTTCACCTGGAGGGAAATCCAGACAGGTTACAAAAACCCCTGCTGTGTCCCCCTCCCCGGACTTCCTTTATCTCTGCCCAGGACTCTGTCCCTATCTCTCAGTTGCCCCTTCCCCATCCCCAGCAGGCTGTGGGTGCCCTGCTGCAGCCACTGCTGTGGGCTGTCACTGCCTACAGCCTGTGGCTGCTCCCTCCCCAGGAAAGGCAGAGGGAGGCCATGCGTGGGGAAGGCAGTGGGCCACTGATGATGCTTGCAAGTACAGAGAAGTAACAGGATGTGCACTGCTCCTGCTTCGATCAGCTAAGTTGAAATGTACCTCACATCACACCTCATTGAAAATAATCACAGGATGGAAAGACTTCTTCACCCTGGTTGCATAACAATGTGAATGGACTTGATAGCTGCTGAATTAGACACTTAAGAATGGTTAAAATGGTCAGTTTTATGCTATGCGTACATTGCCACAATCAAAAAACAGTAACTACACCCAAGTAGTAAAAACTGAAATGCCAAGAGGGTTATTTATTTAACCTGCAGAGGCCTATGTGGCCTCTTTGTACATGCACAGTGTATGTGTCCTCTGGCCGTGCCCTGAGTAAGGGCCAGAATTAATTTAGGCCCCGTGTCACTGGGCTTACCTCTGGCCAAGACAAGCTGAGTACCTGAACACAGGATATTTCTTCCAGGAGCAAGCCTATGACAGCTTTTGAAAGACTTGTTTTGTGGTGCTTTCTATTATTTTCCCAGGCATGCTCTGGAAAGCAATTTCAGTTTTCTCAGACAATCTAAGCTTCTAATCAACTGACAAGTATCCTTTACTCAGAATCATGACTTGGTTACACTCGCCTCAGTAAGAAGTGTGCTGAGTCGATAGCTTTACTTTGCATCGCTTTTAAGAAAAACTCTCTTTGGGTTGCCCTGATTTTAGACTAGTCTTTACACTAAAAATAGCTAAAGTTCTAGAATGTTCTCTGGGCACAAAGGTGAAAGCCTGTGGTCCCTCCAGTGAGCTGAGAGAGACTGACTGAAGTGGGTTGAACAGTGTGGCAGCAAAAGATACGTTTAAGTGCTAATCCTTGGTACCTGTGAATGTGACCTTATTTGGAAACAGGGCCTTTGCAGATGTCAATCAAGTGGAAATGAGGCCATACTGGAGCAGAGCTGGCCCCAAACCAATGACTGGTATCTTTATAAGAGAAAGAGGAGAGATTTGGTGCCCAGATAGGATGAAACTCAGGGATAAAGGCCACATGAAGAAGGATAAAGAGGTCAGGGTGATGTAGCTACATGTCGGGGAACACCCATGATGGCAGGGGCCAGCAGACACTGGGGCTGGGGCTGGGCCTGTTTCTCTCTAGAGCCTTCAGAGGGAGTATGGCCCAGGGTACTTGAATGTCGAACTTCTAGCTTCTTGCACTGTGAGAGAATAGATGCTGTCTTAAGCCACCCAGTTTGTAGTGTTTGTTACAGCAGCCAGAGGGAATTAATACACTGAGTTCATGGACATGAGACTCAAATGTGCTAATGAGTTTGAATTCTTATGAAAACATCACTAAGATTGGCCAGTACCTTTTTTTTTTTTTTTTTAAACAAATGGGAACCAATAAACTGAAGCTATTTTGAAAGAGCTGGTGTAAAGTTTTGAAAATGTTCCACCAACCCAATGGTATTCTTACTAAGAGTGCATAGCATTGTTCAAGGTCAAGGTCAAGCACCACAAATGAGTAATGTGAATTTCTACCTGCCATCTTATGTTATGCGGGAAGTCTTGCTGTGCTTGGTTTGTAAAGGGCTAACATTGCATACTCACCCATGGGGCTTACCTGGGCCATGTCATCTAAACAGTTGAATATGTACTTTCTTGCTTCTTTCGACTTAATCCCCGTCTCTGCTTCATGGTCATCTGGTGTCTGGTCAAAAGAGGCAAAAGCTGATTGATTGATCATGTGAATCATTTCCTTGTCACTGTGACTAAAACCCTGGAGCTTTTGCTTCTCATGAAGGGTCCTTTCCCCACCTTTCAGAGGACACTTTGATTCCTTTTAAAGTGACCTGCTCCTTAATTACTTTCTTTGTTCATCCTCCACACTAACTCATCTCTCTTCTTTCCTTCCCACAAACACCTGTCAGAGGCCCACTCTCAATCAGATCCAGAGAGTTCCCACAAGATAGGCCACATCCTGATAAGCCTTCATTCTCCCTGAGTTTAAGCAGAGGCCTTTTCTGCATGGTTTTATAAATTTATTTTTTATTTATTTATTTATTTATTTATTTATTTATTTATTTATTTATTTATGATAGTCACAGAGAGAGAGAGAGAGAGGCAGAGACACAGGCAGAGGGAGAAGCAGGCTCCATGCACCGGGAGCCCGACGTGGGATTCGATCCCGGGTCTCCAGGATCGCGCCCTGGGCCAAAGGCAGGCGCCAAACCGCTGCGCTACCCAGGGATCCCCGGTTTTATAAATTTAAGTTTTATTTTATTTCTCAAACTCTCATGCAGATAGCTCTCACTGCATGCCAGGCACTATTCTAAAGCACATGAGCTCATTCACTATACTTCACAACCATTCCAGGTTGGATGATGACCAATGCATATCCTAGAGGGAGAAAGAGGAATGGCAAGCTTAAGGAGTTTGTCAAGGCTGCATGACCAGGGAGCAGCAGCTGGCCCCAGTGTCTGCCTGGGGCCGAGGCATGTACATTTGGTGGTCTTGGTCTAGGAAGCTGCTATCTCCAATTACTACAAGGTTTCTAGACGCATCCACGGATCATAGGTAATTAATCCTCAAAATCTCACTCAAGGATGGCATACCTGGAGTCACTAGTCTCCAGGCTCTGCTATCCCAGGAAGAGCTGGACAAGTAGGCATAAACTAAGTAAACATAAACCACCTATGTCATAAAAATGAACCCTGTCCCTGCCTGGTCTCACCCTCTTCCACCCAGAACTCTTTTTTTACTGGGCCTGACCTAGAGCTGCTCACTCTCATAGTTGCCAAATGCCAGCCCTCTCATCAATAGCCTTGGAGTGCTTGCTTAGCTCTCAAATCTCTTTTCTAGATCTGCAACTACTGGCCACACTTTATCTTTAAATCATATCTGTGGTTTATGTAAAAAACAAAGCAAAACAAAACAAAAACAAAAAAAATCCCAACAAACAAACCCCACCCACTCTCTTGCAAAAAAAGAAACACCTAAAATGAACATAAACAAACTTAAGACTTGCATTATTTTCTCCTTCCCAGGAAAATACATAGATTTTAATTATTAGGCACAGATCAAAGTGAAAGCAAAATATGTTTCCGTTAAAGTAAAACCACCCAAGAATTTACGGTGTGCAGTGGTGCGCTATACCACCTGTCGGCTGGGACAAACAGATCCCTCCCTAGAGCCATGTGGTTGGGGCTGTTTTCTTTGCTTGGAAGACCCTCTTCATCCTTTAGGGTCCAGCTCAAATGTTCCTCCCTGACCCTCTGCCACAGGCAATATTCAAGGCCCCACATTCTGTCCTACCAGGAATGTGGGGACTTGTGACAGCAGGGGGTAGGTGGGAATGGGTGGGTTGGGGGGAGAACTTGGGCTCACCACATGTGTCCAGGCTCAGTTTGGGTTAGGAGCTCCTTAAAGGTGGTGGTTCATTTCTCTCTCCAGCACAAACCCAAGAAGTCATCATGGTTTTTACTGTGATTAAATCCCAGGAGTTTAGCCACCAGAACTTGGGATTTGAGCTTCATGGGCAGCAGGCCAAACAAAGTGGGGCTTTTGAACATTCAAATTCATCCAATCCCATGTATCAAAACGATCACCCCCTCTCCCATGCTGGCTGAATCAATGCGAAATCCAGGATCGACGTGCTGATGGCAATAGCTCCCCATTAATCAGATGGTGCCCTTCCTCCCTAAGTGTCGGGTGTTGGTGAGGAATGCAGGGGATGTTCTTCCTACCTTCAGCCTCCACAAGGGATACGGTGAGTCTGTGTCACGGTTGAAAAACCTAGTTGTCTTTGTCCCTGCGCTTAATAAATATTCAGCTGGCAAACCCTGTGTTTGTGAAATATACCGAATCTGCAAGAAAAGATGAGAATGAGGTCAGGGTGTTTCCTGTCACTGTACATATGGTGTACTAACGGCTCTAGCGCCTTTTAGAAAAATGACAATTTTATAGGGAAAGACAGAAGTAAGAGAAGAAAAAGGGGAAAGAAAGGAATAAGAAAAGCACTGTTACAAGAAGCAAGGTTTGAGAGACAAGGAAACACCTATTACCCCATCCACGTGTCATGTTATAAAGGAAGTGCTTCTTGTGAACGCCTGAGCTACGTGGACCCACCTGATCGTACTCGGAAGCTCCTGGATAGAGCGGCCAGCCCAGGAACAGCTCAGCAATGACACAGCCCAGGGACCACATATCAATTGCCTCGCAAAATGGTAAACCAAGGATGATCTCAGGAGCCCTGAAAAGGAAGAATGGGAGAAATCATTAGCAATTTGGAAGGGAGGACAGCTACTTCTATATGAACTCTACATAAAATCCTGTCTTTCAAATCCAGGGTGCCATTACTGTTTCCCTCTAGAGGACCTATGGTTCTTGCACTGTGTGGGAGTGATTCCCCCTGGTCTTGGGCCTGGTGCTCCCCATCAGCAGGGAGTATGGTCAGACGGCTGGCTGAGATAAAGGGTGGATCTAGAACAGGGAGTCACATCCATCAACTTCATTACCATTACACTCCAACCAGATGAGCTAATAACCACTTTAGAGAGACCCAGGGGTTATCTTTTGTAACTGAAAACCCAGAAAACCCATCTTTAGAGAGTGCCTGGTTTTTACAAAGGAATTCTGAAATGCAGACGTTCTACTTTCAGCAATACAGAAGACAAGTTGCCTCTACCCAGAACAAGGGGATCAATCCAATACCCATTAAGCCAATGATCCGTCCTCTAAGGAGTCTGAATCACACTTTTATAAGGAAACGCTATTTTTTTTTTTTATCATCAGCTTCTAAAAAGTTGGGCTCCTAAAAAGTCCTCTAATATTGTTATTATAGAACCCTGTTCATGAATCCAGTCTGGATACCAGTCAGAACTCCATTCTAAACCCATTTCCAACTGCAGGACTACGTCCCTTCAAATGAGAGGCAGGGTTATATGCCGGAACTTCGGAAGGAAACCACCTAAATTCAAAGAGAAATTTTCACATGTAGTTAGTAATGAAAACCAAGGAGACCACAGAGTGCATTTTCTTTTCTGAGAATGTGTCATGATTAAGGAGGGGTACATTTTGGAGAAAACCAGGTTCAAAGTATGAGGTATGAACACAGCTTTAAAAACTGTGGCTCAAGGCGCTCTGCTGATAATGAAATGCATTAGCCCAGCTTCTGTTTTCTCTGTAAATTTCCCACTTGATTAAGCAATGCCAGAGGACGCCACTCTCCTCCCCTTTCCGGAGCCTGGAGTGGGAGCAGTGGGAGCTGGGCAACTGCACCGTCTGGGTTATCTTCACCCAGCTAGCACGGGAGGAGGGAGCAAGAGTGTGGTCAAAACATCTCCACTTGTTGCGGAGCTTCGAGCTGGATTCTCCCCACTTAAAAAGCATCTCCCCACTTTGCTCTTTTAAATTTGCTCTCATGGCTAATCTTTTTTCCTCCAGGTAAGAGCATTGAAAAACAAACAAACAAACAAACAAACAAAACCCAACATGTTTTGTAACAAAGTCTTGATTTTTCAGAAGTAAAAGGGAGTCTCCTCATTTCTTAGAGCTGGAGATTCCTCCGCACTGCTGCCAGGTGCTTCTAGAGTGCCACAGTCCTCAGTCTGCACTCACTACATTCTTTTGCCAGAGTCCAAGGCTGGGTGGGTCTTCCCAGGCGTGGTAGGAGGGAGTTAATGTGTGTGTGTGTGTGTGTGTTTGTGTGTGTGTGTTGGGGGGGCAAGCTGCCATTGGCTCTACTTAAATGGTCTTCCCTGTCCCCTCCCTGCTGGCATCTTCAGCTGCCAGGGTTGTGCCTGGCATTTCAGCCTCTCGTAGGTTTTGCTGACATGGGACGCTGCTCTTGCCCTCTGGCGCTGGTGCACTGGGGATGCCAGAGGTTCTTTTAGGATCTGTCCCTGCTGGACTGTCCTGTGCCATGGGGCCTTCAATCCCACAGCGGCCTGGGTCACTGTGTCTAGGGTTGCCGCCACACACCAGGGCTTTCCAGAGTCACCCAGAAGTCCCCTGCCAGTCATCTGCGTTGCAATGAGGGATGCCGTAAACTGATGAGATTACTGCAGGTTGCCTCTAGCAATGGGGTCAGAGCCTGCCTGCTTTTCTGTCCTCTCTGTTCCAGAGCGTCTCATGGGCAGACTCAGGTCTGTCCTCGGGGGATGAGCTCCTGTCCTGGTTCCTGTGAAGCTCCCCCCAGCAGGCTGCGGCTGCAGGATCCAGCATCTCCGCCCCTGTCTCCATACTCCTGCGACCTGGGCTTTTGCCCCTCATAGCTTCCAGGTTGGGTCTTAGGAACATGCAGGGCTCGTCTCATGGGATCATCTCTGGACTTGACCATGGGGCTGACCTTCCTAAAGGTCGTGTGGAGTCTGGAAACCCACTCCCAGATTCTGTTCCCTGAGGACACACAAGACAGGTGCAGAGGGCACTTCAGTGACATTCTCTGGCAAGAAACACCAGATGTGGGTTTCGTCAACTGATGTTACGCACATAGGGCCTGTGAAGGCTGCTCTCGGTCCGTTTTCTATTAGAAAATGAAGCGGCAGCCGTTCATGGCACCAGGATATACACAGCAGAATATTTTTCTAGGTGTGGCCACAATGAAGAATGCTCGAGAATCAGGCTAGATGGTGGGGGGACCAAAGAACAGGAGGCACAGTCCTGTCCCCGAGGGGTCCCAGTACTGGGACGGCAGCAAGGAAGGCTGGACGCTACAGGGGTGTGCAACACAAACACGCAGACACAGAAACAGCTCATTCAAGCACAGACAGGCTCTGGATTTTCTCATTTAAAAACAAAACAGAAGACCAGAACAAAGCAAAGCGAACACAAAACCAAACCCTTCCTCCATCCCTTTGTGTCCCCGCGGCTGTTGCCTTGTTTCTCTGCACCCCCCAATCTCCAGGGCTGTCTCCTGCAGTTCCTCCGCTTGGCCCCCCATCTTCTCGCCCTCCTCCCACCCTCTGCCCCACTCAAGGGCAGTGCCTCTCCAGACCAGCACGGCCACGTGGTCACGTCACAGCCACTGGTCAACTTCTCAGCTCTGTGACCCAAGAGCCACACATCTTGACCACGGGCGACCCTCTGATCCTGTCCCCACTCTGAGACACAAGGCTGAGCTTTTCATGACACCACATGCTCCCGCATCTGTTCCGCCTCTCCGATTCTTCTGCTGGCCTGTCCTCCAGCCAACTGCTCTCTGATGGCAAAGCCCAGGACCCCTTGCCTCCTCTCTTTGTGCCCTTGTTCTAGGTAACTGTTATGGGGTGAAGGGTGTCAAATGCCAGAACAGACATGCTGAAGTCCTAATCCCTGATACCTGAGAGTGTGACGCTGTTTGGGGATGGGGTTACTGCAGATGTAATCGGTGAAGATTATGTCACGCTGGAGTAGGGTGAGCCCTGAAGCCAACAGGACAGGTGTCCTTACAAGAGGGAAATGGGGACACAGACGCAGCAGCGGGAGGACGGCCACGTGGGGACGGAGGCAGAGGGGGCAGTGATGCTGCCACCAGCCAAGGAGCGCTCGGGGCCACGGAAGCTGGAAGAGGCATGGAAGGATCCTCCCCGAATGGCTCCAGAAGGAGTGTGTCCCTGCTCACACCTCGATGTTAGACTAGTCACCAGGCCCGTGGGAGAGTCAATAGCTACTGTTCTGAGTCCTGCGATCTGCGGGGTGGTTCCCGCCACCCTAGGAAGCCGACAGCAATCGTGTCTGCTGCCACAGGTCTAGACTCCATTCAGATTTCCAAATGGCCCTCTCCACGTTTGCCTCGCCTCGGCTCCAGGTTTACGTGCTGACGGCCCAGCACCTCTGTGGGAATGACCCACGGTCGCCTCAAACTTGTATGTTTACAAGGGGCCTCTTCTCGTCAGCCTCCCCTTCCCAGTGCGCTCCTCCCTCCGTCCAGCTCGTGTCACTGAACCGACTCATGGCCCCGATGGCCCGCTGCTTGTGCTGGAACCCGGGACACTTTCTGGTTCCCTTCTGTCCCTTCATCCCCACCACCCGTCCATCCATGGGGCCGCCCCCGAGTATCTCGCAGACTGGTCCTTGATTCCCCAACTCTGGTGCCACCACACTGGCCCTGACCAACCCCCCCCGCCCCCCGTCTCACCTGGAGCCCCTCTCGGGTCTTCCCTTCCTCCTGGCCGCTCTCTGCACGGCTGCCAGCACGGCCGGGCCACCTCTCTCTCCCTTTGCTCTCAGGCCTGCAGAGGCTCCCCGCTGCACTCAGAGTGAGACCTAATTCCTTCCATGGCCCCCGGGGCCACTGCGATCGGGACCTTGCCCTGCTCTCCACTGTCATTTCAGTGACAACTTCTAGAAGACCCCAGCTCCTTCTGGACCTAGAGCCTCCATGCCATGTTGTGCTTCTGCCTTGAATGCTCCCTCCGCTGGTGCTCAGATGGCTGCCTCCCTCTCATCCTTCAAACCCCAGCTTAATTGTCACCGCCACAGACAGGCCTCCCTTGACACCAGTTAGTCTCTATCTCCAGTGCCATAAATGTCACTTTACAGCACTTCCCAATAACCTGCTTACTGTCTGTCTCCCCTGCTACGTCCACAGGGCAGCACAGTGCCTGGCATTTAGTAGCCATTCAATCAATCAGGATTTGGTGATTGAATAAACCTTTATTAAATATAAGAAAGTGCTAAAATATGTGAGTCAGGTGGAAAGTTCTAAGGCGGCCCAAAGCAAGGAGAGCAGAAGGGGTAAATCTTTGTGAGGGAATGGAAGCTTGGCTCAAGGGGCAGGATCCCACCCAAGGAAAGCAGGAAGCGTGGGAGCAGGGGGCCTGGAGAGGGCTCATGTGTGTGGGGTGCCGGCGGCAGGACTGGCCCCAGGGCCGGGGTTTGCAGGGGGCCCCAGGGTCCTGAAGGGGCTGTAAAGTCCTCCGAGCCCATCTCTTCTTAACTCTCTTGGAAGCTGGCACCGCCCTCAGCAACCAGGGATCCCAGCAAACTTGTGCCTCTTCAACTCAGGCCTCTACTCTAACACCATACTGGTCTCTTGTCTTTGGTTCCAACCTTTTCCCAAACGACCCCCAAACTCTCCCTCTTTCTGAATTCTCCTGCACACGTGATACCCTGATCCCATCTCTGCAATTGCCTGTCCCGTCCTGGCCTCCTTCCCCCTCAAACACACGCTACCCACCTTCTCCTGTCCTGGCCACACCAGGGGATGAACTCATGAACACCAATAACCAGCCTGATCCCAATACAGATGAGCCAAGCAACTACTGTTCTAAACACATGTTTGCATACCTGCCCCCATTAAGCCTTCTGGGGGACAGGGTCTCGTCTGTGTCTCACGTGCCCCATAAATGCCTGCTCAACACCCAGGCCATGAGCCCTCGGGTAAGGAATGTGCTTTCCCACCCAGCTCTAGTAATCCTCGGCGGACTGGAGACCCTTCTGCTGTGATCTCACACCTGCCTTGTTCCCTGTTCTGCTGGTCCATAAGGCTCTGAGCCCAGACAAGTTTAAAGTCAAGCCTAAAATCTGTTTCTTTTTGTTCAGCACACCTGAGGCACGTCTGACAATTGCTCAGGCTCATTTACTCCTGACTGAAGTGAAAATCATTCTCACCAGTGGTTAGTCTGAGCGAGAAGTTGGCTCCAGCTCCACTTATTCACTCACTTACTCGAAGATCCAAACTGCCATTTCCTAAGTGTCTGCTATGTATCATGCACTGTGCTGAAGATGGAGAAATAAATAAACCGGACCCCATGGCTCCTCCAAGAGTTCACTGTCTAGCTGCAGGTGAGAGCATGCCAACGGCTAACATACAACGTGCCAAGTGCATGCCCAGTGCATGAAGGGGGGATGGCCAGGGGGTGGGGAGGCAAAGTAGGGAGGGCTTCTTGGGAGAAGTCTGAGCTGAGTCTTGGTAAGTGTGGACAGGCGGGGTGGGGGTGGGGGGCTCCAGGGCACAGGGCAGGTGAGTGCATGCCCCACCTCCACCCCGTCCCCATGTCACCGCTGTGTCTGCAGCACTGAGCACAGTGCCTGAGCGTGGTAGGTGCTCCCTACACGTTTGGAAGGAACCTTTCTGTTTCAACCCCACACCCTTAGTGGGCAGCAGTTTCCCCTGAAGCTGGCACCATCTCCTTGGCAACATGCCCTATGACAAGAGGCACACTACTTGGCCTTTCAAAATTTACATACTTAAAAACAACAAAAAAACCCCATTCTGGTGTCTTCCATGGGGGCTGTTTCTGTTTTCAGTTCCATAGCAGGTAAGACTGCTGGCTTGGGAACTGGGCTTTTCCCATTGGGCTCCAAATCACCCAGGTTCTGTTACTGACTCATCCTTCGTTTGCCACCCCACGGAATCATCTTACACAGTCTCCTCATTGCTATTTTGGGACATCAAAAATACTTTAAACATACACAAAGTGTCAGACAAAATTTGCACCTAAGAAAGAGGGAGATTGTTCCTTTCCAACATTCCCATGGCAAGACACAGAAAATTCTATTTTTCTATAGAAAGATAATAAACAACTGTCATTTTCGACAAATCAATTATTGAAGCTTTGGTATTTCACTCCATTAGCTTTTCTAATAGCACAGCGAGCTGATAGGGTATTCCCAGATCACGTCCAGACCATGGGACCCGGTGAGGGAAGTGACCCCAACAGAGGTGTGGAGATCACACAAGTTGAGTGGGAAATGACCCCCACTTGCAAGTGGAAGTCCAGTGCCGGGGGTTCTAGCTGTGTGCCTCGACTTCCTGAAGCTGGTAGAAGGCTGAAATTAAACAAAGCACCAGAAGGGACACATCTAGCAGAGGGCCTGGCATAGAGCAGGCAATCAAGACATTAAATCACTTCTCTGTGATAAGTCTGTGTCCTAGCAATCGAATAAAGAGCATCCTTTTCCCTCATTTTAATTTTTTAAAAAGATTTTATTTATTTATTCATGAGATACCCATATACAGAGAGAGAGAGAGGCAGAGACACAGGCAGAGGGAGAAGCAGGCCTCATGCAGGGAGCCCGACGTGGGACTCGATCCCTGGTCTCCAGGATCAGGTCCTGGGCCGAAGGCGGCACTAAACCGCTGAGCCACCCGGGCTGCCCTTTTCCCTCATTTTTAAAGCTCACTTTTGGGATGCCGGGGTGGCTCAGAGGTTCTGCGTCTGCCTTTGGTGCAGGGCGTGATCCTGGAGTTGCAGGATCGAGTCCTGCATCAGGCTCCCTGCATGGAGCCTGCTTCTCCCTCTGCCTGTGTCTCTGCCTCTCTCTGTGTCTCTCATGAATAAATAAAATCTTAAAAAAAAAATAAAGCCGACTTTCTTCCTTATAAGTGAAATATTAGGAAAACTGTTTAAATATATTAAAGCACATATATTAAATATTCTCGTTTCATTTATTTCTATAAAAGGACAAAGATTAATACAAGCAACAGCCAAAAACCTACCACCTAGCTTTAGGAAGAAAACTGCCTATCCACAAGCTTCTTGCTTCCCCTTGGCATGGGAGATGCTCTCCTAAGCCTTCATTCCCCTTCACGGTATAATCTCTCGCTCACCTGGCCTCTCTGGCCAACTGGATGACCAGAGTTGATGTCTCGATCATTTTCACGCTGCACCAGGAAAACAAGTGCAAGGTTCACGGCCACTCCCAACTTGGGCAATAAATCTGCAATGCTAATCAGAGAGCACAGAAAGAACTGTGCATTTCTGGAAAAATGTTACTCAATTTCTCAGAGTTTTTATTTCACCATTTATAAAATGTGATTATTAATCTCTCTTTTTTTCCTCTCGTGTCTCTACAGCAGCGTATGAAGATAAATGATGGTCGGTAGAATTATAAAGCAGTTTGAACTCCTTGGAACCAAGACACTCTATTAGTCCATGGTATTTTATAATCACTGATATTATAAGGTGTACTTGAATTGAACTGCAGTGAAAAAGCCCATTCCCACAAATATATGTAGATTGAAAGTAACCTCAGTATGGCTGGGGCAGAAGCAATCAAAATGTAAAATTGTATTTCAGATGGGTTGTTCAATCTTATGTTTCCACTGCAAATATAAGGGGACTCGGAAATGCTGACATGAGCTCTGAGCCACTATTTTGTGCTGGTGACCCGAGGTGGCAGGCAAGGGGTCACATCAAAGCAACACAGGACCAGAGAAATAGCAGAAATCTGAGGACTGGAAGAAGGCTATTTTACAGAAATTGAATCACAAAGCTCGAGGGATCTGCACACAAGAGAGCCAACACGGTGAGTGCAGGGGAGCACGCGAGGGCAGCCAGATGGAGGGAGATTATATCCTCTGGTCACCAGTGGGTCGCTAGGAAAATGGGGAGCAGCACCCCTGAAAGATGCTTTCATACCAGTCCCCAGGGGACCCAGGAAAGTCCAGTGGAGAGCTAACTGGTGATCGAGGCCTGGCGAATCTAGGGCCAAGCTGGGATTTGATTTTGAGAAAGATACAGCTTCCTTGGTGAATAGGACATGTGAAAGATAGAGCTTTGTCTTTGACTGGGGTGCTGGTGGGTGAGAAAGACAAAGGGACTGAGGGAAGGTGCTTCAGGGATGAGCCACAGGGTGAGGATGACCAGAAGCTCACCTGTTGAGTTAGCTTGTACTCAGCCAAGGTGATGAGGACTCTGTCCTTGTGGTGGCCCGACCAAACACAGGGGACCTTAAGATTTCTAGACACACTCCACAGAAGTAGTTCTGCCCTGTAATAAGCTGAGGACGGCACTGTGGTGGAGGGCGGCCGAGGGAGCAAGGTTCTCACTCTAAAAGGAGAGCTAGGAAAGACGCCCCAATCATGCCTGTGGGCACGTCCAGCTCAATGATACACATGCGGCAAAATCACTACACAGATGTTCTAGAAGTTCGACCTCAGGCGAAACTGCTGATGTCCATAACACTGTGTTCTGATGGAGATCATTTCAAGACCCTCACCAGTGATTCTGTTCTGATTGAATGTCTCCAGCTATCATCAGTAGAAATGCTCAAGACACTAGAACGATTCATCACATCCATATGGAAGGCTGACTGTAATAACCACGGTTTGGTCTAGATGTTGTCATCATTCTCGTGCCACACTTGGACAATCTCCCAAAGGAAGCTGGCTTCTTTGATTCAACTGACCATTTCCAGTGTAATGCTGGAATCAGAGTGATGGTTTTTTGATCTGTACGGGCAATGAACATCTTGGCTTGGAATGAGATTTTCCTGATGTACACTAAATACATACATATACAGTTGACCCTTGAAAAAAATGGGGTCGGGGCACCAACTCCCGCTCCATCAAGCAGTTGAAAATCCACATATAACTGGACTCCCCCAAAACTTAACTACTAAGAGTCTATTGTTGACTGAAGCCTTATAACATAGAGTTGATAACATTTGTATGTTATGTGTATATACTGTATTTTTACAATAAAATAAGCTAGAGAAAAGAAAATGTTATTAAGAAAATTATAAGGAAGAAGCAAATATATTCACAGTACCGAATTGTATTTATTAAAAAACAAAACAAAGCGAAAACCAAAGCCTGCATATGAGAGGACCATGCAGTACAAACCCATGTTATTCAAGGGTCAACTATGTTCTCTACCCCATTCCACCCCCCACACTGATCCTTGTGTCCTGGTACTGCTTCATCCCTGCAAAGTGCAGCACCAAAATCTAACTTTCTTGCTTACATACTAGAAGAAAAGGTTGGATCTGGAACTTAATCCCCAAAGGCTTCTAATGATGCTGGAATAAATTCGAAACCAGTTCTCAGATGTCTGTAGTATATTCTGAAGGCAGCCTCTAAATTCCTTCTAAATTTCAATGAGAAATGTTCCTAGGAAGAAATCAGCTTGGACCCCACCATGGGTCATTTCAAAGATACTCACACTGCCTTGTAATTCCTTACCCTGCTGACAGGCGTTGTGTCTCCTTTGCCCGTAACCCCCAGTCTGGTCTGTAGTGCCTTGACTGTGAAGCCAAGGGTCGCTGGACGAGGCCTGGTCTTGCATCCCACACCCTACAGGACTATAACATCATCAGGTTTTATGCTTTCCCTTTTTGCCAAAGTATATGGTCAGTAAATGTCTGTGTAAGTGCCCCTCAGCCAGGGAAAGAGAATCAGAGGTTTCTGCATGTATCTACATATAACGATCTTTTCACTCATATACTGCTCTGGGTTCTTTTTTCAAGTCTTTTTTATTAAATTATTTTTTATTGTGTAAGATAAGACACATACAAAGGAGTGCACAAGGCAAAAACATATAGCTCACCGACTTATCAGACAGCAATGACTAGTGTCCCTACCAGCCAGGTGAAGTCACAGAGCACAGTCAACACTGCAAAGCCCCTGCGTATTCCCTCCCATGCGTCATCCCCTCTCCGCCTGCACTGGCCCCATGCTGCCCCTGCATCGGTGGGCAGCGTGGCCCCCAGGCCTCAGGATGCTGGTGCCCAAACGGCTACGGGGAGTTCCAGCTCAGGCTCCCAGGGCTCAGCACAAAGACCCAGAGCTGGGAAGATGACAGAGCTGACTCAGAGAGAAAGGAGACAAAGCCTCAGACGGTCTTTAGAGTTCCTTTTGTTGATTGTTTTTCTTCTGCTTTGTTGCTCGTCTGTTGACTAAAACTGAGGGCTGCACTGTGCATTTAGAGCTTCCCTGGGGAGCCTGCCCATACTCCAGTCCCGCTGCCACCTGCTGCCACCTTTCAGCATCCGGAAGCTGCTCCTCTTTTCTCTGCACTGGGAGGGAATTTGGAATTTCAACTTCTGTGGATCAATTGTAAATGCAGCACCTTCACTTGATTCAGAGAGGTGATACGTTACCCACCAGTGGAGTGAGAACGAGGATGTCAGGCCAGGGGGTAAAAGGCTGGCCTCGTTCACACTAATCAATCAATTCAAGGCTCTCCCTCTACCCCAGATAAAAGCATACAAAGAAGGTAATATTACTTACTTATGTGCAACTTTACTGATTTAAATGTCAGGAAAACATTTGGTTAATATTTAGCTTCAGCTGGCTCATAGTGAGTCCTCCAAGATGTTTATTGGATGAACAAATGAACCCACACGGGCCTGAAGAATCCTGATGCTTTCCTGCTAGGGGGTCTCTGGGCCTGGATGAGAGAGGCCCAGGGGTTCACAACTCTTAGCGAGTGAACTGCATGTAACAAGGACAAGGCTCATCCTTAGCACATTTCCTTTCCTTACGGCACCATGTGATCATGTGGCGCGTGGGGCTAAATCACAAGGCATTCTTTACAGCTAATGGCCGAGGAGAAGACACAGGGACTGAAGAGGGAGACCTGCTCCTTCTCTGAAAGGGAGATGTGTTCAGTGTCACCAACTGAGACACAGCAATTCAGAGAGCAGAAGCTGGAGACCTGAGATATGAGAGAGAATCCACTGCGTAAAGATGCCAAACACATCCTGGAGGGACAATTTCCACCATGCCAACAGGGATACTCCTATAACGTCAGAAGAGGCCTCCTTCCCGGTGCAGCACTTTGGGGAGAGGATTACCGAGAAAGAGGAGCTGACACCTGCTAACGCAGCTGGCCTAAGCCAGTTTTCATACAAGGACAGGAGCCGTTCTGGCCTATGCAGCAGGTTCCAACCCAGGGAGTACAGGACGTGTCCTGTCCGCAAGCACGCAGGTGTGAGCGGGGCCAGAGGGGCCAGGTGGAGGAGGCAGGCCTTGCTCCCAGGGGAAGCGCCTTGCCAGGAGACCAAACCCACAGAGGAGGACAGAGGTGAAGCTTTCACCTAATTCTAGGGCAGGAAACACCAGTGGACTTAACCACAGCCTGTTAGGACCTGCCACTGTCGGGACAAGGGAGGGAGCTCCCATGGAGGCTGGCTGGTTGTTCCAGCAGGATTTTTGCCAAAAAGAAATGGGCATAAATTTTAGGTCTCCAGCCAAGGGCAAAAACCTTCCAACACTCAACTTTTCCTAAGGGAGCTGAAACAAAACCAACCAAACAAAGCTCAAGTTTGCTTTCTGGTGTTTGGGTCACCAAGGAAAAAAACACAAA
This sequence comes from Vulpes vulpes, assembly GCF_048418805.1. Taxonomy (NCBI): domain Eukaryota; kingdom Metazoa; phylum Chordata; class Mammalia; order Carnivora; family Canidae; genus Vulpes; species Vulpes vulpes. The sequence continues at coordinate 9,549,645 of NC_132786.1, read as the reverse complement.
GCTGGCTCGCTCCAGCTTACACTAGGGGGTGCTGAAGCGCAGCAGACACATGCTCTGAAAGGCAGGGGAACCTTCAACCCCAGGGGCCCTGGAGGGATGGAACCCACTCCACCCCCTACCCCCCGGGGTGGGCCCTGGACCTCACAGAAATGCACAGCCAGCTGTAGAGTGGAGTACAGAAGATGTTCCTGTCGGTGGAAGGGGAGTGAGCATCCCCCCAGACCAAGACAGCACTGCCCTATCTTCCCATAAACTGCTCTTCTCACCCTAACAATAGGGCCTCTTTGTAATCCCCGGAGCCGGGACTCTCCTACATGCCTGGGAAATGGAGCACCCTTCAATCAAAGAGATTAAAACGTTCATTTTGCTCTCTTGCGCACCAAACACTACTCCAGCCAAATGGGCTAACCAGCGCCTGGAATTGGGGAGATGCCGAGGGAGCAAGTGGAACTCAGGGCGCAGAGTGAAAAGAAAGGAAGGAGGGAGGGAGGGAGGGGCTAAGGTAGAACCATCCAGATGCTTCAGAGGGGTCAGGATGGGGCCCCCCCGCACCCCGGTGCTCCCACTTTGCCTCTTTGGAAAGCACCTGTTCTGGCTACCCTCTCGGAAGCCTTCCAGGCTCTCGGCTGGAATGTGCCTCCTCCAGGAGCCGTCCTGCTCTGTCTTCCCACGGCACACCCCGGTGCCCGTTCAGTTCAGCTCTTCCACCCCGAGCTTGCACGACTGCTGGGATTTTTTAAAACCAGCTTCTCAATGTGACTGGAAGCATCCTGAAGCAGCGGATGTGTTATTGATCTCTGTGGGCCTCTCAGCACCCAGCAGAGTCCTGGCTGTCTTGCTTTACACTCAGGAGCTGGAAGATGTTGTGGCTTCGTGCTTTTACCCCCTACTGCCAAGCACGAGGTGAGAACAAAGTAAATGCTCAATATGCGATGCTTGCTGACCTGGACTGATTATCTGAGGCAGAAATGAAAACAGGGATGCTTACTCTTTGCCTGTTCGTTCATGTACGTATGGGCTTTAAGGTAGGAGAAGGGGTAGGGAGCAAGCAGCTTTTTTGAGGTCTTCTCTGACAACTGGGATTTCCGTGGGGGAAACCTGAACAGAAACCGATAAAGCTCTATTGGTTTTTAACGGGAGAAGCCTGGCATAGGAAGTTTTGGATCTTTAAAATACATACAAGCGGAGGAGTGGTGGGTGAAAAGGAGAAACTATCTATCTGGAGACGAAGAAAGAAATAGCCAGAGAAAATGGGAAGAACGGGGGTAGCTAGGGAGATTTTTTTTTAATATTCAACTAAAAAAGCCCACGGGCAATTAAGTGGATGCTTGAAAAGAATGGCAGTGAGGACGGGTGTGAAGAGTGCAGTTTCTTTTTTGCTGAAGAACAGAAGTTCTGAACTATCACTTACAGTCACCGAGTGAGTGCCTGCTTGTCATGCTCGCCTCTGTGGAGCGTCAGCTCTGTAAGTAGGTCTAGGTGTGTATGCATTTAGGCCTGCCCTGGATTCCCCCATGAGATCAGAAGTTCCTTGAGGAGAAAGAACCTATATTTGCCTCCTTAGGCGGGTGGTGCCTCTGCACACAGCAGGTGTGCAATCAGCATTAACCAACTAAACGGACCTAACCAAATTCTGTCCCCAGTTTGAAAGGCTCTGACACAGAACTGTCTAGTTCCTTTTCATTTGGCCTCAAAAGATTTGTTTTTTCAAGAAACAAAACAACCGCAAATACCCCAAACATTCAAGTCTAGAATTCAAGTGCAAGGCTAAGTGAAACTCTTCTGCTGCCTCTTTAACGATGCTTATTTGTGTGAAAATCAGACAGAAATTGTCCTTCTTTCTCTCTTCTGGGGTTCTCTGACTTCACAGAGGCTGACAGAGTTCAGCTGAACCTAGAGCCCAAAGTTACGGGACATCACCGGGACTCAGAGTGCAGACCAGGAAATCGATGGTGGTAGAGGGAAGGGAGGAGGGCACAACGCCGAGGGTTTCAGGCTGCAAAGAGGGAAAAAAGGACGCATGACACACATTCCCCAGGCCCGGTATTCCTTTTCTCCTAGGATTGCACTGATGGCTGAAATGCGAATGAGCATCATTCCTGCATGCTCGCTGACATCTGGTTAAAATGACGATTCTGCAAGTGGGAGCTTGCGGTCCGTCGCTGGCTCTGTCATCTTCCTACCAAACAGCCATGTGCTGCACACTTGCCAGTCCACCTGCACCATTACCAAAGACCATTCTCAGGAGCGTCCTGCTTGGCCGGGGAGGGGTGGGGGCAGAGGGAGCGAAAGGATGCTGCAGGACGATTTTCCTTCCCTGTACACACTGTGTTCAATAAGGACAAATATTTGTGTAGCCTCTGTGTTTACCGTTAATACTGGGACAAAGTAATTAGCAGCTAGACGATTCTTTGGGAAGCAGCAAAGCATGGGGGTGGGGGGAAGCAAAGCTCCAAACGGAAGAACAGAAATGCCAAAAGCTGGCATCTGAAGGTATTATTCAAAAACAATATGGGAAAAAGGCAGAACTGTATTTCCTCTGTTCTTCTAAGGGGAAGTTCAGAAAAAGGTCAGAAAGAGAACAATGCCGGCCATCTATCACGGCAGCCTCTAACCTAGAAAGGTTACTTAGCACGCTGCAGCCTCATTGCTCAATTCTGTAATTACTACCCCCCCTTGCGCAGATCGCACACCACCTCGGCCTTATGAATTATACATTTCATTTCCATTTGCCAACGCCCCGACTCGATGACCACTGTCAAGGCGAAGTGGGTGGGGCTTGGGGGGGCCGGTGACGCCAGACCCCTCCCCAGGTGCACACGCCAATGCCGCACAGCCCTGCAGCCCCCGGGCACGCTCCTGGATTTGCCTGTGTTGACCTTCAATTCCCAGCCTCAGGTTTTGTTTATTGAACAAATAAGCACTAGCTACCAGTGGGGATTTTCCTCGGGGAAATCATGTCAGGGCACCTTTCCTTCCCCATAACATTTTCATTCAGGTGAAATCTGGTTACAATGAATATTAAGGGTGGTTCTTGAAGAAGGCAAAGGTAACGTGCAGCCTGGTGTGTGTGTGTGTGTGTGTGTGTGCGTGCACGTGTGCAAGTCCCAGCAGCGCCCACTCAGTCCTGCTGTTTGAGTTGGGGTGGGAGGCTGGAAAGGAGGTGCCAGAAATAGATCCCCCGACAGGAACTGGAGTAACCCCTCTCTCTGTCTGCAGCTTCTGATTAACTGGCGCCCCCTCCTACTAATTCAGAGGGCCCCGGGGAATCTCTGGGGGCTATTTGTCTTCACAAATGCTATTAATATATCAAAGGGGTCCTACTCTTTATTCAGGATGCTATTTCTTGGGGATTTTCCTTTCAAATCCTTAAAAAACATTAGGTTCAGTAGAGAAGTGTCATCTCAGGCAACCGAGAGAATATGAGAACAAGGAATACCCCGTGAAGCAGACAGAGGTAAGCAATAATTGAAAGGGTTTCCTTGAAAAGCAGCTGGTACACCTGAATCTATCACTCTAAGAGGTGATACAGGTAGGTTTTGAGAATTATTTTTTAAAAAATGATATGACATATTTAGAGAAGACAATTCTAAGATGGGCTATAAAAATAGGATATTTAGGGGCCCCTGGACAGCTCAGTCGGTTCAATGTCTTCCATGGGCTCAGGTCATGATCCCAGGGTCCTCAGATAGAACCCCGCATCCGGCTCCCTGCTCAGGGGGGGAGCCTGCTTCTCCCTCTCCCTCTGTCCCTCCTCCATCCTCCCCGCTCATGCTCTCTTGGGCGAGAACGTGCACTCTCTCTCTCAAATAAATAAAATCTTTTTTTTTTTTAAAGGATATTTAATTTCTGAGGCTGATTTCAAGAACACGATAGTGAATGGGATGACTATGAGGTACGGATCACTATGATATAATCGTTATTCCCCTATGTTTTCTGAAAAACTACTCTCAGTGTTGGATCATTTGTTTAAAAAGGATCTACTGGGGGGGAGAGTGTATGGAGCCAGCCTCCACGATGGCTCCCAGTGATGCTCACCCTCTGGTATTTTCACCGTCCTCCTGTGGTCTCCTCCAACACTGAACATTTGCAGAAATGATGACATGCAACATGTGAGATGAGGTCATAAAGGACGCGGCGGCTGTGCACACCCTGCTCTCTCTTGGATCACTGGCTCTGGGTGAAGCCAGTGCCATGCTGTAAGGACACTCACTCAAGCACTCCCATGCAGATGCCCACATGGCAAGGAACAGAGGCCTCCTGGCAGCCACCAGCGCGGCCGGCGAGCCATGAGCGTGAACCACCGTCTCCCAGGAGAACTTCAACAGAGCTGTCCAGCCAAGTTGCTGCCGAGTTCCTGGCCCATAGAAACCGTGAAGGAATACGTGTCTATTGTGTGAAGCCACTGAGTTTTGAGGTCATTTGTTGCACAGCCACAGGTGATGCCCAAGTGTGGGTGCACCTCTAAGGGAGGACAGGGCACAGAAAGGAAGTTGGGGACTCATTCTCTCCTCAAGCCTTACTTGAGCATCTGCCCGGCCCCCAACATTGTAGCAGATACTCTCTTTGGTCCCTTCCCTGCAGCAGCAGAGGCTCTGGATGGGAATTAATTAAACGGCCCCTAAAACGGTTGGTGGCATAACAGAAGTGATGTGAGAGGGGGGTTTTCAAGTACCCACAGGCAGCAAGGCTGGAAGGGATGGGACCAAGCTTCCAAACGACCCTCCCACAGAAAAGTATCCAACAGAAAGCTGGAAGCTGTTTGGCCCGCAAAAGATTTAACATTTTTTCTGAATTAGTTATTAACATTTAGAAATCAGGTGACGTTTCCTAAAAGCCTGGATTCTCAGCTTCTCCTGAAAATCCAAAGCCCTGGTGAACTCTGTGCTCCGCATTTGTGCTTGGCAACAATTTGCCCAGGCTGACCAGTGCTGCCCCTGCCACCCCCTCGCCAGCTCACTGCCGGTACCTTCCCGGCTCTATGGGCCCCTGATTTTGAGAGCCCAACAGAGAGGCAGAGGCAGGAAGACAAGTGGAGGAGCGAGGCAAAAATTACTGTTTGAGCAGTGTCCTAGGGGCTTCTGTGGGATAAAAAAACTAGTTTTCTCTTATTAAACTACCCCAGAAGCAAGGGACACCTTAGAACTTGTGAGGACTGTGAAACAATTCCACTTTACATTAAACAGCATGAACTTTAATAGGAGAGATCCCACATTAAGTTTGTGCAATGTTTGTTTATGAAGGTCTTCATTATGGAAGACCTCAGCGGAGAGGAAGTGCAATGCCGGAGTCCCACTTTGCTGATCTGGCTTTCCACTCTCACAATAATTTACAATAACAGAAGAAAGGAAGGCTCTGGCGCCGTAACTCAGTGAATATCTGCTGGATTCTCCCCTCCTACGAGATACAATAATATACCCTTTTTGGCCTTCTCCCAACTCTCCATTTGAAACAGGATTATAATCAGTTTTCAAAGTGGCTTACTCAGGAATTAACTAGCCAACCACTGGATAACGGATTCTTGAACAATTCTATATGGTCCTTTGCAAATTTTTAGAAGAGGAATGTAATGTTAACAGCATCGTGTTCCTGATATCCTCCCTAAATAGTCAAGTGCTGGTTGGGAGGAGGATGGGGGGCCCTTCTGCTTGCTGAAAATGCTGCCCTGGGTGGTTTCAGATGAGAGAGTAGGGGCAAGACACTCTGCCTGCTTCCTTACCCCCACCCAGCGCTCAGGGACCATTACTGAGTGATTATGTAATAAACTTAATCCCCAGTATTTACTGAGCTCCTAGTGTGTCCAAGACTCTGCTAGAGGGTGATACAAAGCCATGGCTTCTGTTCTCAAGAAGCTCAGCATCTGGTGTTGGCGTATAGAAGAGGATTGCAGATGGAAGTAACATAGGACAGCAATCGCTGCCTTTCTGTCAACAAATATTTACTGAGCATCTACTATATGCTGGTCGCTTGGTATTTGGTTATTAACAAAAAAGATGGTTTCTGTCCTCACAGAGCTTAAACTCTGTTTCTTTTCTTTCTTTTTCTTTTTTTAAAGAGGGAGGGAGGTAGAGAGAGGGAGAGAGAGAGGGGGAGAGGAGCAGAGGGAGAGAGAATCCTAAGCAGGCTCCATGTCCAGTGGGGAGCCTGACGCAGGGCTCTATCTCATGACCCTTCGATCATGACCTGAGCCAAAACCCAGAGTCGGATGCTTCACCGACTGGGCCACCCATGCGCCCCTGGAGCTTAAACTCTAGTGGACTGTGGTGGACTCCATGCTACAGGGGGAGAATTCCAGGAGGCAGGCCTTCAGAAGGCCATCGGGGATACGCAGACTTTAGCGAGTCCTGAGAAGGGCCAGGGCCTGCAGGCCGGGGGACAGTGTCAGGAAAGGCACAGAGACAGAACACCGGGAATGTTCAAGAGAACAAGAAAAGGACATGACAGGCTTAGCCTGTATGAGTAAGGGGCAGAGGCCACCAGGGCATTAAATACTACTACTGTACTTCCTGTGCCCCGGCCTGGAGGTAAGACAATGAGCTATTCTTTGATTCTTTCGCTCAGAAAGTGCAGACACAAGGGCATTTGTCTCTCAACATGAGTAACTGGAAAATGCAATGCTAGGAACTGTTAAGTGCTGTGACATGGTCAGTGGGTTTAGGGATTTTATGGGACGAGTCACACCTCCCCATCGCCACACGCAGACCTAGGGGAGGGAGGCCCCCGCTGGAGATGGGCCACTGGGAGCTGATGGGCAAGCAAAGGACAGAAGCTTCCAGAGCTTCAAGAAGCACAGTCTGGGACCTCTGACCCAGGGTCTCCAACTTCTCTGCTGCCTCAGCAAAGCCTCCCCACCTGTACAATGTTTCATCCTTTCCAAAGGCAGGTGGGAAGCAAACGACGCCTCCTGGCCCCCAACACCGCATCTTTATTAACACAGAGACAGTTTTATCTGTGTGCCGCCTGGTGTGTTGAATGGCAAAAAAAGTAAAACGGGGTCCCGATGGTGCAGGGACCCAGTGGGCCCACAATCATACGCGTTTAATAGCATGGGACACACACGCTGCTGCACAAATGAGGTGCTCCAGGTCCAACATTAAAAACACATCTTTGGAACGGCCTTTGCATTTAGGAAGCAGAGGCGTCCTCGCCGCACCTCTGCAGCAGTCGAGGCTTCACTGAGCCCGTCGCCAGGCCCCTGGGCCTGCCCTGTGACAGCACCCAGCGCTGTCTTCCCGGAGGAGGGAGTGGTGGGCGAGGGCGGAGAGCCCACGCAGGAAGGACCAGGCCGCCGCCGCCGCCGATCCTTACAAGGCCAGCAAAAGACTGGTTTTTAAAAAAAGCCTGCTCCTTCTGATGTTCCTGGTAATATCAACTCTCCAACCACTCCTGAGATCACCCACCCGATATTTATTTTGGGGAACAGCTTAAATCAAGGAAAAAAAGCTATTAATAAGTTAAACAAAAGCTGTTGAAGGGAATTCCTGTGAGTGGGCGGCTGAATAGGGTGATTTCTGAAGTCCTTGCCAACACCGTGATTCTAGGATTCTAGCAATGCTTTCCTCTGATCCCAGGCAATCGTGGATTCACAGGCAACAAAGAGCAATGGAAACGAATTCATCTGCATAAGGGATGTCATGACCAGGGAGGAAGTCCCTTGGATAAAGACGTGCCTGCAGGAACGAGGGTCCTAAGCCCGGAACTGAGGTGCGCAGGGGCGAATCCAAGGGCCCATGGGGGCACAGGGAATGGCACTGACCAGGTGTAGCTAAGGGAGTTACGAGAGATGCAAACCAGGGAACTCGGAGGGAACTACTGAGAAGGGAAACAAATCACGAGCAAACAAAGCAATTTATGATACATAAACCGATCTTGGCCTCTCCTTTGGAATGATTAAGCCATAAGTGCAGTGCAAAGGAGGTTCCTGGGGACGTTGTGGGGAGACCCCAAGTGAGAGCTTTCTGCTGGAGGGAAGGCGGCCGCCAGCAGTGGTCCGGGCGCTGAAGACACGGGGCGGAGGTCTTACCCACACTGCAGGGGAGTCCTGCCCTCCTCCTCCTTTTCTCCTTCCTTTTTTTTTTTTTTTTTTAAAGATTTTTAAAAAATTTATTCATGAGAGGCACAGACACAGGCAGAGGGAGAAGCAGGCTCCATGCAGGGAGCGCAACGTGGGACTCGATCCCGGGTCTCCAGGATCACGCCTTGGGCTGAAGGCAGGTGCTAAACTGCTGAGCCACCCCGGCTGCCCCTCTTTCCTTCTTAAACGGCACTGCCCGCCCCACCTTCCCTTCCTTACTGCTCTCTCCTCTCCCACCGACAGACGCTTGTCCCGACGTCTACACACCCTTCCTTCAGTTCCAAAGCAACTCACAAATCCAATCTAAAGATACTTTAGACTTGTATTTTAGAAACACAACTGGTAACTGATGATGATCCTAAAGAAGGGGTGCTCTCCGGACAAGGAGGCCCACTCTAAGGGAAGGAGAGGAACCGCTTTCATGCACTGCACCTGCCCTCCCACCGAGCGGCTCCCCTGGCCTCCTCCTCCTCTTCCTTCTCCACCTCCTCTTCTTCTTCCTCAGTTCCCATCCTGTGCTTCCTCCTCTCCCTTTGATGACGGACCCTGATGATCTCCAACCACTGTCAAAATCCCCTTTGGTCTATGTGTTTTCCTGGACCTCAAATGATTTCTCCCCTCCTCCTCTTCCCGGTGCTGGCTCTGGCTCCTCTGCCTTGTCTTGCTTCCTTACCCTGCGCCCCCCCCCCCAGGCCCCCATCTGGGACCCACCCGTTCACTGCCGGGGGTCAACAGCCAGCCAGCTGCACGCCGGGCCCCACTTTCTCCTTGGGCTCTTCGTCTGTAATCTCAAAGCCTTAGTCCCTATTTGGATGCCTCAGATTGATCTATCACCTCCCCTCCTCCAAAACGGGGTTCCTTTCTAAGCCACCCCATTTATCGAGACAGAACCACTTTTCCTTCATCTCCAAAGCAAGGCCCTCAGGAGTTCACTCCCTTCCTCAAGAACCAATTTGCTTATCATGTGAAACCCAAATTCTAATGGTTTCCCAGGCTGCAGAGCAGCCATTCCTATCTCTTTATCCCACTGGGTTTCTATGTACGAGTCCTTACTTCCTCTTCTCATTCCCCTGTTCCCTCTCCTAAGAGCTCACTTCGACTGCCACGTCTACGAGCTGTCCTTCCAGGCTTATCCAGGCTTCCACCGTAACCAAGAGCCCCCGACCTTGTCTGCTACTGCTTCACACCAGCCCAGAGTCTTCCGTGGGACAGTGTTTGCCTTGGCATTGCAGGTCACTGTTAGAATGTGCTGTTAGAATGGCTCAAGATGACCCAAATGTCCCTTTAGACCTTGTCTATTTGATTTTTCACTTCACTGGTCCTAATCCTCAGGCCTTACCTATACTGAGCTTTCAGATCTCACCTTCGGCGTTTTCATCTCTACACACCTCGACACATAGACAGGACCTGTACCTTCTGCCTTCAAGCAGATGATCCCTGGCCACAAGCCCCTGGTTGCTAGACCAGCACTCCTCTTGGCCTCTGTCTGGTTATGCATGCCTATTTCTGCTCAAGATTCACTTTCAATTCTTCTCCCAGGAACTTTCTGAGTGCAGAGAGCCCAGAACTCTTTTCCTTCACTCACCTTCCATTAAATATAATTGTTTGTAGGTAGAGCAGTTTGGTCTCTCCAATTTAGCTGTAAGCTTCCCCGTGCAAAACTATGGCATCTTCTTTTCTTAGATATCCACATCACTGAACACAGTGTGATTATATGATATGTGCTCACCAAAACACGAGTACTTGAGTTATTTCCTCTCACACCATGTGACTAGCCACCATTCTTCTAGATGCCCTTTAAGAGTTGTTCTTGATCAGGGAGTGCCTGGGTGGCTCTGTTAGTTAAACATCTGCTTTTGGCTCAGGTTGTGATCCCAGGGTCCTGGGATTGAGCCCTACATCAGGCTCCTTGCTTTTTCCTCTTTCTCTGCCCCCTCCCTCTGCCCGTTCTCCACCCCGCCCTCTCAAATAAATAAAATCTTAAAAAAAAAAATTTCTAGATCAAGTATGAGACCTGGGTTCTTTTTTTTTTTAATTTTTATTTATTTATGATAGTCACACAGAGAGAGAGAGAGAGAGAGAGGCAGAGACACAGGCAGAGGGAGAAGCAGGCTCCATGCACCGGGAGCCCGACGTGGGATTCGATCCCGGGTCTTCAGGATCGCACCCTGGGCCAAAGGCAGGCGCCAAACTGCTGCGCCACCCAGGGATCCCCCCCCCCCTTTTTTTTTAAGATTTATTTATTTATTCATGAGAGACACAGACTGAGAGAGAGAGAGGCAGAGACATAGGCAGAGGGAGAAGCAGGCTCCCCACAGGGAGCCCGATGTGGGACTTGATCCTGGATCCCAGGATCATGACCTGAGCCAAAGGCAGATGCTCAACCACTGAGCCACCCAGGCGTCCCGAGACCTGGGTTCTATATCAGACTTTGCCACCTACCTACCTCGCATTTCTGGTTGAGTCTCTTAACTGTTATTACCTATGTTTACTCAACTTAAGATGGTGAGAATAATTCTTACTGATCACATCATACATTGGGGTAAAGATCAACTGAGTGTCAATATATAAGAAAGATTTAATTATAAGCTTAATTCACTCAATCATTCCATGTACGCTATAGAAATGACCAGGCTATTAAGGGATAATGAGCCAAGCATTTTCAATTCCACGAAATTATTTTCATGGAATAATATCCATGAGAAATGGGAAAGCGAAACCAAATTTTCTTCATAGAAACGAAAGTTAATGCCAACTCTCCTGGAAGTTTCAACATGGGAAAGCCTTTGGAAGCACAGATTTGGTTTATTAATGAAAAGATTTAATCCCGGGTAGAGACAGGAGACAGTTGTGACAGAGCAAATTCTGCAGGCGCTTCAAAGGTGGGATAAGATCTTGTTTCGCACGGGCCTAATTCCAAGGGTCCACTATCACAGCTTCTACCTGCCATCTTCGTCGGACAGAACCCCAGTAGGTTGCTAACACGTTTGCTGATTTTACACTGGAAAGCCCGTCTTGGGTCATGGCACTGCCAGTCTTTGTCACAGGGTTCTTCATCTGAACCGTCAACACAGAGAATCATCTGAGTAACTATCACCTTCTAATGCAGCATCAGGAATCTGGGAGAGAAATGGATTCAGTTCACACAATGGATTCCTCGGGGCAGGAGGACTTAACTCTCCCCTGGAAGCCTGGCTGGGGAAGGCAAGATGCTGACTGGTGGACATATTTCTCACTCAGGCCAACAGCACGTGGCTGATCCAAAACAATAGGGTCCCTGTTTCTCTGTGGCCACCAAGGGCAAAGGGGTCGGGAGGGACGTTCTTGGCTAAAGAGCACTACACCTTCCTGAGCTCAGCGGCTTTTCTATGTCCCTGGTGTCCACAGTTCCTCACTGCCCTACTTCTTTCCTGGGAGTATCTCTTTTCCTAACCTCCTCCCTGCCGCATGTCACAATTAAGCCATTCAAACCAAACCCTCTGCTCCATGAGTGTGCCCAGGTACGCAGCTCATGCAGCTGAATTTAATGCCATTCAATTCCTTCTGTACTCTTTCAAGTCATAAGCCGCCTTTCTCAAGTCCATCCTGTTGCTAGATTCTCCAGGCCCTGAGCCCCCCGCAGGGGTCAGAACTCTGGTTGGTAAACCCAATTCCAATCCCAGGCTGCGGCTGTAGCCTTTTTTTTTTTTTTTTTTTTCTATCTGAAGTGGGATTCTTCCCTGGGTTCCTGGCCGTCCAGGTCAGGCCTCTGGTTAGCGTGATAGTCATGTCACCTCCTGTCATTCTAGAGCTTCTGCTGTAGGAATGCCGTTCCTCTTTATTCCCTGTCCGTGGCCTGTACCACAGACGTCCTTCTAAGGGCGTGTCTGCAGCCGGTAAACTCCTTTCTTTTCTGCCCTTTCTTCCTGCCTTGTCCTCATTCTTTTATTCGGCTCTCCCTGACCCCTCTTCACCCCCCCATCATCATACAGGGAGCTGGCTCATCTTTACTTGGTTTGGCTGTAGGCACAGCTCTACAATACTTGACTGCTCGTTAACAGCAACACCTATACCTCCACTCTCTTATTCATAACTTGAACACTGAGATTCAGAGTTGCTTGCTCCCCCGGTTCTAAAATCACCTCTGGACGGGTAATTTTGGCAAGAGAAATGCTTATCAAATACAAACAGCTTCCCTGGCTGCAAATATGAACTTTGCTGGAAAGGCCTCTCACAGTTATAGAAGCTCATATCTGGTTGTGGCCCAACCATTCCTGGGTGCTATTGTCTGTCTCCTGGGAAACCAAAAAGGGGAGGGAGCGGAAGCAAGGCATTATGGGGGAAAACAGAAAAGCCTCTGGGGTTTCAAATAGTACATAGTAGACATATCAGAAAAGTAAGAACAATTTTTTTTTTTAAACTTAGAGCCTCAATAAGCTCAAACAGAATTTGCATGACCACGGATGATTTGCCTAGCACGTCTACCACAGGACATTTGCTTTTTCCTTTTACGTGATGATTCAGACTTTATTCAAATCTTTTCTTTAAAAAGAAATGAGAAATAAACAATAGAATTAAAATCACTATTTGCTCTCTGCCATAAGGCAGGGGGCCCGGGGCTGATCTGAGGTCAACCCACACAGCCCTATCATCTGTACAGGTACTGCCATATGGCTTGCAGGGCTCTGTTACATCCGTGAGTTGGACCTTGCACCTGTAATCACGTGTTCTCGACAGTCCAGGTGTTTCCGAATCCTATTTCAATGGTTGAATTCATCTGTGATTCAGTCCTTTTGGCTAGTGGCTGAGAATGGGCTGGGAACCACCTCTTGCATAGGGCTAGCCAGTCTAGCTATATAACAAGGAAAGAATTATGCCAAGAAACAGGAGACATTCGAGTTTCTCCGGCAGATCTGGTGACAGAGAAACTCACAGGCCCCAGATCTCGGCAGAAGATAGGCAACGGTTTGGGAACCAACAAGGGGAGCGGTGTACAATGAAGAGAAACAGAATCTGGAAAAGTCCAAAGGACATAAACACGAACGTTCCCTTCCCCGATCTGCTCTTTCACATTCCAGGGGATCACGGCTTCTAACAGACACTCTTTATTCTGGGCCGTATCGGTGGTGTGGGGTGCTGGTACACTGCTGCTGGGGGTGCGGGGTGGGGGCAGATTCGTAACATTTGGGGACTTCTTTGGCATAAAGGCTGCCCCCATGGCTGACTTCAAGCTGCCAACAGTTTCACTGCTAGCTTGCAACATTCCTGATTATTTAACAGTCAGCTCCTGCAAGCCGGTACAGGCCAGCTCCAGCACACGGCTGGGTGACATACGCTAGAAACCATGGGAGTACAGCCTTAGACCCACATGAAAACTCTCTTCTCCAGAATCCCTGACAACTACTCAGCAAACCTCTGTCTAATCCTGCACTGATGGGCTGCTCGCCGAATCGGAATGTGCCCACCCTGGAATTCCCTGCGTCCACCGCTGACCAGTGTGCGACAAGTCTCCCGGTCGGTGGGGTCGCCAACACGGCACCGTTCTGCATATTGGGAGCTCGTTGTCATGAACCCTGAGGTGTTGCTCCTTCATGTTAAACGCCCCAGATTCCTAAACCACCACCCTTCACATCGAAAGTAAAATTGCTCCCTCTCCCAATAAGAGTGTGATCAAAGTATGATAAAACAAGACGATTGCCTCCTTTGTTCTAAATACTGTCTTTCTTACTCTGTCCAAAGACCGCATCGCCCCTCGGGACAGCCATTGGATACTGACCGCCCACCCTCATAACTGTCTCCCCCCGAGCCTTTCCCATCCCCAAATCTTTTAATATGTTCTACCATTAATTCAGGTTTCCCCCATTAATTGATTTTAAAAAAACATGCTAAGACTAAACGAGTCTTACTACATGTTATATGGTTAACTTGACTCATGCTTCTGTCTTATTGAGATCTTTTTCAATTTTGATTTTATCATTCAGGAACTTAGGAGTTCTTCCAAAGTTTGTGTTACCCACAAACTTGACAAACAAGCCTCTTCTGTCTTCATTCAGTTCACTCACATGGACAGAATCCTGTGGCTTTAGGAGACTTTCCTCTGAGTGAAACAAATCTTTAATCCACGCTCTTCGACTGAGGGGCCTGCCAGCTAAAAGCCACCCAACTCTTCCCCTGTCCAGTCTGTATTTGTCCACTCTGCTCACAGATTCTCAAACGCTTCTCAAGTGCTGAGATGAAATTCAGAATGTACTTTTAGCCGGAAAGAACCACATAAAGGTAAGGATTTGCCTACTGTCCGCCCCTCCCCCTGCAGACCTATCCCTCCAAGAATGCTGTGCAGAAAATAAATGGGTTTCATTTTGCATGCTTTTTTCTCAGGGAAGTCACATGGGCATCTTATGATTGCTCCATAGTTTCTTATAAACCACTTGCCAAATAATCCCTGTTAGATCTTCCTGGGAATCAATGACAAGCTTACCACTCAGGTGCCTGCCTGCGTTCCTGCAAGGCTTTCTCTAGCTCCCTCTCCTCTATGCGGTCCTAAGTGTGCTCCCCAACTCAACTCTCAGGGCCCTCTGTCATCCGGCCCCACCACACTCCTTTGGCTCTATCTCTGACAGCCTCCTTTGTGACCACTACTAGAGATGCACATTTCTGCTTACACCTGCCTCAGCCCGTACACTCTCCCCCTGCCTTCTGCCTTGCTAATTCCTACCCTGTCTTCAAGGTACACCTCAAGCCTCTTCCTCCATGAAGCATCTCCCCCTCAAATCTGGTCCCTAGTGACCTCTTTTTCTTTTTTTAAGACTTTATTTATTTATTTATTAATGACACACACACACACACACACACACACACACACACAGAGGCAAAGACACAGGCAGAGGGAGAAGTAGGCTCCATGCAGGAAGCCCGATGTGGGACTTGATTCTGGGACTCCAGGATCATGCCCAGGGCCGAAGGTGGTGCTAAACCACTGAGCCACCTGGGCTGCTCTGACTTCTTTATCCAGTATTCATGTAAATGCTTCCAGTCATGTATGCACAGAATAGTGGCCTTTGCAACCTCCAATACCAGACTGGGGCGGGGGTCACCAAGTGGAGCTCTCTCTCTCTCTCTTTTTTTTCCATCCAGAGAGGCGGCAGCAAGGGGCACCTGCAGAGCCACAGGGCCTGGGTCTGAAAGACAGCTCTGCCGCTCAGGAGCTGGACAACATCAGGGGCTCCTCCATGCCTCAGGTTCAGATGCAGAGACTATAATCAAAGCTCTTTAGGAACTGAGAGGAGCCACACAGCTGTAGGCTACTGGTAGTATTACTAGGACGCCTTGGCTAGAGGATAGAAACCACAGAGTGAGTGACGAGTGAAGAGGGGGCTTTAAGGCAGGGTTGATCCTAATGCTATTTATATGCAGTTGGGACCAAATAAGCAAACTTCAAATAACAGTTTCTGGTAAAACTGGGTTCATGAGGTGCTGGATACAACACCGTGTATAAACACCATGCAGAAGTTAAATTCAAGTAGGCTTTGGGGTAAAATTTAACTCCGATTAGTATTCTCCACGTGCTGAACCTTTGAAGCCTAGAGACTCAGTAACTGGTAAGAACCAGCTAGCCCAGAAACCTCCTCAATTCTCCTTCCAGGTCCTCGCAAGCCCACTGAAGCCCAGTATCTTGTTTCACGAGTGCTTGGGACTGCTTTTCGGGGTTCTCGCTCCAGTAGAGGTGGCAGGCAGGCGGGGGTGGGGTGGGGGTGGGGAAGTGGTGCGGGGGCCTCCAGGTGGCCTTGCTCCCTGAAGATCCACCCTCCTCACATTTGGTCACTGGCTTCTTTCGGTCACTGTCCCTCCTTCATGGCCAGCCACTCGGACTCCCCTTCAACTGAGAAAAGTCCTCACCTTAATCATCTTCCATCTTTTTCTCTCTCAGTGGCTTTGCCTGTTCTCCTTTCCCAACTGCTCCGATAAGCCTTTTCTCCCCAACCCTCTCCATTCCTACCGTGTGGGTTCTGTCCTCCCTGCCGTGTTACCACGTCCCCTTGTGAGGACACTGGGCGTCGCCTCTGCTCCAATCTGCTTCCCCAGTGAAGTGAGCCTGAGGCCACGCTGCGGCCCTAGAGTTCTGTGCCGTCCCTTCCCTCCTCCACCACTAACCTACTCCTCCCCTTGACTTCCAACTACTTTCTCCTTCTGCATTTTAACTTATCCAAAACACAGAAGACTGACAAATCAATCTCTGGCCCTAACTGCTCCTCAATTCTAAGCCTTAATCGTCCGCATGAACATCCTACGGATACTGGATATTTACAACCTACTGAAATAGCTCAGAATCCCTCCTCTGATGTCATCGCCGGTCCCCTGTCCCCAGCTTGTCATCCACACCACCTTAACAACAGTTTCCGGAGGCTTAAAATTCCTTTTGGCTCTATCCCTTATAGTCCCTCCTTCTTCCTCCTTAATGCCACATTTGATGCTCTATGAAGCCAAGCAGATTCTTTTCCTGTAAAAGGTGTGACTTTGCTGTGTCTTCCCATTCTCCTAGCAGGTGTTCAAGCCGGGCAGGCTCCGGCCGTGTTCTCCTGACGGGGCCTCCTGTTTTCAGCCTCTTGGCCACATTAATCAATCAGCCCATCACTTAGTCACAATTTTTATTCCATTACCCACTTATCAAACATCTACAACTGCTCTTTATTCTCGTCACATCACCAAACTCATCTGCTTTAAATTAGCACCTGGTACTTAACTTTCTCTGACATGCGTGCGCACTCCGCCTGGGACACCCAGCGCCATCTGCTTAGCTAATCTGACTCTGCTGCTCATTTGTTCAAGATCACCCAGCTTTCGGTTCAGCAAATGCTTGAGATGTGACCTGTTCTTCTTGAACTTTGAGAATGTTCTCTAGTTATTCTGTTTTCAACTAGACTGTAAGCTCTTTACAATCAGTAAGCAGATCTACTTTTTCAAACAGCGAGCTGCCCAGATGGTGCCTTCGATATAGCAATTACTCAATAGGCCGCGCTGATGGGCAGTGACTGTCGGGAGCCAGAAGCTAGTCTCTGTAAGGGCTGGCAGTAACATGCCATCCAAAACACATCAAAAAAAGGATGGAGAGGACACCGTAAGCCTGTTTGTGGAGACCAGAGTATTTCAAAATAATTTATTGGTGTACATGAAGAGCAAGTATTTTACCTGTTTGGGCCCTTTGTCCTTTAATTAGAAGGTCAAGAAGAACACTCATTAAATCAGAGTTTTAAAATGGGGTGCGAATGCCAAGCTGCTCTTTAGCCTGTGACCGAACGATCGTGGGTTCAGGCATTCTGAGATTGGCGGAGAAGGGGGCTGGCCATGGTGTGTCCTCCACAGGAGGGACTGTCCCCATGGTCACACGGAGAACCCGAGGCCCATGGAACCGCGAGGCACCCTCTGGCACCTTCTTAAAATGTCAGAGGTCAGGAGGCCAAATGTCAGTTTATGCCCTGACAAATACCATCTTCTTCCTGGAGGGTTTAAACGGACAGACAGGACACCACACCAGTATTCTCCCAGTGTGTAAATGACTTTCTGGGAGTTGGTAACAACTGTCAGAAAATGCAGCTGCTCTTTCAGGATGGCAGGAGTGGATGTGTTAATTGGCACCGTCATGCCACGAGGCACCTTATTTTTGCCGATGCGACATGCAAGTATTGGCTGATCTGTTCGGTTCTGCCTCATGGTGAGTGGCTCTATGATGGAAACACATTAAGAAATGCATTAAGCCACTTTGTAACAAAATTAAAAAAGCTAAATCAGGGGTTCCTGGTGACTCGGTCACTTAAGTATCTGCCTTCTGAGCTCAGTTCAGGTCATAATCTCAGCCATGAGTTCAAGCCCCGTAGGGGATGCCACACTGGGTGTGGAGCCTACTTAAAAAAAAAAAAAAAAAAGAAAGAAAGATAACTAAATAAAAAATCTGTATTCCTGCTCTAACACCATAGGGTTTCATTTAAATTTTTATACCCAGTTGTAATCATAGTGCACATACATTTTATTGTTCTTTTGTCACTTGCTGGTTTATAATTACTCTTGCATATTTCTAGCCTTTATACTTATAATCCAGAGTCCACCAACTATTAATACTCCAGTTTTTCAAATTTTGATTTTTCATTGCTCATTTGCTGATTTTGGTTGTCTCTAATATTCAATTTTTATAAATACCAGTTAGATAATCATACATACACATACGGTTTTTTTAGAATTGACTACTTACAATTTTAAGAAATGAGGTTATCAGGTGAAAGGATATAAAAATATTTATGGCTGCTGGTGGGATTTGCTTATGTAGCAGGACTACATAAATATATAATTTTAAATTCAATTTTATAATTTTTGATCTACCTCTTATGCTGAGTCACTGCTGCAGGATCCTAAAATAGTGACTGCCATTTCACAAATGGCACTGACTTGTTGGCTTTTATAATAGGGAAACAACGGGAAAGAATGAGCTCTTTAAAAAAATTGCCACATTCCCAGGAAAACATCTGTACATTTGTATAATATACAAAGCATAATTTCTTTTGCACTTTAGAACAATCTGGTTTCATATGTAGTAAGTAGTAAGTAATGAATATAATTCTACTTTACTTTGGGTTATCTTTTAGGTAGGAGGGAAGACTGCATGTATGTGCATATGATGCACATCAGTTAATCAATAATACTTTAAGGAATAATAGTGAGATAACCTTAGTATTAACCAAGTAAGTCTGATTAATGTTAAATGTTGGGAAAGACATGAATTACTTTTGTTGTGGGTGTCTGGTAATACCTCTCTCATTTAAAGCACTGCTAAATGTACTTTATTATATTTATTTCTTCTAGACTGACCAGAAGAAATTAGCAAATGAAATCAATTCTGTTAAGAATATAAAGCTACTAAGTTTGTGATTAAAAGTTACAAACATGGGCAACCCGGGTGGCTCAGATGTTTAACGTTGCTTTCAGCCCAGGGTGTGATCCTGGAGACCCAGGATCGAGTCCCACGTCAGGCTTCCTGCATGGAGCCTGCTTCTCCCTCTGCCTATGTCTCTGCCTCTCTCTCTCTGTCTCTCATGAGTAAATAAATAAAATCTTAAAAACAAAAAAGTTACAAACGTTATTCAGATTTTCTGGGATGGTCTGGGTTAATGTTAAAATTGCACATTAGACTGAATAGTAGCTGTTCTATTTAGCTGAGACAAAATCCAGCTCTGAACCCAAGAGGTTAAAAATAGTGATGTGTAAAAGGGCTGATGGCTGTCTTTTTTTCCTTGAAATGTAACTATTTACATTGATTGGCTTTTGTCTATATGCCTTTCAAATGTCAAGATATTTTGAAAATAATCAAATAACCATAGAAGGATTCAAGTGGCAGGATCAACCTGTGCCTTCTTATATAAGGTAGTGAATTTACAGAAAGCCCAATTCAATTTTCTTATCAAAAACAACAAAACCAAGGACACGGCCTTAGAATCCCTTGCTTTGGGTCAATCCCTTTAGCTAACAACTGTGTCAAAAAAATTGAGGGCTTATCATCCTGGGTAGAGAGTGACCTTTTCAGAAGAATCATGGTGTCTTCCTCCCACCCAGCAGGCCACAACCTGTTCCCCAGGCCAGTGGGTTACTGTGCACTCAACCTGATTTTAAGTCCTTTAAAAGGATAAGCCACAAACAGGAGCCATGAGCTCTCACTTGGAGGAGCTGGTGATGTAGTAGGGGAGATAAAACTCAAGAGGGGAGATAGCTATACTCATAAGTTGAGATGGAGGGAATGTTAGTAAGTCCATTTTGTTCTTTTGTAGACTCAGAGAAAGATCTTAAAATTGTCTCTTTAAAATCAGCCTTTTGAGAGACATTTGTGAAGGAGAAAAGACTGTAATAGGTTCTCCAAAAATTATCTGTTGAGAATGGTTCTTATACAGACAAATTTGGGAAATGGAGAGATGACCATGAGGCCATACACATGCAGTGGGAAATTCCTTGGTCTCACTGAACGTTGCATTAGCAACACTACCACAGCCACACACACAAAGGTGCTAAAGCCTAGTATAACCAAATAGAGTATATCTCATGAAAACTTCAATAATACTAAACTACATCAATTATGATGGGGGGAAAAAAGGACCACAAACATTGTAAATGTGTTAGTATGGCTTTTAGAGGAAATGGATTAAGGATAAAGAGCTATTGATGGCAGTCATATGGCAATGAGGTCAACACTGCAGCCAGGCACAGACATGCCCCCGGCTGGATTTTAAACTGGGATAATTAAGCTTTATTTACTTCATGCAATGCCCATTATTTTAACCTTCTATTTGTGGGAATGCCAAGACGCAGCAAAACACAGCACAATTAATAGGTTAAATTTATTTTCACTGGATTTACTAAAATAAAAAATTTGGTTTAAATTATTCTCAAATTGCTTTCAGACATTTGGCAAGTGAGAATTGATACAATAAAAACTAAACATTTTCAACTTGTTACTGGTTTGAGAGGCTGGCCAGAGAAGGTTCAGAAATCATACAAGGAGGCTGTTCTTCCAGAAGTGAACGTGGGGCTGGTGGAGGGGTTCAGAGTCAAAGGGTCTCCACAGGTCTGCACCCGATTAAAACTCTGGATGCCCTGCCCAGCTCTTTACCTGGCAGGAGCAACCTCATGTAATTATTGATCATGCCTGTTGCCGGCAGCAAAGGAAGAGGGTCGAGCTGCACCTCTGTTTTCCTGATGGTCACAAGGGGTTCTTTTTCTCTCCCTTCCCCCTGCCCGCCCCTCCTTGGATTTCTTGCAGCCAAGTTGAAATCTCCCCTAGTTTTGATTACAACTTGAAAAAATAACACTTCCAAAACCCACAATTTGAAACAAGGAACCAAAAGAATAATTTGCCACAGAAAGAACATTAAGATATTTTTATAATACTTTAAAAACAAAGTATTACATCTGGAATTCAGTAGAGTGAAACTGGCACCTCAAACAATAATAGAAGATTATACAAGTAAAAGGTAGAATAATGAAAAGAAATAGTAATTATACCAAAGACAGGTTTATAGAAAACAACACTGGTGAACTTTGTATTCATAGACTTACTTGAAAAGAACTGCTAACGTGACATTTTCTCTAATATTGTCATTGCTCTGCACCTATCCTGACGCCAGTCTCTATAAACACTGTTGAATGTGGATCAGAAAATTAAAGCCGATTAAGAACTATTTATATGATCTGTGTGCCAAAGTGGATTAGACTCTCTGATAGTACTTTCAGTTGGGAGTAAAGTTTTAATGAAGTGACTTCAATGCATTTATTAGAAACGGGCATTGCCAGACTCTAGGCATGGAAACCTGTAGTTCAGAGGGGCAAAGAATTTTTGATCATTCCCACTTGTTCTGTATTTATGGTTCTTGTTTAAAAGTACATCTTCAGATTTTAACATTGTAATATACTGTTCTGGATTTTTATAAAGAGATGTTTATTGATTTAGTTTCACGTATACACTCACTCATTCAATATTTATCCAGTGACCACGGTGTATGTTGGCACCATTTTTGAAACTAGAGACAACACAGTGGATAAAAGAGACTCCTCCCGCCAGACATCCCTGCCCTCATGGAATGGACATTCTTCCTCAGAACAGGTGAAATGCTTAACAGCATGGATCAGCCTCTGACTTAGTGATGTGAAAATGAAATGTTACATTTCTTTAAATTGGTAAAAAATGATAACATATCGTTGACGTGGGAAGCCCAGTCAAGTTTACAATAACAGCTAAGAAAGTTCTAAATATGTCTTATCAACTAACCATTAATTGCTGTAAAAAGGTCAGCTCAGGCCCCAACTTCACAACCTGGGGACTTCAAAAACAATAATGAAAAGTAACATTTTTATTAATCTTGGGAATTAATTAAGATCATTAGCCCAGAATCACAGTTTATTTATTCATTGTGGGCTGTTACATGCCTACCTCATCTTTAACTCCTATTATTATTTATAAAGAATTTACACTTTTACTCCTCTCAGTCAGGGCATGGCTTCATATTTTTACAATCTATTCAGTATCCTCCTTGCAAAAAAAAAAAAAAAAAAAAAGCAAGTTGGAGCAAATCCCATAAGGCAGAATTTACCACCTGCAACAATTAAGACAAATATTTTAATAGCAATAAATCTGTCCAGAACAGAAAGTCCTAGTGGTTAGAACAGTGGTGATTACAAAAGCAGTGGTTAGAACATTTTTTTTATGGAGAATAAATAAAAGGAGGGGGTGTTGGGGAGGGGATGGCCACTCAAGAGTATCTGAAACCTTGCTCTGGGGCCCGCGGTGGGGGGAGCTAAGACTGCCAGGGGAAACGAACAGAAGGAGCGTGCTGGCTAGCAACAGATGAAGACAGTAGTGCAGGCGTCTGACCTTGACAGGGATGCACCCTTGTTCTCATTCATACTCTGTCAAGTTTCTCTCCCTCCCTCAGAGGACCAGTCAGTCTGGTCGGCCAGATCCCCCCCGCCCCCCCAGCTGCAGCGCTGACATCTTCTGCTTTTCATCGTAGGACTAAATGCAGGAGGATGAGGGCTGGGGAGCCCCCGGGGACTGAGGTCTAGCAGGCCATCTGCGTGAGGGCTCCAGGGGGCTGGGGTCTGAGGTCCTCGCTGATGCTCGTAGGGAGGGAGATCCGCCTGGGCAGACCCCGGGGAGGGGGGCAGGGTTTGCCCTCTGAGCTCCCGTGGTTGTTCTCGGTGGGTCTTCTCTGGCCTCCTACTTATAGTGGCAGGAGACATCCTGAGGAAGTCTGCTTAAAAAATTTTTATTGCCATGGGGTGCCTGGGTGGCTCTGTGGGTGAAGCATCTGTCTCCAGCTCAGATCATGATCCTGGGGTCCTGGGATCGAGCCCCACGTAGGGATCCCTATGGAGAGTCTGCTTCTCCCTCTCCCTCTGCCCCTTGCCCCCTGCTTGTTCTCTCTCTCTCCCAAGTAAATAGATAAAATCCTTAAAAAAAGTATTTTTATTGCCAGCAAACTGGCCCAGGGTAAAGCTCACTCATAAAGGGTGTTTAAAAGCTTGTTGATTTCTGGTTTGGAGATCTTCATGATCAGTGTAGTAGAGAAGCTGAGATATTCGTAGCCAACGATCGTAATGACGCCAGTAGCCAGAATGTGCACAACACTTTCTGGTCTATGGAGGTTCCCTTCCACTGTCTCATTTGACCCTGAGAGCCCAGATGAGGTCTGCTCATCAGCTCAGTGAGGTCAGATTTCACATCATGTAAAATGGAAGGGGGGATTTTTGTTTTGAATCTGTTAATCTCTTTCCATTATCCCATACATAAAGTAATAAGAAAAATTAAATGCTAAACTGTATGGTATTGGTTAGGTAAAATGATGACCTAAAGAAAGTCTGTAAGGGCAAGACAGTCCGAATCCACCCAAAGGATGAGCTGTGGGCTGAGCCTGGATACATGAGGATTTAGAGAGAAAGTGCTAGAGACACGGCCTTCCTTTGTGGAGGGACCAGGAACCAAAGCACAGAGACGGGGATTAGGCCAGCTACGCGGAAAAAGCAAAACTGACTCCAGGCAGAATGATCTAGTCTAGCCCCAAGCACCAAATCTGGCTTGGGCCAAATACTGGCTCCTTTCCACAGAAGGAAGAAAAATGAACACAGTGATCATATTAATCAATTAGTCTCCTGTTTCCAACATCAATTCCCAGAGCGAATTAGTTACTTCGTTAAGTAGAAGAGTCTCCCCTGATTTAGATCATTAATGAATATTACTAAGTAGAACCCGATTTGTATTTCCAAAACTTTTGCATTTCATACCCTCGATAGGGCTTAGGGTCACGATGGGGTGACTTTGAGGCTCCAGACCCGCCGTCACCTTCTCTTCATCCCCCAGGCTCCTCCCTATAGGAGCCATCTCACTGAACTTGCCCTAAAGTCCAGATGCTTTAGCATTCTGTCTCTATCAATCTTAAAACGAACACTGGGATAAACGCTATCATCTTGACTGTCTTGATGCTGCGTCTAATTTTAGTTTCATTGTACCAAAATGACTGACGTGGGTTTAACTGCTTTTATCTGATGGATGTTGGTGCATCAGACAGATGCTTGCTCTTACAATTATTGGCCTGCTGGATTCTGACTAATTTATGGAATGAGATAGGGTATATTTCCTCCAACAACACATCCTGTTCAATGACAGTATCATCAACAAACATCTAGAAAGGTCTAGTTATGTTCAAAATATTCGCTAATCACTGAGAGAGGTGTGGCCAAGGCCTCTGGCCTCAGGGGACGGACAGGTTGTGAGATGGGACACACAACTACACACAAGCAACGCTAAAGGTGAGAGTGTGACCAGTTAGGTGGGGTTGATTTAAGTTTTCTGGAAGGAGCTTCAGGGTCAGACACCAAACTAGTGACAGGAACAGGGAAAAGGGTGAAGGTTTCTAGTCCAGGGGACAAAGTGTGGCAAGCCAACTTTCAGGTAAGACTCCAAACCATGCCTTTCTTCGACGATACCTGAACAGATGGCTACTGTATTATCCTCCTGTTTTTTCTGCACCCAGTACCGTCTCTGAAGCTCCACCCCACTGAAGCATTCCCATATTAACTTTCCTAAACAACACCTCTGACCATGTCAGAGACAGCCACGTACACACTGTCACTTTACAATATGGTCCCCCTGCAACTGTGCCCTTCGTTATTTATTCCTCTAGAGCAGAGGTCAGCAAATTCTTTCTGTAAAGGACAGATAACAAATATTTTTGGCTTAGCAGACTATATATGGCAACTACAGTTCACCCTTAAACAGCACGGGCTAGAACCGCACCAGTCCACTTACACATGGATTCTTAATTTTTATTTATTTATTAAAAGAGTTTATTTACTTATTAAGAGTTTATAAGGGAGAGACAGAGGGAGAAAGGGAGCTAGGGGTGGGGAGAGGAAAGGACAGAAGAGGAGCAGGGAGGAGAGGGAAAGGGACAAAGAGACTCACACTGAGCGTGGAGCCCAATTTGGTGCTTGATCTCAGGACTCTGAGAGCATGACCTGAGCTGAAACCAAGAGTTGGCTGCTTGACTGACTGAGTCCCCCAGATGCCCCCTATGTGGATTTTTTTCTAATACAGCACTGTAAATGTATTTCTCTTACTTATGATTTTCTTTTTTTAAAAGATTTTATTTATTTGTTCATGAGACACACACACAGAGGCAGAGACATAGGCAGAGGGAGAAGCGGCTCCCTGTGGGGAGCCCCATGTGGGACTCAATCCCAGGACTCCGGGATCATAACCTGAGCCAAAGGCAGATGCTCAACCGCTGAGGCGTCCAGGTGCCCCTGCCTTATGATTTTCTTAACAACATTTTCTTTTCTCTAGCTGATTTCAGTGTAAGAATACAGTATGTAATATATACGACGTACACAATATGTGTTAAATGACTATTTAATTACTGGTAAGGCCTCCAGCCAACAGTGGACTATTAGTAGGTAAGTGTTTTGGGGAGTCTAAAGTAATATACAGATTTTCAACCATGCATAGGATTGGTGCTCCTAATGCTTGCATTATCCAAAGATCAACTGTACTCATTTCTGCTGACATAGCACAAAAGTTGCTGCAGACACCTGGTGAACAGCAGATGAGGCCGGCCCTCGGGCCATGGTTTGCTGACCACTGTAGGAATCCCAAGGTTCAACCATGCTGAACTCTAGGCTGTTCCCATTCCAGGCTGTCCAGGCTAAAGCCTGGTCTCCTTCCCTGGAGCACTCTTACACTCCCTGTCGAGGTCAAGGTCCGACACGGTCTTCTGTTCACCTCACAGGCCCCTGCCTCGTGACACCTTTCCTTTCTTGCTGTCCCAATCAGCTCCTTCATCGGACATTTGTCGGCTGCCCACTGTGTGCCAAACCCTTGCTGAGTGCTGAGTATACAAAGTGAATGGCAGGCTGCTGTGGGTGAGCATTATAATCTAGTAGAGGCAGGGACAGGCAGTAGATGATGTCAACAGAATGAAGAAGTCAGACGAAGTTTCCCGTCCCCTGACTTGCCGTACCACCTTGGGTCCACAATGAAACACCACGCGCCTCTCTGTGCATACAGCCCACCTCACACGGATCCGTGCACACAGGAGGTACTCCAAAAACACTTACGAAACCGAATTAAAGTAAGTTGAAATTGACAGCGCCTTCCATCCACCTGACACACGAGCACAAATTTTAGAACCTTAATATTTCTCAGTGTGTAAAAATACTGTGTCAAGGTGAGGGGACAGACTTCTAAAGAACGTGGATGTCGCAGAAACAGGAAACGAACAGGAGCCAGAGGCTGATCTCTTTCCTCTCCCTCTCCCTCTCCCTCTCCCCCCCTCCTTCTCCCCCTCTCCCCTCCCCTCTCTCTCTCTCTCTCCCCCTCCTCTTTTTTCTTTTCTTTCTTTCTTTTTCTTTCTTTCTTTCTTTCATTTCTTTTTTCTTTCTTTCTTTCTCCTTCCTTCCTTCCTTCCCTTCTTCCTCCCTTCCTCCTTTCTTTCTCTCTCTCTCTTTCTCTTTCTTTCTTTCTTTTCCTTCCTTCCTTCTCTTTCTTCTTTCTTTCTTTCTTTCTTTCTTTCTTTCTTTCTTTCTTTCTTCTTCCTTCCTTCCTTCCTTTCTTCTTTCTTTCTTTCTCTTTTCTTTCTCTCTTTCTTTTCTTTCTTTCTCTCTCTCTCTCTTTCTCTTTCTTTCTTTCTTTCTTTCTTTCTTTCTTTCCTTTTCTTTTCTTTTTTCTTTTCTTTTTTCTTTTCTTTTTCTTCTTTCCAAACACATTCAACAACAATACAACAACAACTCTGTGATCATCCTTGCCAGGTGAAGTGACTTCTTATTCAGGGGAACACAATTATGAACATTACACTAAGGAGATGGGACTGCCCCGAGGAGATCAGAAAGGAGTAAATGGAACCCTGGAACCGTCTTAGGAACACCATATGTTTTCAGGTACCAATCTTTAAATTAAACCACCTATCGAACCACCTTCACGGGGCACTGCTAATTATAAATGGGCTCCACCTGACGGGCGGGGAATCCTAGGAGAGCTTAGGACTCTCTAGAAGCATTAACAAATCCCAGCCGTTTCATTATTTGTCATTCAGTGAGTGTTAATATTTCTTTTTGTGTTCCTACTGAAGCTTGAAATTAACATGGCTTTTTGTTTATTTCTTCATTTCTGCATCCTTGTCAGCTCATCTCAGGATTCCAGTTTGTTAGGTGGCCGCTGCAGAGCCGAATAAAAAAGCCCAAAGACACGCGTTGACTAGTAAAAGGCTCTGCATGAAAATACATTTCTTTTTTTCACCTCTCAGAAGTAGGATGGTTTACCTTAAAATAAATATTTAGCACCAAGGACGCCTTTATCAAGAATCATTTCGACACGGACCCTAGGCTCTCTCATCCCCAAAGGCAGAAAGGGCGGGAGGCAAAGCTTTCTGCAGATGATGACAAAGAAGAGTGTGGGTGGGTATGAGAAGGTGGGAAAGCAAGGGGGAGCCCATCTCCCAAGAATGCTCCACCCTCACCCCAAAGACTCCTGAAGCAGCCTTTGGCGGCAGTCATTCCAAATCACTCTGGGAAGGAGGGCCATTCTGCTGGATTCCAGTGGATTCCACTGCCTCTTCCTTAGGACCCGCAAACTCTGACATCAGGTACCCAATGTCGCTCACTTGGAACGCTGCCCCACAAGGTGCCTCGGGTGTTGAGGGGAAGCTGTCCTATGAGGGCTTTTATGGGGCAAGAGATGGTTCTTAAAGGACAGACCACGACACGCATGGGTATCTTGAATGTCCCCAGGAACAGAATAATCAGGGACTCTATCCAAAACTGGCTTGAAGAAATGCCTCCAACGTGGCAACCCATTTTTAACTTCACATTAAGATCAGCCAAGAGTCTTCAGAAGACGGAATCCTTTTCATGTCTGTGGGCACGTGTATGTTTAAACGTGCTTCCTGAACTTCCCAACCAGGACGGGAGGGCGCAGCCCTTCTGTTTTGGAACACAGCCACCTGACAAAGCTCAGCGGGCAGCCTGACGGTGGGCCTGTGTATCTTCTGAAGCTTGCTTCCACAGGCTGTGTCTCGGTGTGTCATGGGGCCCGGGGCCCCAGTTGGACCACACGGCCACTGCCTTACATGGCACCCCCACCCCAGTGTGCCTGCCCGTGAATTTCCCGTGCAGAATATCATGATGCTATATTCATCCTTCCTCTTGGCTGATGTTGACTCACTAGATGATAAAGCTGAGCTGACTCACTATATGATAAAGCCACTCTTCAGTCTCTATTTTGGGTAGACTTTGCACTTTGGGGGAGCTGGTAACACACCTTTCCTAATATAAATGTACAGGCGAGGCCATTAAATGCAGCTCTCTGATGGAGCCTAGAAGTTTCAATTGGGTCAATGCCTTCACCACTATAACACACAACCAATTTGAAAAGGAAATTTGCAAAGTTCTCTCTGGCTTTAGCTTTTAAGCCTTCTCTTCCTTGGCTTGCTTTTGTACTAGAAGCATGCTGCCATCCCAAATGAGGACTGGGGATGGGTTGGAGGTGGATGGGGCAGGAGGTGGTAAGCAGTCCTGCTATTCAGTCGTCTTTATTAAAAGCTGATCTCAAAACTTGATGGTGAATTTTCAGAACGCCAGACACCTCTATAAATAAACAGAAGCACATATCCACTTCCACAGCTGAAAGATTTCTGGATTACCTGCCGTTTTACATACTGAGGCCTGGTGCTCCATCCACCTTTCCATTGCACCCCAGCCTTAGTGTGGACAAGCAAGAGGTGACTGTGAAGGATTATCTCCAATGGCTGCTAAACACCATGTATGAAAAAAAGGCTCATTTTCTGTGAATCTAAATTAAGTTGGTTTGCTTTACAGGACAATGAAGGATGTGTGGCAACCACCAGGAGCCCATCTAAAGATCCTTGTGTACCAGCCCTGGTACTCCAAGAAGAAACGGTTCTTGGAAGGCAGCCTGGACTCTGCACTGCAGCCACCACCGCTCCAAGGAGTAGAAGGCCACAAGTTCTCGGAGCTGGTATATCCTTGTATTTCTTTGTCTGTGATCTGGGGCCCTGCTTCCAGGACAATCTCTCCTGGGACCTGGAAATGCCCCAGGTCACAGTGGCTTGGCCTGAGTGGGCCCTGCTCTTTCTAGCCCAAGAATCATAATGGCATTCTTTGAGTCTGGTTCCTCCCCTTAGTTTGCCACCTCTGTGAGTGGCCCACTTTGGTACAGATCCCAAGCCATGCTGGGGCTCGGCTCAGAGGCAGGGACCAAATCGGCTATGCCCCAGCTTCCACCCTTTATATGGTGTAGACTCCAGGCCATATTGCTTCTGCACTGGAAGAAAAATGCCCTTACTGCCAATTAGCTGTAACATCCATGGCATTCTAGACCGTTGTAATTCAGTCCAACTTACCTCCCCAGGCTAAGCCATCACCACCATAGGTTTGTTCTTTCATTCATTCATCCACTCATTTAGGGGCATCCCCTGAGGACTTACAGTGAGTCAAGCACTGTTCTTGGCACCAGAGGCTCTAACTAGGGGTAGAGGTGGCCGGACCTATAAACATACATGTTCAATAAACAGTCAGCATAAAGATTGGGGCACCAAAGAGGGAGATGTCGATTCTACCTCCACCAGGGCTCAGCCATCGCCTGTAGGAAGCTTTCCTTAGTCACCCCCAGCTGTATACTTGCCTGGCCCCCTCTCCTGGGTCCTTCGGGTGGGCACGGCAGCAATGAATATGCTCCACAATGGCCCCCACAAGAATTAATAGTCCTTGAGATCAGGAACAGTGTTTTTGCTCAGCTTTGTGCTCTCTGTCGCTAATGGCACAGTGGCTTGTACACAGCAAGTGCTCTGTGCATGTTAATTATTGATTTGAATGCACCTAATGGTAAATCTTAGAATCAGAGTCAATAGCCAATGTGCTGAACATAGAACACTTAATGTTACTTAAGAATTCCAGTTTTAATTTTTATTTATTTATTTATGTATTTATTTTTAAAGATTTTATTTATTCATTCATGAGAGACACATACACACTGAGAGAGGCAGAGACACAGGCAGAGGGAGAAGCAGGCTCCCTGCAAGGAGCCTGATGTGGGACTCAATCCGAGGTCTCCAGGACCAGGTCCTGGGCTGAAGGTGGCGCTAAACCGCTGAGCCATCTAGGATGCCCCTGGTTTTAATTTTAACAAAGGGTATGAGTAGTAAATCATCTCCATTCTGTCTCACTCCCTCATCCATGTGTCAAGTCCATCGCCAGGCACCCCTTACCAGCACCTGGAGGAAATACTAGTCCCCTGGACCCTTAAACTCGCAGACCTCAAGGAGTAAGGGTGGTTCTAATAATTAGCGCCTCTTGCCCTAAACTGAATGAAATTCTGGCTAAAACCATTCATCTTTGTGCTTAATAACAGTTCTGGAGCTGGTGGATGGCTGAGGGAGCGTGAAAATAATCTAGATATGAGATGAAACAAAATTTCCCACAGAGAGGGCAAAGATCTCTGGGGAGAACCAGGTCTAGTGTCCTTCTCAGCCAAGCTCTGGGAAGTAGAGTCTGAGCACATCCAGGGGGTAAAGTCTACCCTTATACCTAAGCACCCCCAACCTACTGTGAGGTGCTGCCAAGGTCAGGTCAGCAAAAACAGATGGCCTACGAGGCCTGGAAGGATGAATCCAGTGGGCCACCATGTGCAAGTGTGCATGCACGCGTGTACACACACACACACACACACACACACACACACACACACACACACTCTGCCCCTCTCACTGCCCCAGAAGTCTGGCCAGACCCAGCCTAGTGAAGTCTTGCTCCTTGGCCACGTGAGTCTGCCACTAATGACTCTCTCATGATCAAGATGCTCCCCCTTTGCATTCTCTTGTTTCGCAGGCTCCTTGCGCTTCTCTACAACACCCATCCTTCCCAGCTCCTGTCCTCATAACTACCTCTAACTGGGAATGACTGTCAAGTAAATGATAACTTGGCCTCTGAATGTCAGAAGCAGCCAAGTGGCAAACACAGACTGGAAGACACAGAAAGGTCTGAAAGCAGTGGCTTCTTACTCTCACCTCTAGAGTCTGGGTCAGATGTGAAGGGTCGAAGGAGAAGCTGATGGCTCCTGTCTGGTTCTCTTCCAAGGGCTTTCCTGGGGTGGTGGGGGGGAAGGGGTCTGATCCCAGTTATAGGTAAATATCTCAGAGGGCTGGTCTCCTATTTATTTTCAACTATGGCCTACAATTTTAGCATCAAATGCTTCCCTGCATAACATGGTACAGGATAATATTTGTGTATCTATCGTACGTCTCTGGTGACTACTATTTTTAACATCAGAGATGAATTCCCATGTAAAATTACTTTCCCTCTTCCCACCTCCCACTCAACCAACACCCAGACAGCAAACTTAAAAATACTAACGTTCATTACAAGGAGAATTCAGCCTATGTGTATATTTAATGTTACCAGCACAGAACCTGAAAAAAAAAGTCTGTGAAAAGGATCATTAACTCAGAAGACTTTGGGGTACTTTCAGGAGCTTATGTATACTAAAATATATCACAATTTTATTTTCAGTTTAATTAAGAGCTCATGTCTTATGGTATCACCGCAAGTCAAACCCTAATATTCCCAAAGCATGGGAAGAGAAATTCTCAAAATGAGAATGTTCCTAATTGCCAGCTGGTGACCCAGAGCAATAGCTAAAGATTAATCTCATTACAGCTTGGAGGTGCCCGGTGAGTGCTATGAGCCCTGTGGTCTCCTCCCCAAGAGCTGTCAGGGAGGCTCTGCTGGGGGGTGAGGGGGGGTGGTGGCGGACACACTTACCAAGCCGGACACGCGCCATCAGACACAAGTGGTTTGCATTATGCTGGTGTTAATGGGACAGCCTAATCCAGCCACCACAATAAAGTTCATGGGCAAAAGAGAACCCTGAAGTTCTCAGCATTAAGATTTTGCTAGTTTAAGAGCATCATATTGAAGTTATTTACGTTATACACTCTCTTATGAGAAAGAATCAGCTTGCTCCCCAATTTGGAATGAAAATAAATATTTCATGTGAAAAGCCCAGAATTATTTTCACACATCGTTTATGCATATTAGTGAAACTGGCAGAGGTGCCCGGTGCTCTGCCTGTTACAGGGGAGCTGCTCAGAGGTGACTCTCACCTATGGAGCCCTGATGGGACTCCTCTCCTGCACACACCTGCCCACCTCTGCCTGTCACCGGCTTCCCACTGGCCTGAGGGTAATATTTGACCTCATGTTTAGTTTTGTGGCTCAGAACTCCAGAATTACGGCTTGAATGTTGCCAGACAAGAGTCAGGACTAATTGGGGTCTAGAGATTTCTAACTCTGAAATTAGAAAAAGAGGAAAAAAAAGAAAAAAAGAAAAAAAGGAGCAGGAAAAGGACAGAGTCCAGAGAAATGAGTTAGTAACCCTGGGAGACAGAGCATCCCTGACAGGGACAAGGACCGAGACCGAGATGGCCCAGGGGCACAAGGAGGCCCAATGCCAGGTACTCAAAAAACAGGGAGCAGCAGAGACGATAGATTTTAAAGGGACGGCAGGGCAAGTTCCTCCGGAGCACTGCAGAGCACCTGTTAGCTGGCATGAAGGAATAGAGACCACGTCAGCCCACACCAGCCCGCGGTCCCCTTGTAGAGCACATCTGCCTATGTTTGGTGTCATGAGCACTAGACAGGGAGTCAGGGAACTGGGCCAAAGTCCTAGAGCTGGTCCTGCCCAATGGACAGAGGAGGGGCACACAGCAGGCCCCCTACCAGTCAGGTGTCTGAATCTGGCCAGTCTGCCTCACAGGCCTTTGGTCTGCCTTTGCTGAGGACCTGGCCTTTTCCTTAGCACCTGGCCAAAGTGCTTAGACCTAGTATGTGTTCCACATAAGGGCGTCGAACAGGATCGGCTTGAAGGAGGTGGGGGGATTAGGTCACTGTCAAGATGGCTTTGGTGCCCTGATGCTGGGGTTCTGTGGGAACCGTCCTCCTGAGACAAAAGGAAAGCTCCCCTCCTTGTTATCCCAGCCCTGGACTGGCTACATATGTGGTTAGCTGCAGAGCCTGGCTTGCACGTCCCTATAGTCCGATCGTTTCTATTGTGCAAACACCTGGCACTGTTGCTGACAAACCCAGCATCCAATAACGTGGCAGTTGCTGGTAATTCAGACTCAGACGAGCCCTTTACCATTCTAGTTAATAAACTTCAGCATCCATGTCTGTGGAGGGGAGGCCAATGAATTCATATTCTCTTTTTATACAATAAGGCTGCACAGGAGAGAGACGATGTCATTGAGGCTTGCTCTTCTGAGGTTTTGTGGGTTTTTTCCTCCGTACCAGTATTATATTGTTTAGAATCATTTGAACTCGGACCTGGCACTTCTGTATGAAACACAATGTATGCATGAGGAACTGGACTAAACTGGAAGCCCGGTGTCAGGAGAGCTGGCTGGGGCTGGGGCCGGGCTGGCATGACTCCCACCTGGCTCTGTGTCCTGCAGCAAAGCAGCTTCTCAGTTTCCACACGTGTAAGTGGGGATGAAATGGAGTGGGCTCTGATGATTAAATGAAGTAGTAGACATGATTGTACTCTGTAAAGTATCAAATTAGGTATTAAAAAAAATTAGGTATTAATGAATTAAAAACTGTGTCTTAAAGAAACGAACCCAGATATTTTTTGGAATGGAAATGTACTATGAGATACACTTATTTCTCCTTTCAGGGAAGCTATTGAATCTATCACACCCAGCTCGTATAAAAAGGGGAAAAAAATTCCTATCTTCCCAAATAAAATTTATGAAAGGTGAATGGATTTTAATGCACCAACATGCATTCTACATATAGACAGTTGTCTTTTAATTTTTTTTTTTTAAGATTTTAAACATTTATTTACTCACGAGAGACACACAGAGAGAGGCAGACGCACAGGCAAAGGGAGAAGCAGGCTCCCTGCAGGGAGCCCAATGTGGGACTTGATCCTGGGACCCCGGGAACATGACCTGAGCTAAAGGCAGGCGCTCAACCAATGAGCCACCCAGGCACCCTGATTCTTTTAATTATTTATTTTTTGAAGAGTTTATTTATTAGAGAGAGTGAGCATTCATGCATACAGAGGGAGGGGCAAAGCACGAAAGAATCCCAAGCGTACTCCTTGCTGAGCACAGAGCCCAACACAGGGCTCGATCTCACGACCCCAAGATCATGACTCAACCCACTGAGCCACCCAGGTGCCTCTGTTGTTGTTTTCAAAGTTTCAGTAAACCAGTATTCAGAGAACTGACCAATCTGGTATAATTTCTAACTACAAAGTATCTGACACAGTAGTCTCTTTTTAGTAGAGATTATATATAAATTTAGTAATGGTTGGAGCTCATTTATTTGGCATCAACAACTATAAGGACATAAACCGGAACCCAGAAGTAAACTCCAAAAGGCCTTTGAGTACCACAAACAGGTATCCTAAAGTCCATGCACAAAGATCATGCACGATGGCCATGGAGAGGCCTCCTCCAGAAGCCTGCTTCATACAAACACCACTCTGTGAGGGCGGAGCCATGGATCTGGCTCTGTGCCCCCTGCATGGTGTTGCCACATCCTGGACATGCACAGCAATCCTATTACTGTGTGCAGGCCAGGTGCTCTCTCTGTGGTGGGGACTACAACCCTGGATATCAAGTGGAAGCCCATCCTCATCTCTAAAATCAGGGGTGTGTGGGGGGGGGGCAGTCAAAGCCACATGATAACAACTGTACTTTTATTTTGTTCCAACAGAAAATATAAAATGCCAAAAAAGCTGTGGCACCCACATAATGTTTTTCAATATATTAATCAAAATAGCATCTATATGCATCAGAAAAGAAAGCTGTGTGCATATGTACTAAACACAATTCAGCCTACACACATTATGTGGATGAAGCATACAGAAATGCTCCTACATGTGCAGTAAATGCCTAGGCAGGGAAGCAGGGACTAGGGGTTTACACTTCTAAAACTTCCAGGAGTTAATGACTTGTTCAAGGTCACAGGTCCAGCCTGAAGCTAGGATCCAAATCCTCTGGCTCTTATGCACTATTTTTTCATTACCTCTAACAAGTTTGGTGACTTGTTCTGCAGTCATGAGCAGGTTAGAACATCGCATTGGGAGGTGGGGGAAGGGGTTGGCATACTGACAGCAGTGAGCAGAGGCGGCTAAGGCCTGAGAAGACCAGAGACCGACTGCTCTGGGAAAACATGACAGGTCTGAAAGACCCAGCTCTATCACTTAGTGGTTATGTGATCGCGGGCAATTTCGTTAACCTCTCTGAGTCTGTCTCCCCATTGATGAAACAGGCAAAATATTTAGCTGCAAGAGTCGTGTAGAATAGAGATGATGTGCATATATATATATATATAAAGTTCCTGGCACATAATAGGCACTTAATAAACGGCAGCTCTAGTTATTATTTTAAGAATTCACTGAACAGAGATAACAAGAGCCTTTTAACTTTGGAGCAAAGAGAATTAAATATCTAAAAAGAATGCCGAAGTGCATCTCTATAGATGAGCACATCTATCACACTCATAATGATAACCCTGCGGG
Source organism: Vulpes vulpes (assembly GCF_048418805.1). Lineage (NCBI taxonomy): Eukaryota > Metazoa > Chordata > Mammalia > Carnivora > Canidae > Vulpes > Vulpes vulpes. Next base: position 9,513,968 of record NC_132786.1, on the reverse strand, counting down.
ATTAGGAAAAGGCTCAATGGGAGAGAGAAAGCCCCTTGGTAGAAGAAGCATGTATGTGGGAATCAGACACATCTGGTTCAAATCCCAGCAGCTACTTACTACTAGCCTTGTGCCACTTGGCAATTGGTTTCTTGAGATTCAATTTTCTCATCTACTAAGTGGGGCTGATAATGATTGTCACGAGGATTAAATGTAGGCCTGTGGCCTTTAGCAGGTGATTGCTAAATGTCAGTGCCGTTCTCCCTTCGTCCTCTACTCTGATTCAGAAGGCAATGGGTGCTATGGTGTCTTTTGCTTAGATTTCTGTCTAGAAAAATGAGACCATTTTAAGTATGGTGTTGAAATGGGTTTCAATCACTTGGAAAACATATACACATAGGACATTCTTTACTCTCCAATCCTGTGACTTGTGTGAACATTTCCAAAAATACCTGCATTCATCAGAGTATTAAAATACAGTATTCAGCATGCAGTAGGCACTCAATAAATGGTGCTGCAAGTTAAAGACATGCAAGGCGTAATAACTCGATTCTAAAAACGAGCAACTTCTGTGTGCACAAAGGGTACAGTCTTTCTAGGGAGTAATTAATTCTAAATGGAGATGGAGTCTGCAATGGAAAAAGCAGGAACATACTTCCCAGCCCCCCATTCAATAAGTAATCAAGAACGGTTAAACCTAAGTGTTCTCCATTACTCAGCACTTTGGGTGAAGCAGACTATTTGATTTCAAGTTAGCAGAAATGCATCTGATCTTCCTGACTCACGAAATAAATATGTTCACTCAACTGTCCCCTGTAGCTCTCCCAGCTTGAGAGACACGCACTCACAAGCTGACCCAGACTCAAGGTATGTCACCCGGCCCAAGGAGGAATATCCCCATCTCCACCACAAAGATGATGTGGCATGACAGTGACACATCCCAGCCACACTCAGGTCGGAGCTCTGGAGAGTGTCCTCCTGTAGGGCAAGACTGAAGGCACGTGCTGAGGGATAGCTCTTGTCCCAGCACAGGACCACCTCCTGTCTCTGGAGCCACACCGGAACGCTGTCCTGCTCTACCTGGGTCTCGAAGGGCCACCAGCCTGGATTCAGGGGTCGGGACAGGTCTCTCATTCCCTGCTGGCCAGCGCAGCCATGGTCACACAAGAATAGAGATGGATGGTAGGCCGTGAGAGATGGGGGATGTTGTGACTGCTCTGGTTTGGCAGAAAGGTGTCAGGTGAGCAGAGGGAGGGTGGTTGGATGAGGGCCGTGGGGTCCAATGGAGGGGACACTCCCATGACAACCCCAGGGGAGGCGGGTGTCAGAGTCACTTATGGGGAGGGGCGCAGCTGGAGCCACGTGAGAAATCCCCTGCAGACCCGCTGAACGGTGGTACTTATCTGCCTCAGACGACAGTTACAGTATAAAAATTCACAGGCTCCTCCCTTTCTATATGGCCTGCCATATGACCGGCATTTCTCCTACCTGGCTGCTCCTAGCACACCCTTGCCTCTGGCTGCAGGGTTCGCCATTTTGTCAAGAAAACAAAACGCCTGTCTCTAGCTCAGCGCCTGGACTTCACTCACAAACACCATCTCCATGAAAACCTAATAAAAAAGCAATAAAAGTGAAATATAGTTTATTAATATTCATACTGTCTCCCACTGCCAGCAGCCACATGTGTTCGGTCATTAAGGAGGAGGCTGCTTGTAGCCTGGTTTCCAGTGAACAGCAGTCCTTGTCATCAAAGTGACCAGCACAGTGGGCAGCCCCAAATCGGAGAGAAAGGCCTAAATATAAGTGCACGACCACTGAGAGGTCCAGGGCTACCTTTCATCGCCGGCTGGCTGGGCGGCCTCGGGGGATCCTCCACACCACCTCCCGGGGCCACCTACCCGTGCGATGGCGCTGATAATGCCAACCCAATTACGTGACATCTGTGCCACAAGGGAGGGAAGTTCTGTATCCATGAAACAGAAAGGGATATATCTGAGCTGGGGGACACTAAAAAAGTTTTCCAGGAGGCCAGAGGAAGGCGAGGCACCAGAATAAAGTGGAGCTGTTTGGTACAACCAGTACAGATTTCCAGGAAGAGAAGGCACACACACTCCAGAGAAAAACTTAGGGACGGGAGATTTACAAATAGACACAAAATACACCCTGTGAAAGAGGTTTTGGACAAATTACCCAAAATTATGGGGAAGCGAGACTGGGGGAAAAATGGCTACTGAAACAGAGTTTAATGAAATCTTAGCCCCCTTAATAGAGCTTTTCTGTGATCACAGTGATTTCTCACTGTCCTCGAGGGAAAGGGCCTCCTCGTGCTCGTTACAGCGCGCCGCCCTGCTACAGTGGGTGTCCAGGAACTGCCTCCCGATGAAGGGGGAAGGAGAAGGAACAACAAATCAAGATCTGGAGAAGGGTGGACGTGTGACTGGTTAAGACGTGGGCGAACCGGCCAGAAGGGGACAGCGTACTGCAGAGTAACAGCGGAGGCAAGGAGACGGTGCCTGGAAAGCCACTGACAATGTCACGTTTGTTGAACTTTGGTTGGTTTTCTCGATGCAGCAGAGAAAGAACACAATATGCAGATCCACATGTGGTAATACGCCAATTTCTTTCTCATCTAAAGGCCCAGGAGATTATTCTGGAGAGAATAATAGCACTACCTCTGTGGAACCCAGGGCTGGGGAAGGTGGAAAGGCCGGAGTCTTTATCGGCCGGGGAAGACAGCTGATGAGAGACCCAACAAGACCCAGGTACTCTGCACCTCCCCAACGTGGCAGGGCAAAGGAAGTATGTGACACCGGGGACCAGACACCAGACTGAAGGGACCCCCTGGAGTCAGCACTCCACAGGTGACACCTGCTTTAGAGGCTATGCTTTCTGGGTGCTTCCACAGGCCCTGCGTGGGTGCTTTACTTGGTCCTCACGTCCATACGAGGGCGTCAGTCTCCCTAGCATAGGGACCCACAGAGCTTAGGCACAGGATGGCTTTGTAACCTGCCCACGAACGCAGAGTCAGGAAGGGGCAGGACTGGAGCTTTATTTCAGGGCTGCCAACTCTAAAATCAGCTCTACCGTATACTTTGGGAATACTAAAATATCATAAACAAAGGTCTTTTTTTTCCCCAGACCAGGATTAGTTCTCTTTAGAAGACAGAGGGAGAATGAAGAGTCAGAGAGAGAGAGAGAAAGAGAGAGAGAGAGAGAAATGGACAGAGGGAGAGGGAGAGAGGGAGGGAGAGAAAAGGACACACACACGCACCCCACAGAGACGCTGGGAATTCCTGGCTCACTGTGCAGATGGAGCCCGGCCTTCAGGTAATCTCGCGTTCATCAGGGCACCACTAACCTCCACTTTCATTCGCCAGGGTGCCTGGAGGCCACAAAGACAGCTAGGATAAAGCTGTTTCTTTTCTTCCCAAGACAATGAAAAAAGAAAACCCCCAATTTACTCTAGTGTTTCAGCCTAGCACCAGAGAAGTATAAATCATCCTCAAAATTCTGCTTTTTTAAGGGTTTTTCAATCCATTCCTATAGCTGGTGCACGAATACAGCTCTCAAAACCACTCCTATTCTAGCTGGCATTTTTTTTTTTTTTTAAACAATTCTAGGTCCAATGTACAAATGAATCCAAAAAGGCTTCAATCTCGGTTCACAGTAAAATCCCATCCTATTCCAAATCCTCAGCCTACAAAAGTTCTTTCTTCTTTTTAAATATTTAACTTATTGAAGTGAAATCCACAGAACATAAAATGAACCATTTTACAGCAAGCCATTCGGTGGCATCTAGTAACCTCACAACACGAGGCAACCATCACCTCTCTCTAGTTCTGGAACATTCCTACCGCTCAGAAGTAAAACCCCTTCTCCACCAGCAGTGGTTCCCCCTCCTCCCTCAGGCCCTGGCAACCAGCAATCTGCATAAATTCATCTGTTCTGGACATTTCATATAAAGGGAATCAACAACATGTGTTGTGTCTGGCTTCTTCGGCCCAGTTTGGAAGTTTGTCCACATGTAGCACGTATTAGTACAGCCCAGGCTTGAACAACACAGGTTTGAACTGTATGGCTCCATTTATGTGTGGATTTTTTTTTTTGTTTTTTTAATAAAGTATAGCACTATACATGTATTTTCTTTTTTATGATTTGCTTAATGACGTTTTCTTTTCTCTAGCTCACTTTACCATGAGAATATAGTACATAATACATGTACCATACAAAACGTGTTGACTGTTTATATTATTGGTAAGGCTTTGGTCAACAGTAGGCTTTGAGGCAGGGGGCAGAGGGAAAGAGAAGGAGTCCCAAGCAGACTCCATACCCAGCATGAAGCCCGACCTAGGGCTTGATCTCCGAGATCAAGAGCTGAGCCAACAAATCAAGAGTAGGACGCTTAACTGGCTGAGCCACCCAGGTGCCCCAACAGTAGGCCTTTGGTAGTTTAGTTTTGGGGGGAGCTGAAAGTTATATGTGGATTTGACTGAGGGGGTGGTCAGTGCCTCTAACTCCACATTGTTCAAATGGTCAACTGTACTCCTTTTTATGGTTGAATGAATGATACTCCATTGTATAGATGGACTTTTTTTTTTTAAATTTTTTTAAAATTTTTATTTATTTATGATAGTCACACACAGAGAGAGAGAGAGGCAGAGACATAGGCAGAGGGAGAAGCAGGCTCCATGCACCGGGAGCCTGATGTGGGATTCGATCCCGGGTCTCCAGGATCGCGCCCTGGGCCAAAGGCAAGCGCCAAACCACTGCGCCACCCAGGGATCCCTGGACTTTTTTTTTAAAAAAAGATTTTATTTATTTATTTATTCATGAGAGACACAGAGAGAGAGGCAAAGACACAGGCAGAGGGAGAAGCAGGCTTCCTGCAGAGAGCCCAATGTGGGACTCGATCCCAGGACTCCAGGACCACGCCCTGAGCCGAAGGCAGACACTCAACCACTGAACCACCAGGCGTCCCTAGATGGACATTTTGTTCCTACATATGCCCACTGATGGACAACTGGGCTGTTTCCACCTTTTGTCTATTGAATCATGCTGCTACGAACATAACGTATAAGTTATTTGTTTGAGTCCCTGCTTTCAATCCTCTCAGGTGCAGACCTAGGAAGTGGAATTGTGGGGACTGTATAGAAATTCTACTTTTCTGAGGAAGCACCAAGTTGTTTTCCACAGTGGCTGCACTGTTTTGCATTCCCACTAGCAAGGTATGAAGGTTCCTGAAAAAGCTTTTTAAACACACCTAAATTATTTAAAAAAAAATTCCTGAAATGATTTTCATTACTGCTGACCTTTGCAGCTCATGAAAGGCTTAGGGGATTTATAGAACAGCTTTCCTTTAACCGGCCTTGTGAAATCTCTAATCCTCAACTCCCCCGATCAAGTATGGAGAATATGTTAATCACCAGAACGGACACCCAGGACATTTACAGTCTAGCTGGTTGCCCAAGACTAACACCCAGGACAAATTATAAAACAAATGTAAGTCCAAAAGTTCTCTCAAATGCAAGAAGGCATAAAATACGAATTTTAAATGCAGAGAGAATTTACAACAGACGAGGGAGAGATGCATGGAGAGCAGAGTGGCCAGGGAAAGGTGAATAGGGAAATGAAGCCTAAGTCCTTGAAGGACGGTTATAATTAATAAGAAAAACAATAACTGCGCGTAGCACTCAGCACCACAGCCCTCCTCGATCCGCTCCAATGGCCTGTCTCATGGACGGGGGCGTCCAGTCTGTTAAGGCAAGGTAGCTGGGGTGGCCAGCAGCCTGTTTAGGAGACACCGGAGAGCTGGGAGTCCTCCACCTCCCTTCACCAGCGCCGGGCACCATCTCCTTTCCCAAGGGCGGTGGGGAGCACATCTCCTGCAGAAGCGCTCCCCTCCTACCTGCTAGGAAAGATAGTGTTGTCATGTTTCGTTAGAAATGTTCAATTTCCGTGGCAAAACAAACCCAGCAATTTACATGCTGTGCAGGCAAAATTGAAAGTATTTAAGGGTGGTGAGTCTTGCCTGCTAGATGGAAAGAGGGATAACGTGAATATGTACAGTCTCTCCTGCTTCCTCTTTGGTACCTGGAGAACACGACCACACTTGAGCCGTATGTGTCTGCCTTCCATAGCGAGAAGTCAGGTCTGGTGCAGGGAGAAGTTTTACGGGAAAGCAGGGGGGTGTGAGGCTCAGCACACCCTGCTGTCAGCGGGCAGGGCGGGCCCCGAGTGGGGTAGTGCGGGTCCCTCTGTCCTGTGCAGGGTGATCCCTCCCAGTGCAGGAGCCTGCAGGGCCTGAACTTTAGCATCATGATTAGCCGCACTCATCCTGTCCTCAGTTTTAGGGTAGGCTCTTGGGGCCAAGGCTGACCCGATGCCCGTGTCCACTGTGGGGTAATGTGCAGATGTGTGGCACGCCCTGGCAGATCGGGTGCGCGTGTGCATGGTGGCTGTGTGCCCGTGCCATCTGGCCTCTGACCTGAGCGTGTTCATTTCACAGTGGGTGCGGACATCGTCCTGTCCAGGGTCAAGGACACCACATTTCACTACCACTAGGACAGGGAGGGAGCAACAAAGAACACCAAGAGGTATGTAAATCCACAGTGTCCACGCAGAGCGCACATTCTGCTCGGGACTCCCAACATGACAAGGAATTGTGGCTCCTCGGCACTCTCTAGAGGACGGGACGCCTGTCTGTAGGAGGGTGGGGAGGGCAGGACGACAGACAGGAGACTGCTCACAGCAAACGCATTTCTCAGCCTACCCAGAAGCCCCCGGCCTGCCTACAGCAGCTAGAGGCTGTCCCTCTGCATCCCTCAGCGTTCCAAGATGCAAGCCTGGAGGTCCTCGGTGGGGAATCATCTGGATGGAGTGGGACATAGGCTGCACTTGTGGGTTGGTCACCAACACACGTGTGGCCCCAGACAAGTCACTGACCCCACAGTGAGACAAGGATGCTCCTGCTGTCTGAACCACCTTCAGAGTTAGGATAATGGTCACACAAAGCCACATTCCTGGAATACTCAAAACATGAATGACCATCATACCCATAGGCCTGGGCAAATACAGACTGTCACTTTCCCGTCCCAGAGAGAGTCTGGTCCACTTGGCCCTTGGGCTAATTTCTTTGGTGCCTTCCATTTCTGCGGCTGTCATTTAAATGTGTATGCTCAGAAGAGATGTTCTTTCCAAGGATGCCACAGCACCCTCCCCAGATCCAAGCGCAGTGTCCCCTTAGTGTCCACTGTATTTTGCACACAGTCCGTGTTCCATATTACTTGCTGAATGGAGCTTATAAAGAAAAGCAATGAGATGAAAATGGGTGCCTTTCCATTTGAACCATGACACGGAATATAAACATGAGAAGTTGGGGAAAAAAACTTTAAATGGCCCATTTCTCAAAGAAAATCTATCTTCAATCTCATAGCTTGTTAGCACCAGCAGAAACCTTGTTTGGATCTGCATGGCCCCAAGTCGAGAGTCACCCATGGAGACGTTTCTTATAGGGGCAGCTCTGGCACAGGACAGAAAAGCAATCAATGGACAACACTCAGAAAGCTGGGCTCTTGCTTAGCTGTCTCCTCCCCCCGCTCCCGCCCTAAGTACATGGTGTCTAAGACTTCCATCACTGCTGGTATGTCCACTTGGATTAGCTCGGGAGAACCCTGGGAACACACGTAGAGGGAAGAGAAGTAAAAGGAAGAGCCAGGAACATCAGAATTAATAACCTACACACACAAGCCTCAGGGGAGCTGTGTGAAGCTTCGACACAGTACCGCACACATACAGAGACCTTCATGGGTTCCAGTGCCTTCACAGAACATCATGGGATCCAGAAGCCGAGGAAATGGCTAAGAGACTCACCCTGTGTTCCGCATTTGGTGGGATGCTGGGACCCAGGTCTATCCCCCTGTCATCTCCCTAGATTGAGCCAGAGGTGGCTAGTGGTGTTAGCTCACCATAAAACCAGTTGATAACATCAGCCCTGATTCTTCCATGGGGTTGAAGAGCCAGACCCTAGCCCCAGGAAGTGTACAATTTCCTTGAAGATCAGATGGACGGATGACTAACAAGGCAGATTACACTAAATCCAAATGTTTTGAGGAGGGGAGAGATCACTTCCGGTCATGGCAGTTTCACAAGGGCTGGGCTTGGGGCTCCGGGTAGTGTGGAGGGCAGGGGAAAAGTCTAAGCAAAGGTGGCAGTGTAGGTGCCTGGCAGACACTGAGGCCACATGGGGTGAGGGGAGGGTTGGGGCCCTGGGACTCAGGGCTTTGAATTCCAGGTTAGGACCCGGGATGTGGGAGCCAGAGCAGGGAATGGAGTAAGGGCAGGGAATTAAGGAAGGAGATGTGGGGAGCATCTTAAAAGAGAATGTTCAAGAGCAAGGAAGGCTAGCCCATTGCTCCTTGGACCTAATGCAGAGAGAGCAGCCTGAGTAGTGTAACAGGGACGAGGCAAACAGGGGCAGTGCGGCCGCGAGCTCAAATCTGCAAACCAGCGGACCTCTCACTGCCAGGAGAGCCACAGCAGAAGACCTGTGTCTTAAACTGGCTGCTCTGAGCTGCAGAGGACACAGTGACACGATGTTCACATGCTGGTGACCCTCTCGTTTCATCCAAAGGAGCAAGTGAAAAGCTCCTGTCAGTGGGGAGGGAGAAGAAGGAACGTGGCTCTGTGCCCAGCATGTGGCCTTGGGCCATGGCCCAGTTATTGGGGTGCATGACCTGGGTCCTGCTGCCAGAACTGGCCTTGTCATGCCTGGGACGACTGCTGGGGACAGGGGCCCCTCTCCAAGGTCTGACACTCAGACACAGGCGAGACAACCCTCTGCATCCAAGATGGCACGCAGGCACGCCCTCTCTGTGGGGGGACACAAGAAAATCCCTGCAAAACCAGCTACTACCCTGTAACAAGCATGAACATCTCCTCACAACGGGAGGCCCACCACACGGAAAAGCTGGTTTGGGGACAATCGGGTTGGTTCACACATGGGTGTGCTGGTCGTGGCCACAATAATGGGACAGCCAAAGGCAGGACCCTGTAGGCATAATAAAGCTGGATGACCGCTCTCCACAGAGACTTAATCTTCTTTCTGGACTCTTGACACTTCAGAAGGAACAGTGTGTCACTTCTCTGTTCCTGGCGGTCACTGTCCTGAAGTTTTAGAGGACAAGTCTATGACCTATACACGAAGCAATGCACAGAATAAAGAGACAGCCTGATAGAAGTGCTTCCGGCCCCGGCAGCTGTTTATTCCCCGGAGCTGTTTCCATGGGTTCCCCCATCCGGCCATTGCCAGAAATGACTGTTACCCTGCTGGCCATCCTGTGACAGGATGAACAAATTTATCTCTTTTGCCCCAACGCAACACAACACAACAAAAACAGGAAGAAAAACCAGGCAAGATAAGGTTTAAGGGTTTAATGGCATCAACAATTTCCTTAAGAGGTCTTGAAGGGTAAACAGATTTAAAGGTTTTATTTCTAACATTTTAATTTAATTTTTTGATGTAAGTAGCCTGAGTTCTTAGTCCTCATGTGGATTTGCAGCTCCACTGCCACGAGCAGGACACAGAGCTCTCCCATCGCTCGAGACCATCCTGCTGCTGTTCAGGGTGGATAGTCCATTTTCACAAGAGAGGACATCTGAGCTCAGAGCCAAGTCTATTTATATTCTAGGGGGTCACTACTTGGTGCATTTTTATTTGCCAATAGAAGTTCTAATTGACAAAAAAGAGAGCTAGAACTCCTTCACTGGAGGTCAATAGAGGACGAACAACGTCCCTGGTGTTCTGGCCACAGAACTTTTATTTTACGGTCCACGTTTACATAAATGAGGTTGTGTGAGACTAAAGAGTACACGTCCCCAGTCACAAGGAACAGGACCAGAAGGGGCGCCACATACAGGGGATCCCACGGACCAGTCTATCTGCTGCCACTGAGCACACACCCCCCACGCACCTCTACCAACACACATGCCAATACACATCCAACACACACACTCACATATCCAACATACCAACACACCCAACACACACTCATATAGGCCAACACATACTCACATCAACACACACTCATGCCAATACTCACACACCCAACACACACACATACCCAACACACACTCACATATCCAACACACCCAACACACACTCATACATGCCAACACACACCTGTACCAATATATACCCACATCAATACTCATATATCCAATGCACACACTCCAAAACATCGAACACACACACACCAATACACACACACATCCAACACACACAACACATACTCATACAGGCCAACACATACCCACACCAATACAACACACACCCACACCAACATACTCATACACCCAACACCCACACCACACACTCACATATCCAATACCCACATATACCCACTACCAACACACGCTCACACATCTAACACACATACACATCCACATCCCCACTCATAGTAACACATATCCACACCAACATACACCACACCAATACTCATATAATACATACACCAAACACATTCAACACACAATAAACCCACAGCAACACACTCACACATCCAGTATCCACACACAAGCACACCAACACACACAAATGTAACACACATACAATACAGTTATACATACCAACACACCAACACCCATACCAGTACTCACAATACCAAACACACATTCAACACACACACATCCAATGCACACACATTAGACACACATTCAACACACACCAACATACACTCACAAATCCAACACCCACACCAAAACTACTCACATCCAACACATGTACATACATACCAATACACACACATGCACACACACCTGCAGGGGGTCTCTGAACAGTCTCTCAACATCACTCCATTCTTGGCTCCCTGACCCTCGTGATGTGGGTAGAGATGGGGAGTAGGATGCAGGAAGTCACAGCAGGTGTCAGATGCAATCTAACTTTATGAGGCTTCCAGCGTGCCGTTCCCCACTCTGGGGCTTCTGTGTCCAGCCTGAAGAGTGCAGGACCTCAGGGCTGTTCTCATGTTCACCAGTGGCGGCAGCAGGATGGCAACAGCCGGTGCCCTCAAGTCAGGAACAGCACCCCCGCCTTTCTTGCCAAGCCAAAACAGTTCTGTCACCTGTCCTTCCCAACTCAGAGGGGGAGATGTCACTCCTCTCCTCAAATGCTGACCCCTGCCTTCACTGTTGAGTTGGATACTGTCCCTTCCTGACACTGGAGGAAACCCACCAACCATGCTCCAGCACGCAGGCCCTCCTTCAATTTGGCACCAACTGAAAGTAAAGCATGTGCTTGGCCTCCACATCTACAGAGATGAAAAAGAAATTGTGCGTGATCCCAGGAAGCTTGGGAACACTGGGGATGCTGCTCACTAGTGACACACTGACCAAATGAAACAGATGCTACACCTGACGCACGTTGTGAAGGGAGCCCAAGGGGGAGAGCATGATGGTCATGAGAAGCGCCCCAGGCCGGGGGGCAAGGTACACACAGGTGCATCAGACACAGGCTGCTCCCTCATCCAGTCTCCATAACAGCTTCTGCAGCCATTGTGATTCTTCCCTTATTGGAGAAGAGAATGAGGCTCAGAGAGGCATGGGAACTTGCCTAAAGTCACACAGCTATAATGTAGCAGAGCTGGAATTCAAAGCCAGGCCTGTTGCCACATATGGTAACGATGAGAAGAATAATGACAATGATAACAGTAGTAGCAGTAAAAATATTAGCCGCTAACATTTACTGAGAACTTCGCATGTGCTGAGCACATGTGGAGCAGTGTACGAGCAGCCCCGTTCTCCGCAGGAAATCTTTGTTCACGAGCTCACAGGTAGGATGACTAAGTTAAGGGAGTCCTGTCTAGCATGGGTGTAAAGTCCCCCAGATGGAGAGGCTGATAAGAGGTTAGAGGCCCAGAGGACGGCACCATCTTCACACCCTCAAGGCTCTCCAGTCGGATCGTGCTGTGCTCAGCCCCTGCTCCATGCTAGGGGAGTCACTTCTAATTTTCTGCAAAGGTATAATGGGACATGACAGATGTTGGCTGATTTCAGGGAACTAATCTGTTAAAAGCCGAGTCAGCTGTCTTCAGGTTTTAAATTGAAATCTCACAGGTGGAAAGGCAAGATGGGAATGAATGTTTCTGGTGAGATGTGTACACTCCCAGGGGGCTGCAACTGGGGTCCCGTATGGTCCAGGGTTCGGAGCTCCCGGATGCCAGGGGCCTGGGTTTTAGGTGACCAGTGAAAGACCGCAAGAAATCAGGCAAATGAGGGCATCTGCCGTGTGGCAGTGTGAGCTGGGCTAAGACACACGGGGACACTGGTGCCATTCACTCATTCAACAAAGGAGCCATAGGGAATGGTGCCAGCACACCTACTGCCCGTGAGTGCAGAACACAGGGAGAAGAGCAGCTCCTGCCACCTCCCTCCCCTGCTTCTGACAAGCTCCCATGTCAAGGTCCTCAAGCCGCGGCCCCCGGATATTCTTTTCCAGAGCCCAACCCATCTCCCACCTCCAGCTGGCACTTCACCAGCTACAAATGGGTGGGGTGCTGGCAAGATTCATTAATTTTAGTTTAAAAAAAATAGCTTTTATCAGATCTTCAACTTCCAAACAACCAAAGTTTAGAGTTCAACTCTGAATTCTTGGCCTATATATTCCTTAAATTTGCTTGAAAAGGTATTCCCTTTTATTCTCTTTCCATTTAAAAACAGGTCACATGTAATTGGTGGGGAGGACCTGGAGGTCTGGGCAGAGTGCTGCAGCACACACCTTGGGCCCTCCCAGGGCGTGTATTGCGTTCCCTCTGATTTCAGCCGCCGTCATGCACCACGTACCTTGCTTTTCTGCTTCAGCCTCCTCTCAGTCTGCCCTAGCCCACCCAGTCCTCACACCAGCTTGGCCCGCACAAAGGTCCACAGACCTCAACCTCTCGGGGACCAGAGCCCCAGCCTCTTACCCTCTGGGGCCCAATCCCAAAGGCCTTCAGTGGGCTCCTTGGAGGTAGAATGGGGCAGCCCCCTAATTATGGTATCACTTCCCCATTCCCTTGCTCCTGTTTTCTGAGATCTTCTCCCGAAAGGACTCTCTGCACCCAAGCTCTGTCTCTATTTTGGCTTTGGGGATCCCCAACCTAAGACTTTCATTACCACAAAGCCACCATCTCCGTCTCTGCCTGGGAATGAGGGCCACAGGCCAATACCCAAGACTAAGAGCCCTGACCCTCCATCTAGCT